>NC_140801.1:4650000-4962500 GCF_037176805.1 Vigna unguiculata
ATTAACATCTCTTTGGTTTATTTACCTCCTCTTTCTTTGTTTTTAATCCTAATCCACAGGAGGTAAAATTCAGACTTTAGACTGCTGTTCAATTATTTCAGTGTCATTCTCGATCTAACAAGAATGGAATCACGCTCTGTAGGATTTGAACCTACGACATCGGGTTTTGGAGACTCGCGTTCTACCGAACTGAACTAAGAGCGCTTTCTTTTCATAAATAATTTTATGTGACCCCAATACATCTTGCATAATCGAATATATATAATAGCCCTTGGCATAGAAGCTGTGAAAGAATAGGCTGCTGGAGGAAGAACCGCCCCAAAGCGGAACGGGTAAGTCAGCCAGAGCAACTTTGAGGGAAGCCAGCTCCTCATCTGACTTTGTTTGAAGGTCGGTGTCGAGGAATGGCATGGTCTCTGGGAGAAAGAAAGCCAAAGGAGCGAAAAGCACACCATCCTAGGTAAGCAGCATCTTTGAAGCGGCATCTCACTCAATATACGCAATTATAAGATAAGATCTGTCTTTTCCGGCCGATTCCATGCCACTCTACTTTGGACCCTCTTGCAGGAGCTCGGACTGAGTCTAGTTTAGGTCCATCCGAGGGTTTGGACGTCACTTCTTCACTTTTCTGCTTTTTGGATGGGTGCTCTCCCCCGAGTGAAGGCATAAGCCGTAGACAGTCACTAGTTTGATCGCTATGCCATTCTCGGCAACGATGTAGTGATAGCTGATCGACGAGTTGCTTCGGTCTACCTTGTTGAATCATCTACATTGATTGAGGACTCGATGTCAGAAATGCATTCTTCGATACCCTGTTGTAGAAGTTTTCATCTAGTTCCTGTAGCTAGTCGTAGATGCATATTATAGCTGCTATCGGATCAGAGGTTCGGGGGATTTTTCACTTGATTATTTAAAAATAGATATTCATTTCATTCCTGTTGGATCTCTTGCTTTCAAGTTCTTTTAGTTTCTATGTAACTCAATCAGGACGTAGATGTAGATACGGATAGGGGTCAACCGGGTGATATCGCTGTCGTTAGGCGATCAAATTACCACTACTTTAGCAACTTCAGTATTGCCAGTTTGTAGTGAAGAAAATAGTTAGGGTTAAGATAACCCTGAGTCGTCTCACAACGAATACGGAATTGATCTCAAATATTTGATTCTCAAAAATGCAATTAAAACTAGCAATTATAAAAATAGGGGGGTTTTGATATGCAAAGAAAATGACACGGAAGATTGTAAACACAGTAATAGTAAATAGGTCAATTCCACTGCCTTTTCTAAATAAGATTCTTCATTGGTTATCTAGAGATTATTGTTAAATTAATTATTGTTGTTCATTTACAAATAAATCAATGTAAAGACTCAATTCATTTGTTGGCATCCTCACTTTTAATCAAAGTACAGTCTCAATTAAAAGTGAGAATTGTTAAATTATCCATAGTAAATTTAATCAAAGTACAGTCTCAATTAATTTTACTATGCCTAATCATGTCTATTCCTTTATTTCTTTACCAAATAGAAAACTTAATTAATCAAAGTAAAGTCTTGACTAATTTTAGTTAAAGTAATTACCTCTAATTAAATTAAAGTCTCAATTATTGGCAAAAACTTATTTAATCAAATGAAAGTTTCTAAACAAAATCAAAGTAAAGTCTCAATTTTATTTAAAAACCTCTTAACTCATATGATTAGCATGCATGTAGATTTAAAATCATTATTTTCTATTCAATTTAGAAGCAAAGGACATAGATAAACAAAAACCACAACAATAATCAAAATAACAAAACATATAAATTCATCTAACCTCAGAATCCATTTAAGAAATTACAGTGGAATCAACCCTTAAAGCTTAGCCCTCCATGGCTTTGATGGAATACATGATAATATGATGAAAAGAAAATAAAAGAAAGAATGAGAGATGTGGTGGAGACGGTATCTGCCAAAACCAGAGAGTTCTAAGTGTCTAAGCTGTCAGCTCTCAATTGTAAGTCCCGCTTCTGCTCCCTTAAGTCTCTTTATATAGGCTTCAACTGGACTTTGGGCTTTATCTGTCAGTTGCTAAAATCTTTTATTTTTATTTAATTAATTAGCAACTTAATTCCTGTCCAATTTCCAATTCTGCCCCTCACATTTAAGCATTTTTACAAAATTGACCAGAGTTTGACCAGTTTGACCAGAGTTTGACCAGTTGACTGCCTATCAGATGCTGACACGTGGCAGTTCATTTTCTCTCTCCAGAATTAGGGTTTCTGCAGATGCAATGGAGATGGAGATGGCAATGACGGCTGACGGCGCGGCTACTCCTCCTTCTCCGGCGATGAAGGCGTGGTGGTGGAGGTTTGTGGACGCTGCTGGTGCGCGTGGACGGCGCTGCAATGCGTGAAGGAAGAAGATGCGTGGTGGTCGTGAATCTGAAGGTGGATTCGAGGCTGGTGCAGTGGTGACGGAACTGCGGCGAGAAGCGCGCGATCTGTGGTGGTGTTGCGGTGCTTCTGCAGGATTGCGCGACGGATGCAGGTTCGTGGTGGTGGTGCGCGGAGCTGCGATGGTGGTCGGCGAGGTGAGTTGCGGGAGAGATGGAGGAGTAAGCTGGGACGCGGTGGTGACGCGTCGCTGCAGGTGCGGAGGCGAGATTGGTCCATGGTGGCGAGAAGTTGGTGCTGCAGAATTGTGGTGGCCGGAAACGGCGGTTGCAGGTCTGCGCGGACAGGTGTGTTGGAGATGGAGGTTGAAGATGGTTGCTGCCGTGGTTGCTGGTGCGTCGCCGGCGAGGTGAGGAGGTGCGGCGGCGGCTGCCATGGTGGTGGAAGGAGAGAAGAAAATTAGGGTTAGGGTTTCATGAGTGAGATGGAGTAGATGATGACGTGGCAGAATCTGAGTGGTCAATTTGGTGAGTGGAGGATTATGACACGTGGCGGCTTATGGTTGGCTAAATTTAAAAGGTGGGGATTGCCACATGGCATGATCTGGTTGAGTGGAGTTTAAGTGGTAGGAGGGGTGCAACTTAAAACTGGGGGTGCATTTAGCTCCTGATTTATTCTTTTTCAGAATTTCTTGATTTTGGACTTATTTTGTAACTTTGAATATTTCAAAATCACACTATTAATTGACCAAAAATAAATTCCAGCTACATTAACAAACGTTAGAATATCCAATAATATTTTATGCAACTAAAATCAATTTTTACGCCACTTTTACCAAACTTACTCAATAAATCCAATAATCACAAATCCTAATTAAATCAATCTTTAAGCACAGAAAATTCAATTAAATCCCCAAATTTAAATATTAAATGAGGGCAAAAATTTGAACTCATCACCGGGTAACCAATCCCGGTGGCTGGATGACTCCTTCACCCTTAGATTGCAAGACTAAGGCAAACGAGGCGGAACCTCGGTGGCGTGATAGGCTGGTTCTCACCAGGGTCAGTCCTATCACAAAATTGGAGTTTCTAACCTCACTCTGCTTGGTAAGGCAGAGCCCTATGTTAGTCACATAGGCACCCCCCGGTTTCTTAGTGAAACTCATCAAGGTGGGGGTGGGCTAGCTTATAGCTATTCTATCACTCAGGGATCGAGAATGGAGCAACTGGGGGTGACGCGGAAGCCACCCCGGTGGGGCTGGTAAGATATGATATCAAGCGGTCTAGAATAGAATCGAAAGCTCAAAAGGGAAGTGAAGGATCAGTTCCTCCCATGCAATGTGGCATGGCTCGCTCGTGACTCATTGAGGAAGGGGCACGGTTCGAGATTATGTGAAGGACCCTAATGCTTAACATAAATAAGAGGACAAAGTCTTCCATTGAATGGCTGGTTTACAAACCTGGGCTCAGACGTAAGTCAGGAGAGGATTGAGCCTCTTGGTGGACTACAAGTTGAAGAGTTCATAATGTTGGGAAAAAACGGATCTGACATTCCTACTCCCCAGTTATGTCATCCCTTACCTATGATTCCATCCTAGTTTTCGCCGCCCATGGTTCCGAGAGACCCAATTTATACAGAATGAGCACCTCACCCCTTTCTTTCCTTGTAGTTGGAGTTGGGCAAGATTTCACTTGTAAATGGATTGGCTTTAGATGCGGCTCATAACCACTGCTTGTGAACAACTTGACTCCTGCTTTCCCGGCTACAGTACAGATTGTGCCAAAGACAACTCGCTCCTGCTCAAAAATCACACAATAAGCCAAGGCAAGGCGGCCAGTTCTAATCTAGCTATTTCAAAACAAATTCTCATCTCAGAAAGACAGATCGAACTATTACAGATAGAACAGATAGATTGGTGTAGGCTCTAAGCCAAGCCGCCTATCTCGTGTGCTATAAAATACACAACGTACTTTCCCGAGCCTTTCTCAAGCTATTATGTCTAGTCCCAGGTACAAAAAGGTGTATATATAGCGTTCTCCTTCCTGCCTCGACCCTTTCGGCTAAGAGGAAATCCGGAGCGACAAAAGCGATTCCGGTCTCCCCACCATTCATTTGAAAGGTATAAGGCACGCCATTCGGTCCTTTCTAAAGTAGTAGTAGTGGTGGCTATCTCCGAAGTCTGGGATCTATTCCAACTTTACTTCATGTAAATAGTTGATAAGATTCGTGAACCCTGTTGAGTCCACGGGAAGATCTTCTTGTTCGGATTGCTAGCTTAGCTGCCCTTTTGGATACTACAATTTTCTTTTCATTTTACAGTTTACATCCAGGCCAAGTCCTTTTCTGCCTGTGGGAAACCAAGCAATGGATTCTCCCTGTGTCAATGTTATGGGTCCAATTCTAACTCTTTCATTGCTCTCTCCAGAAGCTTCACTTGCGACCTTATGCTTTCTATCCTAAATAGAGAAAGAGGGAAATAGGTCGTCAAATCAAAAGACGAGGCTGAGCGTTAGCGATGGGCTGGGTAACGAAGGGTGAGTGTCACGATGGTGCGAAGCAGAGAAGGAAACTCAAGGGCTTTGTGGGCTAAGGGATCTCGATATGCCCCTTTAGATAAGAGTCAGTAGGCCTAGAAGGCTCCTATGCCAAAAGAAAATGCTCTACATGACTAAAGTCAAGGCGAACGACATTAGTACAGCTGTTAAGAAGACTCTCCGATGTTGACTTTGTAAATTCATAGGCCTTTGTAACCGGTAGGTTACTTTTTACATAGAATTTCTAATGGAACTACCGTCTATTGTATAGGGCTACTATATTCATTTGTACTCGTCTACTAATGCCGGTCGGATTAGCTACATCGGATTGACTACTACCCTAGGATGATAGGACCAGTTGGAACGACTTCTTCTCTTTCTACCTACACATCTCAGAGCTCATACACCTGCGCATCTCACTAGCGTCCTCTCTGTCCCGTAAGCATTTAGGGTCTTACTCTCTCTTCTCGGTCAGTATATTCCCCTAATCTCTCTATCATTGGCATTGGCATTGGAATAGCCAACAATAATAGGTAATGAACTCCTTGGGATCGAAAGAGAACTTTTGCTTTGGTCTCGAGGAATTGTTGAGCGAGGCTGACTTTAGAGGTGTAAGCACCGTGAGTCTCAATCCAGTCAAATTCCTGTTGGCTCATAACTGAGCGAAAGGCATAATAGATTCTTGCTCTTCTTAGCCTTGCAAATGAGGCGGTTGATAGACCCTTCCTGTCCTAGTGGTATGGTTAACATAAACTTCTGACTCTGAGGCTAGCTCTAGGACAAGCGGAGGTTCTTCTTTCTCCTCTGGGGTTAAGTCCAATACTAATGTGTATCTTTCTGCTTTATTCACTTCCTGAACAGTTTCTGTGCCCATTCTGGATTGAATACCTGTATATCTTGGTAAGATTAGGGTCAACGGTTTGTGCCTGTCTATTCCATCCATCCCTTCGTGGAGTTAGGGCGTGTGATGTGTCCTTTCCGATGCCCTCGGCCGCATTTCGGAATCAAAGAGTCATGGTGCTTTAGTTGTGGGTTAGCAGGGATAAGTTGGACTGCGCTAGTAGTTAGGGTGGTAAGATGAGCACCGCGATCGAAGGGCTCACTCTATGGAAGTCCTCTCCCACTTGAAAGCTAAATAAGGACACAAATAATTGTATTCCATTCTTAGCAGAGGTTCCTTCCATCTAATCCCTCGAAGTACTTCGCTCACCTTCGAAGAGTGAAATGATCATTCAAAGCAGACTAACTAAAGGCATAGGGCAAAGGAGCTTAGAAGGGTGAGGGTGGCGGAGGGAATAAGGTATGAAATCACTTAGATAGAAGCATGTTGGATGACGGCCCCTATCGCTAATAAGAGACTGAATGGCAACAATTATGGATTCATAAATTTGGAGAAATAAGGTAATAGAAGGCTAGCTATATGCTTAACACAGCTAGTTCGAGAGCCATCGAAGTATCTAACTGCGCATTATAGCTAATCTGTCTGAGCCATCTCTTTTGAAGGTATGACACCTGCTAGGTTGACCGCGCCTCGAGGGAGACTATGGTAAGGTCGGATAGATCGAGTCTTTTGATACTCTTATTCTTAGGATTGGGCCCCTCAGTAATGAAAGCTATTGAAGAATGCCTCCCACCCGAAAGAGAAGAAGACATCGAGAAAACAGGGTGGCTCTCAAACTGAAACACATGTGGTAGGGTCTCTCTTTGTGAGCATACCAACCCGAGTTGGATCAATGAGGATGGTGTGATCTGACCTCTCAATCGTGGGTTTCCCCGTTCGAGGACTCCCTCGCCTTTGTCTTTCCTTTCGGCAGAGAAGAAGACGGAAAAACATAAGGGGATCTTTTTTTTTAAACTCCAAGGAGGATGGGCATGACAGAGTTTGGCAAGAATCATCCCTTCCTTTTTCAAAGACGACGAGCCGCCCACCTTCATTACCTAAGATGAAGAATTCTCACCCATGCTACGAGTCTGCGGTCAAGCGCAATCTGAGATCCCTCGTCGATAGACATGAACCAGGCGAGTCCGAATCCCTTTCTGTTTTGTTTTGTCAGCTGATCTTACGAGCTTTCATAGAAAGCCTATATCTTATAGCGCGTACAAGAAGAAGTGGTGGACAATCTTCTCTGCGCTCTTTGACCTACCATAGATCCTTAGTGGTGGACTGATCGACCTCAAGCTCTATCGTCAAAGACAGACTCTTTTAGTGCAATGAGATAGGTACTTTCAAAAAGTCAGTGGTAGGTTGTTCTCGTCAAGCAGTAAGGCGACAATCCAATCCTGAGCTTCGTCAATAGGCGTCCAATCCTGGGAAAAAAGTAGGGTAGAATCGCCGAGTCGTCTAGCCTAGTAAAAAGCAAGAGCCCCTGCCTCAACTCCACAATCACAATCATTTGTAAAGTAAAAAAGGGTGGTTTGCTCGTGCAATCTACGATAAATTCGTTCATTCACATGTTTTATTTTATCTGTTTGACTCAGAAGGAGGAGAAGACGAAGCCGAAGATACAGAAAGAATCGTCTCCAGCGCACCGATGGGAGACGGGGCCCCCGCAAGGAAAAGTGCTGCTCTCATAACCGACTATTTTTAATCTTTTTATGTATGTGATATATCTGATGTTCAATTTTGTCATAGGGGCTGCTGCACACTGATATAAATCAAATTGAATTACGTCATCCGAGTGAAAATCAGACGATTCCACAGTTTGACCTGTCTATTAATGTCACGTCCCGCCTGTGCAGACTGACCTTTCTTTCATGACACTCTCGGCCATAAGCTGTATTATGTGTTTTCGCTAGGACCGACTTCTTTCGGGGCTACTCTCCTCCCGCTAGAAATGTAATAATACATCGAGAGTCTAATCCTGTGGCCCCCTCTGGCCAAATCAGTTCATTTCGCTCTCAGCGACCGCTCTTCGTTTAGGACGGACCGCTCTTCCTCTTCGGGTCCTCCTTGACTTATCTTTCTCCGGTCGTCCCCTCCGATCATGATCTACTTACTCCCTGTGATATAGCTTATGTTCAATAGGATCGAGACTACTCTAACAAACAATTGAAAATGAGAGGCAAGCAGGAAATGAACCCACTAATGGGCCAGCGCTTGGCGTTTACTCTAGCCCGTCTTTATAGGATAGATAGACCTATTTATTCAGTTGTCTTTCCCCTTACCTTATCAGTAGATCGGTGGAGGCCCGACCCTTGGTCCGACCTTGATGCCATAGTTTGGAGGGGGGCTGAGCAGTGGGTTGGAAAGAGTTGTAGAAAGAGAGGAATCGAGATAAAGTGCACTTTCCCTTGATGTCAGTCTATTCCAACAAAGCACACAATAAGTGAGATGAGCCTGCCAGCTCCGCCTTGGCCCTATGCCTTTTGGCCAGCTCGTCTGGACTTGGCTTTGACCGGTCCCTCTTGCAAGGATTCGACGCCTCCACTTGATGCTTTACGCCCACGCTTCGTTCAGGCAGCGCTACTCGGATATGTCTTGCCAATCGCCAAAGCAGTGCTACTTCCAGGATTTTTTTCGGCCAAGCTCGGGAACCTTCCCTTTAGTGAAAGGCTCTATCCCGGGACGAAGATAAAGAGGGGGGGAAGGCCAAGTACGAGATCACAGGGATCGGGCTGGAGCTTGACAAGAGCGATACAGGAAACCATACAATCGAAGGCTAGCAAGAAGAAGCAAAAAGATAGTCAAAGCTCAAGGGATTCATCACGAAGGCAAGTGCTCCAGCGGAAGCTATCAATTCAAAGGGAAGACCGGGTAGTGGTAGTTAACCGGGGGAGGGAGCAGCTCATCCGTCAGGATGGGATCCCTCTACTTCACGTTTTTGGCTTATCTTTTTATTGCTCAGACGCTTCCCATTGTCCGTCTGGTTGATGAAATAGGGGTTCCCGGTGAAGAAGAGGAGAAAGAAGACCTCAATCGTAAAGTAAGATCATATATCCTTTACACCCTGTCACGAACTATGATGGAACTGCCCGGCTAGCCATCTCATATGCTTCACACATGATGTTCGATTGCTTTCATAGAGCACATGACTATCTTCCAATCTAGTCTCGGTGGATGCTTTGCTACACACCCCTTTACTGGGACTGTCTTTGGCAAAGCCCGGTGATTGTATAATGGATACAGCTCATTGAGAAGAAGGCTTTCCCTCTTTCCTGTCCGGCCAAGTTTGAACTTCGATCGCTGGAAACTCATGCTTTCAGGCTTGCGTGCTTGTTCGAAACTCTTGATCTTCTCTCTAATCCCCATGCCATGATAGGAAAAATGGACCTCAATAGTAAGAAAACCCTGGAACAACGGAAAGGCTTCTCCCAAGGGAGATGGTCCCATAGCGTCTATCAGAGTCTGTTGATTGCCTTTTTATCTTTCTCCTCCTTCCCCTTCCATTCTATATCAGCTAGCTGGAAAAAGGGCTATCCCGATGTGACTTGTCATCCTTGATGGCGGTCTTCTAACTCTTATGGCTACTCCATGCGGCTAGCGCCTTCCCATCCGAGTGACATAAGCCTTCCCCTACAGTGAAGTTTCTTCCGCTTGAAAAAAAAAAGCATTTCTTATCCATCGCTCGTAGGGGTACTACTTCTCTCCTACTATCAAACCATATCGAAAAAGGAAGTCTTTCTAGCACTGATATGGCTCATGCTCCATAGCCTACTTAATTAACCATGCTCTCATTCGTGCCCCATGTCTTCCATAAGTAAGTAAATGGCTCATAAGACAAGCAAGAATTCAAGCATCATTTCCAGGCACGTGTAAAATCAAATAATAAGGGACGGTCGGGATCGGTCTTTGTGCCTATGGGAATAAAGAACCTGGCCTTCGGGCAATTCATGTCTTTCTTTGATTTAGTACTACTTTAGTTTTTCAAAGGAAGATATTTTCTTTCCCTGCAGTGCTATAGTGCGCTTGGACTCTATCTCCGCTCCGCTGTCTGGCTTTCATGAAGAAAGATTGAAAGCGTCCTTATGTCAAAGATGTTCGTGTACTTTAGAAATAGGACTGCTCTTTCTAGGACTGTTAGCCCTGGTCTCTAGCCACCTAGAACTACCAGAGACTCGATCCACCTCAGGAACATTCAAAAGACTAAACTGGAACTCACTTATTGTCTCATGCCACCTCGGAAGATAAGACATATTCTCAGACAGAAAAGAAAGGACTTACCACTTGGCCACACTAAGAAGCCGGAGTCTGAGCTAGTAGCTAGCCCCAGGTATAGAACTGGAGTTCTCTATCAGGGAATTCCAGGAGTGAAATAGCAGGATTTTTTTTTTCATTGGATAGTGGTGCTACATGGAGTTAGGAAAAATAGGATCTCATGTGGAAGAAGGGCTAGACTGAAAGAAGATCTAAATAAGACAGGATTGTGACCTAATAAGCTAAAAATTCCGGACTCTACTCTAAGAAGTAAGCAAGCGCTACGCCCCTTGAAAGCGAAAGCGAGGAAAGGCTAATTGCGAAGAATCCTGTTATCGAATTAGCTCTTGCTGCGCCTTGTTCTCGAATAAGCTCTTTGAAACAGGAAAATAGCGTATCGTATAGGATATAGGAATGGAAAGGTATCGATTGCGGGCGGCTTTGAACCGGAGAGTTCTAAGGATCGTTGCGTAGGCCTCTTATCTTTGCGGGTGGATGCCCATGGAAAGCTGTTAAAGCAACTGACACCGGTTAATCAATAGTAGTGAGATCCACATCCCTGTCCCCTTCTTGAACAACCTATTCTGTGCGTGGAAGAAAAAGTTGTTTTGCTATAGCACCAAGTTTTATCCTGCAATGATCACCATTTACGCCGCACATAATCGTCTTATAACTGTTAGGAATCTTTCTTCCCATCGGGGAGATCGATCAATTTCAATTTCTCATGCCAGCCCATGAGGGATAAAATCATTCTTAGTTTTGCCGCTAGTGAAGAACAACATTTCTCGAAATAGAGGCGACCGAAGGGAGGGAAAAGGTCTTCATTGATTTCGCCCATAGGTGGGATCTAAATTCCTCCTTTTTGACATGCCACTTCCAGGGAAATGCTATTTGCTAGTTTTCCCAGAGGAAACGATCGGCCCATCGATACCGTATGGAAACAGGAACAAGAGAAGAACGAAGCCCTACATCGCTGTCTTCCGGGGTATTGAGAATGTGGTATTGCTTCGCGCGGTCTCAGTCTCAGTAGGTTGCTAGCTTCCTTGCTCCGATATGAGTTGATAAGTATCCGGGGAAGTCCCCTATAAGGCTAGTCCCGTTCAACTCTTCTCTCAATGTCAGTGCTTGGGGATCGGGTACAGCGAGATCACTTTTCAGCTTGTTAGTCTGCTATGCATGAAAGCAAGGAGGAGTTTTTCTTTAATTACTCGGCGGTATGTGATCAATTTGTATACAAGGTCTCACATGTAGAGATGCCCTACCCATAGAGGAAGGAGTTGGTAGTAGACAAGTCATTCAACAATGAAACTTCCATGGCGTAAATAAATGGATCTTTCACGAATCTGTCTAGAGAGATCTATATTGCATAGATAAGGTGCCTATCTCTACACGTCCACAATGAGATCAATCAGAAAAGCAAAGAAGGAGCTTTCTTGGAAAGCCTTGGTATGGTCCACTCGATGAGTATCCCTGGAATTTACCTTCCAAATTGTAAAGAGAAGGTCTTACTCCCTACCGTTGAATGCGTGTGGTCAACTGTGTAATCGAGGAAGCCAACATTGACTGACTTTCATGGTTCAGATTCGAAAGAAGAAAGAGTTTGGGATGAAAGTCCGAGCTTTGCTATCAATATTTCGTAGTTATACCGTTGATACTCTTCTTTGAATAACTGACCGACGGCGGAATGGTAAGCTTCCTCGTTCGCTTTCGCGGGTCAAAGAAGATCAATATGTAACATAACGGAAATGAAAGCTAAAATAGCAACATGAGATAGGAGAGAGTTGACCCAGGCAACGCCAATCTCGATTCAACTACATACAGTTGGTGTAAGGGGAGAACAGCTGTTGAGGAGTCAAATCTTTCTAAGGAATCTCCTTTTCACACAGACACCATTATGAACAATTCGTTCACTTTGCTTTGGCTTGATGGAAGTCACAGTATTCCTCAAGCTTTGTTCCTATGGCTTTCGATTCTGGATTCGGAACAGGTTTGATAAGTCCTTTGCTAGATGCTATCTTGTATACCACGCCCAGTGGGGAAGATATATTGCTGCGTAATGACCGTACCCTAAAGACTATGTACATCTTAACTGAACAAGTACTAACACTAAGAGAGTCACCTGTGCTCAGACAAAGGGACTAGGAATATAGATAATGGTTTATTCTTTAGTCGTATCCAGAAGGCATTCTATCGCCATAGGACTACCTTGTTAGAGGTAGTGCCTATCTATCCCTTGTCATAGCAGGCCTCATCCGTGAAGGCTAAGACGTGGATGCACTCTAGGGCGCGAACCTTTTCTTTTTTTGAAACTAAAAACATAAGATGATAGGCCGAAGTTGGAAATGAAAGGTCCCGAGGTCCATAAAACAAAGGCATTATAAGCCCAATTATCCGCCTTAGATAAGAATGATGACCTAAACGCGTGTATAGTGCTGCACGACTGGTAAGATAAAGGAGAGCCTTCCAAGTGTGCATCAGACTAGTAAATAGATTAACTACCAGCTAAGCTAATAGGATGGTGGCATAGCAAGGAAGTCCCCCTCAGAGAGGTGGGCTGGGTATGAGCGAGTCGAGACCATGGATACGACCTTCTCAGTAGATCGCCAAGGTGAGACTCTTGAATCAAAGGTAGACAGCCTAAGAGGCTTCATTCCAAGGGGCAAACAGTAGTTTATTCAAGAAGATCTGGGCCCCACAACCTAATAGAGTAGAGCGCAGAATACTTTCCCAAAAGATTTTTTTCTATTAGTCAGAGAATCTCAGAAGCTAAGCTTTGATTTGAAAAGGCACTGCTCTAACCGGCGTATGTGCCTAGATTAGGTAGGACTAGCTGCTTAACCGGCCACTTGACTCTTTCCTACCCCTATGGGAAGCATGAAGGAATTCTTCTATGACTCTAGGCGAAAGGCCATGGATCACTCTTACTATAGAGAAATCCTTTCATTGAACTCCTCGTACTAAAACCTGTCCTACACCATGGACTCTACACTACATACTTGATTGACTGGCTTAGTAGACCGACACCAATGTGCTAATTCTTTTATTGGTAATGGTATGTTTTGTACGTGGATACCACGAGGTTTAGTAATTGATATGGAACAACAGACTTAAAGTCTTGAACGTTCTACGAGGACCGATCTATCTTCTGCTCCGTAGGTACATGTTAGGGCGCTTCAAAGTTGTTTCATTTCGATTTCAAAAAGGGTGTTTATTAGCGGCATTGGCTTGCGCCAAATTTGCTCATTAAAAAATCTTCTTCAATGTCTGAAGTTGCAATTGTACTTTTTTTTTTCTCTGGCTACTGATTGATACATAAATACCTTTTACAAAGCAACTCGCACCGCACGTCGCGAGCAGTGGGTTGCCCTGTTTTGGCTTACTAAGTCACGTGTAAGGCTTGCATATTGGAGACTCTTATCAGTCAGTACAAAGCCAGCCAGGCAGAAGAAGAAGGATTCTCTTCGAGGTGTCCATCCGTGCCAATAAAAGAAAAAGAAAGAGTTCAACCACTTGAAAGAGGAAAAGTAC
Source organism: Vigna unguiculata (assembly GCF_037176805.1). Taxonomy (NCBI): domain Eukaryota; kingdom Viridiplantae; phylum Streptophyta; class Magnoliopsida; order Fabales; family Fabaceae; genus Vigna; species Vigna unguiculata. Next base: position 4,663,566 of record NC_140801.1, read on the forward strand.
CGGAAAGTACGGATTCGGGTTCATCCCTCAATCAAGCACTACTTGAAGGATAGATTCAACCATACGCCTAGATCGGAAGGAGTACGCTCTAAGAGCAGCTTTCCCCGCTCTTACCTATGCATTCAAGCTCACCTAACTTGGTTCTAGTGTTGTGACTGGTACTCTACCAAACCAAGAAATTCTTGGATTGGTTGCTTCTTAGAGAGCAGCTCTTCCGACAGCTCGTATTCATCCCTTCCCCATGAGGACAATCAGCCCCTTGCTTTCATTTGAATATTGGCCCTCGCGCTTCACGGCTAGATTGGAGTAACTCATAGCTAGGGCTTTCTATTTCAGAAGGACGGCTTCTACTCCACTGAGCTCATCGCCCCTTTCTATCCCTTGAGTGAGGTTGAGGTCAAAATTCTCTTATTTAAAGAAAAAAAGGAATCTCTCTGACAAGGGCAACGGCTGGGAAAGAAAAATCCCTTATCTATCTTTCTTTTATTGTCTCAAAGAAATCCATTCCGGAAGCGGAAGGTCGGCTTGGCCTTGCGTAAATCAGATATCTTGTCCCAGGCTACTCTTTTCCCTTGTAGGGTACGCTCCCAAGAAGATCAGGTGAGCCCGAATCAATGTAACTTACACTTTCCTTTGAATTGAGGCTGTTATAGAGGCAAAGGCTTTTGCAATTCCAGAGGGCTCTCCCTGCAGGCTCAATGTATGCTATAGCTCCATAAAGTGTGAGTTTGGCCTCAGGCAGGATAGAGAGAAAGCTGTGAGTTCTCGTTGTCCTTCGACCCCTTCCTTTGGCCACGTCTACCATTTCATTAAGTCAGTTCGGTAGCTAGGTCAAGACCCAGCCGTCACATCAAGATCGTAAAATATAGATGCTCACCAACGGCTGAGAAAGTGAAGCCGTTTGGCAATTCGTAATACTCACCAAAGCGTTCCTTGAACAGGGTTTATAGTAAAGAAGATATTTCATATCTCAGAGCATCAAATGCTAAAGTCAGATCGGGGTCGGGTCGAGGCAAATTGAATAATGGTAAAGGGCGCCGCCACCACAGAGCATAAATGACTACAACTGCCAGAGGAAGTAAATCAGAAGAATCATTGAAAAAGAAGTCCATCTCATAACAAATCCAAATTCCCTCCATAAAGAGATTCCTGCACGGAGTAGTTACTTACAGAATCTCAACCTATTAAGGCTCGGTGCGGTACACGGAACATCTCAATAAAGACAGTAAAAGCAACTACTTTCAAGCATCTCGTAGTTGAGCGGTACTGCCCAGTTCCAACATGGACAAGGACTGCTGAACATGGATAGAACGAGAGTCGAACTCGCATGTCTCTCTCTCTTGCTATCCCCTTCCCCTGCTATGCTTCCTTCCTCCCTACCGATCAGTGAGCAGCACTACTGTTTTATCAGCGGTCTTCTCTCACTTAAAAGTCTCCCAGACCCGCCTTCTGTACTTGGAAACGAGCTAACAAACGTTAGCGAGCATATAAGAGGGCATGAAATAGCTCTACCGGGACTTCTCCTTATATATAGCTTTTAGATATATCTCAAGATAGCTTTGAACTACTTCCACGCAAGGAAAGATAGTACGTACTACCAATATCAGGGAAAGCAGACTGAGATACCGCTTGAAAAAGATAGATGACAGGTATGTGTTGAAGCATATCGAGAGAACGAGAACTGAAATGAACCATATCGAGCACTGGTCTCACTCTACAAGTTAAGTTCGATGAGCTCCTAGCGTACCTGTGCCTACTATCTACTTAGTGTGTGTGCTTAGGGAAAGCAAGTAAGCTGAGCAGTAGTGGGGTCAAGGGCGATCCCTTTCGCCTTTGAGCCTCTTCCTTCGAGGAGGAGATAGAATGGACCTGATAGACATGCCTAAGACCGGAGCCTGTCTTGTGAATCAAGTTCGAAGGGCCTATTCGTATTCATTTACGGTTCCCGTTTCATGACTAGATAATGGTTACCGAGCAAATAGCAGTTGAAAAGGCTGTAGCTGCATCAAAAGCGAAAAGAAAGGGTGGTCAATCCGATCCGATGATTCGCCCCTAGAAAGGGTGTGAGCGAGAGGCAATTCTTTCTCTTTTTTTTCTTATCTGGGAAGGCCAAGGGTAAGTCGGCATTTGCTTAAGATAGGGGTGTCCGCGGGTGGATCAGAATGAGTCCTACGGTGCACCTTAAATATTGGTAAGTGGGACTCATTAGAGCGTATTGGTCTTTCAAGCACCTGGGGCTTCCTTCTTTGCCAATTCCACTTCCGAGTCAGGTCGCACCAAGGCTTGTTGTTTTCCTAAATGCCTCAGGTTTTTTAATTCCGTATTCTTATGTCCGTGACCCAATATCCATCCAGCTTGTCAAGCTTTTTCGTTTCATCGAGTGGGCCTGCACATCACTAAAACGAGGATAAGCACCCCAACCTTAGCATCCTAAAAAGCAAAGTCAAATCCATTTTTGAAGAAAATAAATTCCTGATCTATTAAAGAAGTATCAAAAGAGTATCCTTTATTAGTATTAGTATTAGTACGACCACATCCATGATTCTGTCTTTGCGAAGATTGATTACTCACGGCACACACACTATATCTTCGATGATTTCCATTCCCCTTGGTTATATTCATTCCGTTAGGAATTCCCAAAATGAAGACGCGCCGGCTTCTCGCCTACTCCTACTACTCTTTCGACTTCTACTTTCGGCTTAACCCCAGTGCTTCCGTTCATAACTGCACCATACGGATTTTCAATGCGATAAGATCTTGTGAAGTAAGGTTTGAAGTGAGTGATCCCACTTCTGATGTAAGTGATGCTATGTGCTCTTATCTGTATGTTCTAACTGTTGTCCGTGCCCCCCTTTGCTCTGGGTTTTGCTTCCGAAAAGGGTCTTAGACCCCCGCTTGGGAAAAGCATGGTTCAGGTAATGTATCTACGCGAGCCTGGTTTAGTTTCTGTCCATGACAGGCCGAAAAACTTTTTTCAATCCATATGTAGAAAAAGGGACTTAGGCAAGCAAAAAAGGAAAGCATGTGGGCCTTTGAGTTTTTACCTTAGATTTAGATAAGGTCACTTCTTTTTAGGAAGTCTCTATAAGGCTCTAGCGTATAAATAGCTTTCTTCTTCTTTTTTTTTGGAATGCCTTCGTCCGAATCTTTCAGGAGTCTGTGTAAGCTTAGCAGTTAAGAAAACTCCTATTGTCATATTCTCATAGGATTTCCAGTGCAAGCCCAGGTAAATCCCTTCCCATCATAGAAGGATGATATGTGTACGGGATCAAAAGGCGGATATGCTGGTTAAATGGTATCTTTCTTCTCCTTTTCTAAGATTATAACCTTAGCAAAACGGGTAGAAAACACTTTTCCAGTATATCTCAGCCGGTGTCTTGTATGGACACTGTTGTTGAGTTGGTTGGCTCCATAAAGGAGTCCTTCAATCGTCTTGTAAACCGTTATGTACCCCAGATTCAAACTATTCCCCTTGAACAAGGGATGAAGTTTGAACCAACCTGGAAAACTGTGCCGACCCACTCTTTAACTCAGAGGGTATGGATCGAAGAATTCGCAAGCCCCGTGCTACCGGCTGGAGCCAATATGCTGACGTTATCTTTATATCAATATAAATCTCCCGCACCTATCGGTACAGCATCCTCAAACCTTAGAAAAGATCCAATTACTACTAATACTAATGGGCTTTACTCAAGCTAAGCTATAGGATTTCTTTCTCCCCCTTTCTCTTCGAAGAAGTCTACAACAAACAAGTGGGAGAGGCAGGATTCGAACCTACGTAGAAAAACTTCAACAGATTTACAGTCTGTCGCTTTTGACCACTCGGCCACTCTCCCCTTCCCGGGCCGAGGCCCCCCTCCATCAATGGGTTCTAAGAAGGAGGGATAAAAACCTGAAATAAAGCTTATTGATTTGATTGAAGGGAACTCAGACTCTTTTTTAGCTTAGCTAGCGTTCCGCTAGTCAGTTCATAACAATCTCTGTACAAAGGGCAAAGCTTCTACGACAGCTCCCCCCTAGTCGCTTCTAGCGAAGCTGCGAGTTCATGAGCAAGTGAATTGAACGAACCAAGTTCCTAAACTAAAAAAGGGAGTAAGAAATAGAAAAAAAAGAAACAAGAAACTTCCCACTTTGGATGTCCCACGATTCTGCTAGTTTAGAAACTAAGGGGAAGGACAGGGGTCGCTAGGTCAGAAAAGCTATAACTCCAAATTCTCCCCAAGTAGGATTTGAACCTACGACCAGTCAGTTAACAGCCGACCGCTCTACCACTGAGCTACTGAGGAACAACGGACTTAAGTTAAGGAAGCCGACTCTCGTTCTTTGGACACCAACCTATGACCGAACAAAAAAGGGTTCGTCACTCTTTTTCACATACACCGGGATAAAAGGTTACGATAGCAAGCCCCTCCTCGGCCGGAGAGCCTCCAGGACAAGGGGGCGGCGGTCAACCATCCACTCTCGAGATTCATCTTTATCAATCGATCTCCGCGTCCTGCCAGTTCGCTAAGTAGACTCACTCTCCCGAGGGGCAACAATGGAACTATTCCTACCAAAAACAAGGGACCTACTTCTCATCCTAGGAGTTAGCAGGTATGATTGCCTCTCTGTCTGTCTCTCCGAGTTTATACTACTAATTAATAAGTAGCACTTCTGCTATTCAATCATAGAATCGATTCCGATCAAGCTGAAAGATGAAAGAAAAAAGCCCTAGATATATATATTTATTCTTTATTAGTAAGCTAGCGCCCTGCAATCAAAAAACAGCGCTAACGAGCAAGAAAAGGCCCCTTACTATACTATAGTAGTTAGTCTTTTTCAAACAAAGGAAAAATATCTGGGCAAAGACATACGCTCAACTCAACCAGAAAGCGACTACGTTCCTCGGCAGACAAATAGGTAGAACAACATCATATAATTGAATTAATAAAAAAGCACTACTTAAACCTTTCATTGAAATTATTATTATGATTCCATTAGTTGATATGGAATCGCTCAAAGTCAGAGCAAAAGTAATAATAAAATAACATAAAAAATAGAAGGGCTCTTGAATCGGTTTCGGTTGGCTTGGTTTCTTCATACAGCTGGGAAAAAAGACAGATCCTTCACTCTTTCTTTTGGACTTGATCCTCCCCGATTGAAAGCTACTTGAGCTTGCCTATTGGTCAAGTGGCCTGAAGCTCATCTAAGGATGTCAGTCATAGTTGCTTTCGCCCTTGGCCTGAAACTTCAACCTGCCATAAAAAAGTGGCATGATTCTAATTGCCCGATCCTATGGTTTAGAGGTGGAACGCGGATCCTGCTCCCGTGTGGTACGATCCGGCTTATACTTGTACTGATAGCACGGGTACTTTGCTTCCTTGTTGGCTTGGGGCAAATCCCTTCCCTACACTGAACGGAAGGTCGGTACTAGGAATCTATCAAAAAGATCTGGTCCGGGGAGCTATCTCACGAACTGAACTTCTGAATATTAGCTTTGCAACTACGTGCTTCGAACCTTTCCTGGGATTGTTGTGCCTGCTTGTCCTCATCGAATTGGAGAACTTTTTGGTACGCCCCTTCCTCTCTTCTTTTCGAAAAGTCAGACTCTGCTCAGGGAGTAATCTTAGATCGGGTCGTGCCCCCCCTTCCATCACCCTCGGGGGAGGAATCATTCCATTCAGCAGTCCTACGTGGGTCAGTGAATGTCTTTTATGAAAGGATTAGACGGTGACAACTAGTGCTGTGAACAATCCCTATTATCAAATCTCTGAGCTCAGGAAGTCAGGTTAAGACGTCGACTTATACAGGGTCTTGCCCGAGGAGATGAAAAAGAATTCCTGTCTTTAGAAGTCAATCCCACTAAACTACACTTGTACGCTTGACATGAAAAGTAGAGGCAAGCGGAGTTAAAGGCCTCACCTCAACAGGATAGAGGCTGCTCCTGGAAGCGGAAGAAGAAGTCCAATATTGAACGGCAGGACTTGAAGCAGACCGGACACTCTCGCCTCACATGCTAATCTTCCGGTCCGCTGATCTACTGCATCGGAGAGCGTATCGCCTTACTATGAATTCTCTGACCCAGACTTGGTATCCATGTTAGGAAGTCAAAAACGCTCCTTGCCGCTGCACTAATTTCGTTCATCAGTCAGAAAAAGTCGGGATTCGATCTCCACGAAAGGCTAAAGGAACATAAAAAAAGCGAATCATCTTTCTCCACCCAATTAAGAACAAACTCCAAAGCAGTCAAAAAAGCAGGGCTTTGCCCCCCTTCAAAAAATAGATCAACAAAGATATCTTGCAAACCCTGTAAGGTTTCAACTTGTGAGTCTAGATGCCCCGGCTGAGAAAGTGAAGCCGTCTGGCAATACGTAATACTCCCCAAAGCGTTCCTTGAACAGGGTTTCAAGTCGAATATTCATTTATGAATGCAAAGCATAAAAGGCAAAAGTGAGATCGAGACCCGGATCGGGGAGATTCAATGCGGGTGGGCGCCCCCCTCTAAAAAGGGAATAGAGAACAACAACAGCTATGGGATAGATAAGAAACGAAAAAGAAAAAAAATCGATCTTTTTATCCATTTTACTTACATTCAAAAAAATCTTCCCTCCATACAGACTGAACCCCGTCAAGCCTGTAGGACTAGTGTTTTGACTATATAGAGATGTGGTTGGTTGTTGACCAAAAAAGACATGGGAAAAGGAAAGCACTCACTGAGTTACTTACGAATCTGAAAGATTGAGGCTGACTACGGCCTCAGATGATTAGGCGGGGACAGGATTCGAACCTGCAATCTTCAGATCATGAGCCTGATGAGTTGACCAATTACTCTACCCCGCTTCTTCCCTCTTGAAACTGAAAACATATAGATTAGCAAATGAGACTGCCCACACTGAACACCAACCCAATCTCGAAGAGAATCAGTACACGAAACTACATATCCGCTGATCTATATGCCCTGACGTGAACGGCAGCTTTCAGTGAGTCTTAGTTTGATGATCGAACATTCTTTCATAACGCAATTATGTTTAATCATCGGTGCGAGAAAGACAAATAGGTCGGGCACTCTCCTCGCAGCGATCTTGTGCTGCCAGTGGTTGGCGCTGATCTTAGTAGGACCAGGACGGCGTATTTGACACTTCAATCAAATACCCGCTCAGGATATGAGCGAAAATATACACCTGTTACAGTGTAACCTTCACCCACGCCCGTGGGTCTGAAGGACCTCCACAGACTGAGGTAACTAACCTCACATCTGAGTGTTTCCACTCATGACGCCTTTTCTCTAACGGCATTCTAAGCTCTCGATCCATACACGAGTTCTGGGTAGAATGGTGTCCAGGGGGTGGAAGAAAGATAGAAGACGAAGTAGGGAAGCCAGCCAACCCCTCTCCTTTTATAATGTCGAGCTACTTCATACCTTGTTCTATCAACAACACGCTACTTCGTTCCTCTCCCTATCAGTCGAGTATCTCCGCTCCTTACTCTAACAAGTATGCTTCTAAACTCCAAGCTCTAAAGAACCTGCAATGAAACATACCTCTCCTAGGTTCTATCAAATAAGCTTCAATCCCTCTCCTTATAGAATAGAAATGCAACTACGTTCCTTTAGCGGTTAAGTAGGATTTATTCATATCATAATAGAAGGGATAGGTTTTAGTCCTGGTTCAAGGTGTGAAGAGAGAGGCTGTCCCAAAAGGACAGGTACAAGACGAAGTGGCAGAAAGATAGAAGTATTGCACCCTTCTATACCTTTTTTTTTCATGCTGATTGAGTAGAAGAAGTCAGATAGAAGGACTAGTCCCTTAGGGAATGATCTTATCTAGCTTTAGACTCCTTTCAACGACACAAGGGACAAGGTTATGAAAGAGTTTGCCTAAGAAGCTTAAGGGCCCATGCCGCAACACAGCGCTCAAACTTTCAACTCAACGGCTGGCTTCGTCTTCACTTTCAAGCTGGAACAGAACGTAAGTTGACAACCTTTAGCTTCTACTACAACAACTATAGACTTATCCTTCCTACTTAACCGCTTAACGGCAGCTTTAGCCTTCCTGCCCTAACCCGACCTCTTTCTCCAATCGAAATCAGACTTGCGTACTCTGAGACCATTTGGGGGACCTGCTTGCCCTTCTTCCCTCTCAGAAAAGAACTCCGTCAAACAATTAATGCCTTTGATGCAACTAGTCGGGCGGGTGGAAGTCGACTGAGGAATAGGATCCTTTTTCCGTTCAGTAGTTCTGCACATCGGATTGTGCAGCCGAGGAAAAACCTCATATCCCATAGTGGTTGGATAGGCCGATCCTTATCCTGAAAAAGATAGCAAACTGAGTAGACGTTGAAATGAAAGAGTCTTCCTTCTGATCCCAAGGAATGCGCGTCTGATGGTATCGTATATAAGAGAAAAGTTTTCTCGTTATTCGGGTTCGGAAGACTTGAGCAATAGGTTTCGACTCGGTCAACTGTCTTGATGAAGATTGACTGACAACAAGAAATGACGTAAGTGATAGATAGAAAAGTACGCTAATCTTGAAAGTTTTCCATTTTGGAGAAAGCGGCGGGCCCAAGGAGCTCTCCAATCGTGCCTCGAAATGAGGCCGGAGAGTCGGTAACCTGGGATCGCCTAAGATCGAATGGAACTGTCTTTGATTAGATGGAAACAGATAGATAGACAGTGTGTAGTGATTTCTTTAATTGTAGTCAGTCTTGACTTAGTTCTAGATGTCCCCCAATCCCACATGTCTTTCTTGATGGGTAAACCCAACCAGCGATTTACAACAAACAAGTCTTTCTTCATTTTTTTTAGAGCAAGAAAAGAAGCGGAATGTCCGGTAAATTATGTCGAATGAAGCTATTGGAATTATTGGAACAGCACCCTTGCACCATCTATTCACTATTGAGTCTTTTTGTCTTCGTGATCCTCACCCTACTCGGATTGTACGTGTGGAACACGGTGCAAAACCAACGCCACACCTACCACCTCTTGATTGCGTTAACTGAAAATAGGGTGCCCTTCCGGTGGGAATGGAAGTGGAATAAGCACATACTTGAGACTTTCCCTTCCCAAGCCCAACAACAGGAAGCGACGAGAACATAAAATCGTGAATGAAAGAGCGTGACGAGACTTTCTCAATTCGAGATGTTAGAAGGTGCAAAATCAATGGGTGCCGGAGCTGCTACAATTGCTTCAGTGGGAGCTGCTGTAGGTATTGGAAAGTGATGCCTTTTCTTCTTTACTTTCTATGTTATTCTTAGGTTCATTCTCCCTTTGGATTTAGAAGTGAAAGTCTTTTGCTTCTATCTAACAAGGCCCAAGTTACAGCGGGCTCTTTCTATTATGAAATGGTTCATCTTTTTCTGTTTATTGGTTAGTTTAGTATATAGGATTTCTACCTTCTTTGATTTGATTTTACTTCATTCCCCCTTGACTTTTCTTCCGCTCGATCCGAGCAGCTCTGGAGTCAGCTCGGGACGGACATAAAAAGGGAATTTATTGACAAATTGGACTTGTTGTTTCACCCCAACCCAAGACGCCATTCTGTTTCGCCTCCAAAACCAATTCCCAATTGGGTGGAAGAGGTTGATCTTCCAACCGAGGATCAAAACGATACCATAAACGATCTTAGAGATAAGTGTGCGATTCTAGAAGAATCCTTCTCTAAAAACCAATCAAGAGACCGCTTTACATGGCAAGATATCGCACAACGCCTCGTTTTGGAGGGGAAGGGAACGACCGCTGAAGTGGGTGCCACCAGGGAAGACTTCCAACGTCTGCTTGGAGAATTCAAAAATCCAGGAGAGAGCGACGTCTATCTTCGGGTTTGAAAGGCCCTGGAGAAGTATAGACGCTGAGGCACCTTTTATTACTGAAGGATGGATAAACTTGGTTGAAACAGGCATTGTTGGTCTGGCTGCTGGTCTAGCGATCCCTCCTAGCCGCCTAGAGTGCAGCCTGCCTGTTGAAGATCGTAACGTTTGTAACTCAGTGCTCCATACGGGGAAAATGAAAACAAAATTCGTTCGGATCCTTCCACATGTTCAATCTTTTTTTAGCGGTTTACCCAGAGATCTTTATCATTAATGCAACCTCCATTTTGCTCATTCATGGAGTTGTATTTAGTACCTCTAAGAAATATGATTATCCACCGTTAGTTAGTAATGTGGGTTGGCTTGGATTACTTAGTGTTGCGCGCCTAGGAGGGCAGCGCGCTTTGGGATGCGGAGGAGCGAAGCAGCTCGAACGAATGAATGTGAGAGGAGCGAAAAAAGCCCAGCTCCCTAACCTAATGCGGCACCGGGTTCGGACCGCAGGGAACCGTAGCATGGGAGGATGTCTAATCCTTTTGCAGCCGCAAGGCTGGCTAATCGTACGCAGCTGGCTCGAAGACCCCTGGTTCTGGAAGGCACATGAGTCCGAACGCTATGTTGAATGTGCGACCGACACTACACTACGTAGGTACCTGTGCAGGCGAGGCGTCGGTCGGTCCTAGAAACGACGGCAGCGGCGCGAGGAGTTAACGACCGGACGTGCTGCAACCTAGGGATCACCAGGCAGCTCTTTCGCTCTATAGGGATCGGGAGGGCATAGCACAATTCTTCTTGGAGGAGGGTTGGTTTGCCCGGGTGACTGATCCTGCCATAATGTACTCCTACCTACACGCACCGGCAACCGAAGTCGAGCATACATACGACGATCTTCATGCGTGAATAGCCGGGAGGAGAGAAAGGGCGGTAGATGATAATGAAAAAGGGCGCCACGTCTGGACGGGCGGAATGGATGAGCGAAAGGTGCCATGGAGTGAGGAATATCCCGAGTCTCCTGTAAGACAACTAAATGCACCTCGAGGTGCTGCCGAGGAACTGGGGGACCTTCTCGAGCACAGGATAGGCAATTGAGAGATAGAGCTAGCCTATTCGTTATGGGGAATCAATGCTCCGGGCCGAATAGAGCTTACCTCCGGCACCTGGCTTTATCCGGCGCATATTAGCTTAGCTGCGCTTAATAGGCCGGCTTCCTCTCTGGCGGCCACTTTCCTCCTTACCTTACCCACGCTACACTCCCAATCCAAGCTACGCCTTGCCAGCTGAGCAAGATGCATTGCGATTTCCTCTTCTGTGGACGCACCGGAAGGAATATGATCCAGGACGAGAAGATAAAGACTTTCTTTTATGGCGGGCTTTCTCTCGTAAAGCCAAAGACGCCCCAAGACAAGGGGGAAGGGGACATGATCAATAGAACCTGGCTGGATCAGGGCTGGGATAGTGACGCCCATTCCTAACAAGTTTCGAAAAGGTTCGCTCATGCTGGAGGGAGCATCCCCACTTAGTGATCGGTCCGCTAGTTCGCGCAAATTCGAATAAGTTATCACGGACGAGCCACATGCAGGGAAACTTGCACGTGTGGTTCTGGCCGGGCTTTCCTGAGGTATCTAATAACCTTGCTTCTGCTCGCCGCTGGCGCACCTCTCCTAACTATTGCCCATTTATTCCGGAATAATCTTTTTAGGAGGGACAATTTTACATATTTCTGCCAAATCCTTCTATTATTAAGTACGGCTGGTACCATTTCGATGTGTTTCGATTCTTCCGAACAAGAGAGGTTTGATGCTTTTGAATTCATTGTATCAATTCCACTTCCTACTCGCAGTATGCTCTTTATGATCTCGGCTCATGATTCAATCGCCATGTATTTAGCTATTGAGCCTCAAAGTTTATGTTTTTATGTGATGGCAGCATCAAAAAGAAAGTCTGAATTTTCAACGGAAGCCGGCTCGAAATATTTGATCTTAGGTGCATTTTCCTCTGGAATCTTACTATTTGGGTACGACCGGACAACTACCGATATCTAAAAATCTCCTTTCTTAGCTTAGAATGTTGTTAAATATATATCGTAAACTATCGGATCGGGTATTACTTAGATGTGAAACTTGCAGACCTCATTGGTGATCTTACGGGGGGAACGAAAGAAAAAAGAATATATAGACTTGTAGAGACCCTCTATGTAGTTGTCTATCTGAGGCGATCGATCTACATCTTTCCTCATAGCCCTGGGTGGGGCTGTGTCTCGATCTCCTACGTGCGAAATCTGAGGGACTAGTTCCTATGGAGATTCCCCTTGGTCTAATTCCACGCCTTATGACGTATTTGAACTGGGAGGCCTGGCGTAAAGTGAAGATTGAGGGAAATAGATAAAAATTCCCTTCTGGGGTATTCCGAAGGTGTAACCTAGGCAACGAAAGAAAAAGGGGCCCGATACTTCAACTAGAGGAGCGACCAGTTGGTTCACCAAACCCCGATCCAGCGTCACACGTTCTCCAGGTCCGAAGGGATCCAGTGCCCAACTATCGACTCCTTCCGGAATTGCGTTATCGGAGCCGAGCCAAGAATGGCCGTTAGTGGACACCCACCACTTTTCACCGGTTAGAGAGGCCCTCTTTAATACATTAAGAAAAGATGTTCACAGGGGCCAGAAAGACTCGGTCATAGGAACTTAGACCGCCTACGCGCTGGTAAACGAAAACCACCTCGACCGGATCAGAGTAAACAACAATGTCGAATCAGGCTGCCCCTTGCCTTGAATTCACAGGCGGCCACCAGCTTTCCCAAAATCAATAAGGGGAGATCTGCTGCTTACTGCTCACGGAAACATCCGACCTATACTATAGTAAAGTCGTCCGCGTATCTTTCTGATATCAGATATCTAATAGCGATCAAAGGGTAGAACTCATGCTTTGAGTTTGCTGACTTGATTGATCAAGTCTGTCTGTCCTGTCTTCTTTTCTTTTTTAAGGAATTTAAAGAGAGGAATCCACTGGCCTTAGCTCATATACCCGTAGCTCATTGGGCAGATTGCTTTGAATAGCAAAATAGTAAAGATCAGAGTCGACATTCTTGGATTAGGCTGGTGCTATTTCTTATTTTTTTTTAATAATAAGGAGAAAGGTTGCCTTAGGTTTAGTTTAGGAGTTTGAGTTCTCTCTGCTTTCATAGCCTAGTTTCGTAGCCTTGGTGCCTAGCCTTTTCTGATCCCGGGAGAATAAAGAATAAGAATGGCTGTTCTTGAATCAGCTGTGAAAGACGCTCTTGCCTCAGTTGATGTTGGTGGAATAGATCTGTACACTCATACTAGAAGTGTACCATGGCAGGCAAGCAAGGAAGGCAGTCTAGTAATCCAGTCGATGGGCCCCTTTTTCCTTCCTCACCCTTTCTTTCTCTTTCTGGGACTCTCTATTTTCGCTTTCAACTAATTCTGTTCGGGAACCTGTCTTCCACGCCACCTGTGGTTTCCGAGCATGGTCGTTCTGCTTTGGACATGTCTGCAACGTCTCCAGCTTTCTCCGGGCGAGGGCCTGAAGCAAGGCAAAAATCGAGCATCGAAGTGAGCATATAAGAAGAAGTGCTTAAAACGAAGTAAATGGTTCAACATGAATTACTTTCTGGAAGCAGGCTATGCCGCCACACCCCCCCTGTGAAAGAGGGCTACGCAGCTGATTCGGTTAATCACATGTCAGAACAACCGCTAGGGATCTTTTTTTCATTACCAAAACGGAGGTCACCCTTTTTCTTTCTTTGCTCAGCTCTTCTTTTGGAGTGAACCCGAGTCTAATAAATCATTTTTTTTTTAAATTGTCCATGTCTGCGTGTTCTTCTGTACGGCCATATGACAAGTCATTTGCGAACATTTCGGGAACCTTTGGTGGTCTTTTTGTTCCAAACATCGCATCCAGTATTGCTGGTTCCTTTTTAATTCAAAGAGCTAGCTCATTAGCTATCTGTGAGCAGGGCTTGTTGAAAGCATCTACTCGAGTGTTTCGATAAACTTACCAGTCATCTCAACATTCCAAATTCCTATCTTTCTAGCCAGCAGCCTATTACGTAAACAGCTTTGTCAACTAAGACATATACATTGTAAAATAAATCCTTTGGCCAGGTTCAGTAAAGATAAATCGCAGGATAAACCGTGGGGAGATTAGTGAAGCTAACGATCGATATAAGCTCAAACAATTCCCAAGCACAACAATAGCAATAGCTGCAGCTTGAAAAGCGAAGGTAGTTCTTGGGACCTTCACATTCACAAGAGATCAATGGATAAGGTAGTTGTTATGGAGTCATGAAAGAGGCGATTGTCTGATGTGCTCGTCAGGTAGGAAGGAGATGACCATCGTGCTGATTCGGGGAAAAGATTGAAAAGAAGCTCTCTCGAATGAAGACCGTGCTCCCTTCTTTATAGGGAGGAGATCTTCTGCCCGCGGCTAAGTAGAGAAGAGAAAGGGGTCTTTGGTTCTCCCCTAAGGCTGGAGAGGCTCTTCCCGCTAAGAAATAGAATCATGTTATATCTACGCCATGATATCAATCAGGTGGTTTAGAACTAAATTCATATGGGTTCATCTTCCGCTTCTGGTAGAGAAGTTGAACAAATGGTCTCTGAGCTTTCGTCCCCGTATCCCATTCTTGGCCTTCAGCCGGCTTTGATCTACCCATATATTCTTCCTTTCATGGGGCTATCTCTCTACGCTAAGCTGGCAAAAGGGCTTTCCGAGGAAATGGGTGTAGAGGAGCTCGTGTATCTTTAGTCATAGGGCTCACCCCTTAAGACCCTTGCTTCTCTGTCAGCTTCTTGTCTCGGAGTCTATTCTAACTACCTCTCTGCGGGACAGACAGCTGGAGGAGCACTTTCCGAGCGCTTGGCCAAGGGTTCTTCATCTATCAAGAGAGGGTTCCCGGTAATCAAGCTAGAAGTTCATTCCTCCCTTGCTTTGAAAACTTCTTAGCTTAGGAAGTCTCTACTCAGACGGGGATGGGTTTTGTTGATCCAGGTCGTACTCTATTGACTCAAGAAAAGTAGGTTTAGAAGGTGACACCTCCGCTAATTGTCAAATCGCGTCTATCGGATAACTACTTTAATCAAAATTATAAGGTTCCTCAATGCTGGCAAAAGAGCTTTGAGACTTCTCGCCCGAGGATAGAATGTGAATCAATAATGAATGCGATGATCAAAGAAGCGGCTAGACATAGGTCAAAGGTACAACCGCTACCGCCAGTAGGATTTCCTTGCTTTACTAACGAGCTAACCTACGAACCGCTCCGTGGGCTACGCGAAGGGACGAGTTAAGGAACAAGAGTAAAAGACGACGTGGACGTCATACTACACAACACAAGCAAAGACAGGAGGCCATTTATAGAAGGGCGCGCCTTACGTGCCACTACCAACCCTCACAAGCTTGCTAGCCCTTCTTTTTAAGCTGTGGAGCGTACCAACTTTGATTAACATCGAGTTGTATGTTTCGCTGCTGTCTAATGAGGCGCAGCATCGGTCTGTCCAAGGGACTGGATCCCAAGGCTCTTCTTAGTCTAACATGATTGTTGTAACCCCTTATTCTCTTCTAATGGGGGTTGCTCATTGGATTTTGATGGAATTCAGTGACAGTCCACCCCTTAGGTCATACCAAGGTGCCCTCCCCTACCTATAGATCAGACTTGCTGAAAAGAGCAGATGAAATTCTATTGTGGGTGGTTGCTTGTAAGGTTTGAAGCCTTGCTTGATCGGTAACCGGTGCTCGACCAGATTCCTATCAAGGCCAGGCATTTATGAAGACTCCCAAGTAAAGCAGTCTTTGTATTCTTGCAAAGATTGACAATCGCTTCGGCCATTTCACTAGATAGGTTCTTACTGACATATGTGGGCCGAGGTTCTGCTTTTGCCTATAGGTTGACTTCGATCACATCATCTTGAACTTCTGATCGTATGTCGTACAGCTTTTCTGGTGCTTTGGGTGTAAGTCCTCTAATGTCAGCTCTCTGGAAGGCCAATCGAATCTCTGCTTGATTGGCCGTAACTGCATGATCGATCTCAAGAGGATTCCCATGTAGATCTATGAAACTACAGCCGAACCAAATGCTTTCTTCTTCATTTTACTGGTTGTTCGGCACTCCATCTCCATACCAGTCTAGCATCACTGACTTGTTTGTGTCGTCGAGGCCCGATCGACTGGTGTCTTCGACGGGGCTTCAATAGCGGCGATCGGTCGATCAGACCGAAAAACCTGATTTGAAGATCGCCCTTTGAATAGTAATAAGCATCAGCGTAGACTTCCGCTGCCTTGGCTTCGTATTCAAAGGGCCTTGGGTCCGCGGGGAAAACTTTAACGTAATTGTTATGCCATAGCATGATGCACTGGTTGAGGCTCGATGGTACACACATCTTCCTGTGTATCCATTCTCTTCCCAAGAGTACGTTGTACTGCACTGGGGCGTCGATCACATCAAATTGGGTAAGGCTTCTGTAATCGCCGATCTTGACCTCTAAGAGAACCGTGAAATGGAATTTGACCTGTCTTGCAGTACGCTAAGGAATATTATTAGTTAGACAGAAATCTAAAGTGCGCATATGTACTATAGCTGCAAACGAAAGAAAATGGATCCTTGTTCGGGTGTTCTGGTGGTGTCCCCGTCTGGTCTACTATCGTCTCTTCACCGCCGCTAGACTACTTTAGCCCCCCAAATGGCACAACCACAGTTGCTGGCTTGGCTCCCTCTTGCCTCTATTTCCAACTGGCGAAAGGCCGAGTCAATTCAATTGACGGAACATGTATCATTAGGTATTGATCTAAGCTTAGAACGGGCTAAGAGGGTAGCCCACGAGCGAAGAACTTGCTGGATCGAAGAACATCCTGAGCATAGGCTCGTAAGAGGGAAATGAATAGATGAGCTCCCCTTGCCTTGAAAAAGGCCAGCCGTTATAGTATATATTCTTTTCACACCGGTGCTTTTCTTCAAAAAAGGCATTCTACTTTGATCAAACCCTGCTCCTTCTTGCTTGAGCGTATATACAGGCTTCTTACTACTACTATGGGTTGGTAACGGCATCCCTATCCATATCTTTATGCACGAACGAAAGGGTTTCACCCGTTCCCGGAAATGATCATTTTTCTGAGCTTTACTCCACAGGTATTATTTATAAAGTCTAACCAGTTCCTATTCTTTTCACCGCCCCTTTTTAGTGAAAAGATGGTTTATTCGCTATATAGCGATCATTTCGTATATGATCTCTTTTCTTCTCAGGCTATTGGCTTTTTATCAAACTTGATAAGATGAGTCAGTACGTTCCGCGGTTAAAGACGAATCCGATCTTTAGAATGATTTCCAGCTTTCAACCACCGGTTTCTTATTCAAAACTATGTCAGAGACTCCTCCAATCAGATACTTAGCTGGTCACTCAGGGGGCCTTTGGGAACTTATCCAGCCGGCCCTATCTTCAAGTCAGTCGATTCGAAAGTTGGTTCAGCTTCACTGTAAAATGCAGGTAGAAAAACGCGGATTTAGATGCACCCAATGCAAACTATAGCTATTGATATCTCCTAGACTACTACATCGTAGAGTTGCTATCCGGAGTTAAGAAGGAAGCGGATCCCTAACAACTATCATGCGCTAGATAGGCGCATGGCATGGCTCTTACTGAATTAGCTAAATTTCATCCCAGGAGGGATGCACTTTTTCTCTTTGATGATGGCCGATCATAATTCTTTCTTCCCCTCATAGAGTCGACAGACTAAGCTCCAGGTCTTATTGTAAAATATTCCTTAAATATATTACTGCGCGGTTAGTCTCGCTACCTCTTTAGTTGTCGCCCCCTACTTGCTCATAATGAACTAGAATTTCCCCCTCCCCTTTATGGCTTGCTGCTTGCGATAAGTGTAGCTTTTTTCTTTCGATTTTGTGGCTGAAGGTTTTTATCCCTTAGGTTGTTTATGACCAACTTACTGGGAAGCTTCGCTTGGGAGACAGATGCAAAAGGAGGTGATCTTGTTGCTGACCGAGTCTTAACTTCACTCCTGGCTCTCAAAATGCTCAATTGGGCTTTCCACTGATTCCTATCAACCAAGGCTGCAAGTGCGTGCTGTTGGCGGTCTACTTCCATTTGGGAAAGTCACAGGCTCCCATTGGCCACGAGGTTCGTTATTATAGACTGCATCAGTGGCCTTTGATCCACATCCTTAGCCGATAAAAAATTAGTCCGCGAAGAAGCAAGGAGGAGGCGATGATGTGATTCCTTATGTACCCGTGTCTCTGTGTCGCTTGAAAAGTCTACCTCTGAATCTGTTGACCCATCTGTATCTGTGTCTTCTTCTAAGTCGGTTGACCCCGGTCTTGTTCGAGTTGTTTTTGATATTCCCCGCTCGGCCGAGTGTAGGCCGAAGCAAATGCTTAGATGACAAGAAGTAAGAGCAAAAGGAAGAACAAGAGGAACAAAGAAGTATCTTCAACTCCTCTAGAGGATGAGGAAGTGATGGGGACGACGATGCTCATGCAAGATAAGATGACGACTGGCTGACTTACCGAACGGACGGACACTTTGATCTTGATCGTGCAAGATAAGTCGCAATGAAGGAATATCGTCAACGCAGCTGGAGCCGCTAGATCCCACAGCAAGTATCCTCAGTCGGCGAAGCCTGGAATGGGTTGTCCGTTTTCGCTTTAAGGGCGCCCTTTGGCTTTCTTACCACTTTAGGCGGGACGCATAGCAAGAAGATTCCGGGAAGGGCCAATAGCTCACTCACGGTACACGATTCAATTAGCCTTCCATTACACCCACCTCATTCAATTATGGAGGTGTAATATAAGAATTGGGCTTTATAAGCCGCCTATTTCGCGCGTGAGAGCTTTCTATGCTTAGCGCTAGGAGTGGCTGGTGCACAAGTCAGAAATGGGAACAAACTGAGCGCTCCTCTCGGGTTCAACCTGTAGATGGTCCAAAGAAAAGTAGATCTGAGGCAATGGATCTGGATACTCCAAACACTACTGAAACGGCGGCGACTGGTTCCCAGTCCCGTCGAGCGCCATGAAAACATGAAGTTGAAACTGCCGGGGGCTTGGGAACCCCCGGACAGTTCAATCTCTCATCGATCTGGTGAGACTTGAAGATCCCGACGTTGTTTTCCTTATGGAGACTCGGATCTGGTCCCGAAAGGTAGATGACGTCAGAAGAATAACGAAGTTTAAGAATGGTTTATGTGTTGACCCTTGTGGCAAGAAGGGGGGTCTAGCATTGTTTTGGAAAGACGAGGTTGACTTACGCATTTTTTAGTATTCCACTGGCTTTGTGGATGCTGTGATTGAGAGTCACGATCCGGCTAAGCGTTGGCCTTTAACTGGATTCTATGGACATCCCCAAGCCTCGCAGAGAAAACATTATTGGCAACTCAAAGACTAAGCAACCAGTCAAACCTCCCATGGCTCTCTCTTTATCGGTGATTCTAATGAGATTCTGCACATTAGTGAAACGACAGGGTCGGAAGATCGAGCCCCGAGTTTCATGCGAGCCTTTAGAGAGGCGTTGGTAGACTGTACCCTACATGATCTTGGGTATATGGGACATGCTTTCAAATGGTCAAATCGAAGAAAGGCCGGCGGAGAAGTACGAGAGCGCGTAGATCGAGCTACAGCTTCTGGGTTGGTGTGAGTTATTTTCCCTAGCTGTGGTCAAACATCTGGTAGCCTCTACTTCAAATCATGATCCTATACTACTTCATAGTCAAGGTCAACCAAGGGTATCCAGGCCCCAGAAGAAGTGATTTCGATTCGAGTCGATGTGGCTGAGCCACAGCGAGTGCGAGGAGGTTGTCACTACAGCTTGGAATAGCCTAGTTAATGGATCAGCCCTTTATCGAGTCAGTCAAAAGATTCAATCGTGTCGTACTAATCTTAATCTTCGACTCTGGAACAAACACTCGTTTGGACATATTCAACGTTCTTTATAACAGAAGAAGCAAGAGTTGGCTTCAGTTCGGCACAGGGCAGACTCAACAGATACCCAAGAGAAGGAGAGGCAGTTGTCGAGGGAAATTAATCACCTGTTGGAGCAAGAAGAATTGATGTGGAGACAACGTTCAAGGGCGGTCTGGCTTAAGGCAGGTGACAGAAAGACTGAAGACTTCCATAAAGAAGTCTCCCAGCGACAAAAACGTAATAGTATACATGGCATTCGGGATGCTTCGGGAGAGTGGCAGACGGATCCAGGAAAAGTCAATTTTAGTGGATTACTTCAGAAATCTTTTCACCATAAGCAACCCACCACATGTAAATGCTTTCACCGAGAATATCGAGAGGCGAGTTACGGCAGATATGAACTCAAACTTATTCATTCCTTGCACTGAAAGACAGAATATCGCTTTAAAGCAAGGTACGAAGGAACTCTTGCTATGAAGATTGAAGATGCTCGACCGGTATGAAATCGCTCGAACGAAGTGAGAGGGATGTGAGCTCAACTGAAAGGAGAGGGACGGTAGGAGGAATGGAATATAATTCTTAAGGTTGCCCTAGGCATTACTACTAATGGGCTTTACTCAAGCTAAGCTATAGGATTTCATTTCCTTCCCCAAGACTAGAAAAAGAATACGTACTATCGGGAGAGCTACTCCGTTCCTTCTTCTAACGAGCAATCAAAGTCAGTCCTGCGCTTCTTTCCCACGGGAGACTCCATCTTTCTCTCTTTCTTTAAATACTGAGCTGACTTGGCTGTAAGCGCTTACGTTACGCTTGCTACAAGTAAACTTCCTGTGAGCGAATAAATCGAATTTCAGTTGCAGAATCAAGGCGTTAGCATAGGCTCTATCAAGACCTCTCCAGAGAATGCTGTCTTAAAGGTAGCAGTCCCAAGGGAAGGACTGTAACAGCTGTCGAATGAGACTTTCTTTTTAGTACCGGAGAATCAAGGAACGTAAGAAGTGAGATTTCAAACCTACCTCGCTACGCTTTCTTGCTGCTTTTGAATAGAACCAGGACCTCGATGTCACTAAGCAAAAACTCGTTTTTTCACGGGTAGGAAGACCCGGTGAGAAACCTCGATTCTCAATAGTCCATGATTCTCGTGGATTTGTAGCTCGAACAGAGGAGCGGTGAGCAGATAGCAGCTCAAGTCAAGACCTTCGCCTATTATTATATTATTACGGAACTGAAGGAATTAATTATATTACTGAACTGGTCCGTTGCTTGTTTCCTTTCCTATCCTATGGTTTAAGGCTCACTGAACTGTCCTACGAGAAAGATTAAGATCTAATCGTTAGCTATAGGCTTGAGCGCTGCTTCATCTACACCCTTGCTTGTAAGGAATCTATCTTATTAATGAAACCCTAGGGACACTTTGCCTTAGATAAAGAATTCCCTCTCTAAAGCTTTGGTACGTAGGAAGTGAGACTGAAAGGAGAGTCGCTTAGATAATATGCCTCGACCGGAAGACTCAGGGATTCTTCATTCAGGTCTAGACGTAGCCTTCTTTAAATGTCATGAAGGAATATGAGATCAGGTTTGAAGACTTAAGTTTTTAATCCTTTTATATTTTGAACGTTAGCCATTGTGGGCTTTTATAGTTGTAATAATTTTTAATGGCAAACATTTACAATGTATTAAACTTTGCGATTTTAATTTTCCCGCGTTTTGGGAACATGTGGTTATAAATGAGGAATTACCAATATTATCGCATTTAATTCATTTTACTTAATTGTTTATGTTATTTTCAAAGTAATATTCCTTAGAGATGTTACAGTACCTGTACCCATATCCGTCGGGTATCCGTTATGCGGGTACCCGCCTATTTTTTTCATATCCGCGGGTATCCACGGGTACCCGCGGGTATTTACAAAATTATTTAAAAAACAAAATATTTAATCATAAATTCATCTAAAATAAAATAAAATACATAATTATCATAAATTTTAAATAAAGTTCAAATAAACTCAAGTTCATACAAGTCCAAATAATTATAAAAGTAAATATAAAATGACGTTCAACACAATGAAATTTATTTAATTAGTGTTTTGATAAAAAAGTTCACTTTCTCCAATTGATTCCTAAAAAATAAACAAAATAAATAAATAATAAACCTCAATTGCCACGTGTCAAGTATTCTTATTTTGATTCCATCATTTGACAACAAGCATACCATAAACGTCATTGTTTATATCGGATTTAATGTATATGCCCAATTTCAAATAAAGAAAAGAGAAGAATGTCAAGGGATGTACTTGGAAGAAGACAACATACCAATACTTGTAGTTTGAAGAATGAAGACAGAAGACTAGATGTGAAACTTAGAAAAAATTAGGCCAAAATGTTTTTTACTAATATATATATATATATATATATATATATATATATATATATATATGAGAGTACTTTTGTGAATTAAAGTTTAGCGGGTACGAGTATCCACGGGTACGAATACTATGATACCCGTACCCGCCCCGTTAACATGCGGCTATCAAAAATACTCGTACCCGCGAGTAACGGGTATCCATTTTTAACATTAATTTCCTACCCGTTGCGGGTTTTATCCGCGGATACCCGCGGGTTCGGATTTTTTTGACATCCCTACATATGAGTATCAATCATATAAATCATATGAGTAAATGTATCAAATCAATGAACAATCATTAATTCATAACACTCCCTCTTAAGTTTCCATTGATAAGAGAATGTGCCTCGTTAAAACCTTACTAGGAAAAATCCATTGGGATAAAAAATCTAGTCAAGGAAAAAAAGTACCACATTTTGTATTCTTTAATACAATATTGTTTATCACATATTCTATTTCACCCCCTCATGTAAACTTACATCATTAAGGTGACAGAGTCCGAACTTATGAATCATTTTCTCAAAAGTTCTTCTTGACAAAGACTTTATAAATAAACATGCCAGATTTTCATATGAATGAATTTTTTGATATCCATATCATCCTTTCAATTGAACAATACACTATTGTCTTCATATATGGTTGTTGATTCCATCTTTGTCGGGGATAACCACAAGTTTCTTGCACATGTTGAATTATAGATCTTAACCAAACATATTCACAACTTTCCTCGTAATTCTGTATGACTAGACGATGTTGCTACTATGGTTTGTTTCATATACCATCATGAAACCATTGTGCTACCACATGTGAACAAACATCTTGTTTGTAATAAACCATTGTGACATTGTGAAAATATGTAAAATAACATGCATATACATAACCCATTAGGTCTGATTCTGAATCATTTGGATGAAATAAGCTCATATTTGTAGTACCCTTAAGGTAACAAAGCATATGTTTTACTCCAAACCATTTTCTTCTTGTAGTTGAAGAATTATATTTTGCTTAACAAATTTACAACAAATGCAATATCAGGTTGAGTATAATTAGCAAGATACATGAGTGTTTATATGACACTAAGATATGGTGCTTCTGACCAAGAAGATCTTCATCATTTTCTCGAGATCTAAGAAAAGCATTTATCAACATCTAATAACCTAACAACTATTAGAGGGCATAATATATGCAACTTGTTCATTTATAACATTTTTACACACCTTAATTATATAAACCTCTTGATGTATAAAAAAAAACACCTTTGTTTAAATACTCAATTTGTAATCTCAAATAAAAATTTTTCCTTTTCAAGATCCTTCATTCCAAATTCTTTCTTTAAGCAATCAATTGCCTTTGTGAGCTCATTAGGAGTTCCAATGATGTTTATGTCATTTACATAAACAATAATTATGGCAAATTCGTTTTTGGATATTTTCCTGTAAATACAAGAACAAATAGGATCATTTCTATATCCTTCTTTTAATAAGTACTCAATAAGATGGTTATGCCACATACGTCCTGATTACTTTAATTAATAAAAAGGGCTTATTCAATTTTATTGAATAAGCCTCTTTAGAATTTGCCTTGTTGGGCAAATAAAATCCTTCAAGGATTTTCATATAAATATGATTCTCAAGAGAATCGTACAAATAGGTTGTAACATCATCCATTAGATGTAAATACAAACCTTGTTGTGCAACTAGGATAATCAAATATTGCAATGTTGTTGCATCCAATACTAGAGAATATGTCTTTTCACAAATCAATATCAGTTTTTATGAAAAACCTTGAGCAACCAATTGTGCTTTGTATCTAATAATTTCATCATTTTTAATTTTATTTTTGCGCAAAAATCAATATGTACCTAACGGGTTTCACACCTTCAGGTGTGTGAACCATAGGTCTAAAAAACCTTTCGTTTAGAGAGCAAATCTAATTATGCTTATTTGCATATTTTCATTTTTGGCCAATCATTTTTTTGTCGAAATTCTTTAATGATCATTGATTATTGATCCTCATTGTTATTCATAGCATTCATCGCTATATTATATATAAAAGTTTCGTCAATGTATACTTCCTTTTGGTTCCATATTATATGATTCATGACATAATTTATTTAGATCTCATCATTTTTAACAATTTCATGTACCTGAGGTTCTTCTGGAACCGAATCATTAATTATGTCAAATGAATATTTTGTGATTTCAACCTTTTCGATTAGGTCATCTTACATTTTAGCTCCCTTTCTCATTCAAGAGTTTTTTATCTTTGGAACCAATAGGCATACCATGCTTGAAACATGTCTTTGGAACTAACAAGCCTACCACGCTTCAGGCGTGCTATGAATTAATATCAAATACACTTGAAGCATTAGCAACTGGTATATATGATTTATTACCCTTTTTGTCAGTAAGAACATTTGGTAATTGATTGAATAATTTTGTAAATGAATTATCCTTTGAACTTTCAGTTCACATTCTTTTGTGCGAGGATTAAGATAAGATAATGATAAATCATTCCAACCAATATTCTTTTCCAATTGTTTTCTTTCTCCCCCTAATGTTGGAAAAACTTATTCATCAAAGTGATAGTCAAAAAGTCGAACTATAGATAAGTTGAATTATTGGTAGTTCAAGATATTTTATTATTGAGGGATAATTATATCCAACGTATATTCTCAATTGTCTCTAAGAACCCAATATAGTCACTTTTGGTGGGGAAATTGAAACATATACACCACACTAAAAAATTATTACATGAGAATAGGTCACCGACCAAAAACCAACTGCATAATAGAGTATTTGTGATAACTTGTTGGCTTGATGTGAATCAATAATGCAACATGCAAAATTGCATATCTCCAAGTAGCCATCAAAATATTAGCTCGCATAAGTAATGGTCTTGCAACCAATTTTAGACATTCTAGTAATGATTTCGCAAGTCTATTTTGAGTATGAACATTTGTTATTGGATGCTCAACTTCAATTCCAATTGATATATAATACTCATGAAAAGCATGAGATATAATTTCACCAGTATTATCAAAACAATTTTTTTTAATTGGATAATCTGAGAAGTGAGCTCTTAATTGTAGTAATAACTTTGCAAATACTTGATTGCAAGTTGATAATAAACAAATATGTGACCATCTAGATAATGCATCGATCAAAACCATGAAATGATCCACATGGTGGGTGTATTGTACCACAAATATCACCCTACACTTGTTTTGAAAATGAGATTGACTCATTTCTAATTTTTCTTATGATAGTCTTATTATACTCTTTTCTTTGTGAACGTATAGTACATGAGAACTCATTGGTCTGAAGAAGTCTTTTAAGTCTTAAATGTGAGTCCACATGAGTTTTTCAACCTTTTTTATGTTTCTTCGCATCATAATAACTGATCATGCCAACCAAGGAATTCATTCTGATTCGTAAACTTCTGGTTTACCATGAGAGACATTTTAATTGTACTGATATATGTGTAGTACAAACGATCCAACTGACAATGCCAAATAAGGCATTCATTTTCATTTGTAAACTTCTAGTTTCATGACATGCATCTCAATTGTACTAATATATGTGTAAATTATAAGAGAAGCTTTATAATTTTTCCAATACACATTTTTTTTCAACTCAATTGTAGAGATATAAAGATATTTCATATATTTATCATTTTTTTTGTCTCAATATGATATCCATTTAGACAAATATCCTTGAAACTTAATAAGTTTCTATTCAACTTCTTGGTAGAAGTATAATAGCTCTTCCAAAGGCTTCAAATAAATATGTTTTTGGTCCTTCAAGTTTCAGTAAATTTTGGAATTAGTCCCTCTTCAAAACTTTATACCAATTTAGTCCTTCATCTTTAGAAATGCGTGAATTTAGTCCTTCTTACCAAATTTTTGTTAAGTTTATTTGACATTTTAAACACATTTATTATAATATTTGAGTTAACATTGACGCGAAAATGTGTCCTACGGAGTAAACAATTCAAATACTATCATAAAATGCGCGTGAAACATCAGATAAACTTAATAAAATTTGGTTAAAAGGGCTAAATTCACTCATTTTTAAAGATGAATGACTAAATTGGTTAAAAGTGTTGAAGAGGGACTAATTCCAAATTTCACTGAAACTTGAGGGACCAAAAACATATTTAACCCTAATACTAACATTGATGTCTCGCATTATCAAACAAGAGAAAAATTTATTGCTCTTAAGAATTGTATGAGTTGTTGCACTATCAATAAGATGTAAGACCCGATAAATTTAAATAATTAATTAAATAATTATTTAATAAATGCGGGTAATAATAGTCTTTAAGGCATTTAATGCGGAGTACTATGACGTGAAAAAGTACTAGTTCAAGTGGTTGAGAGTACTTAATTATGTGAGAGGACATGGGTTTAAGTCCTGTGTATGCCAATTGTATGTTATTTTAACTTTTGTATTATTTTAATGTATATTTGAATGTGAAACATGATAATGTAATCCTAAAATTATAGGAATTATCATGAAACATGAATTGGTTGAATTAGTTATGCATTGACTTGGTAATTGAGGGGTTGTGGGTAATAAACCTTGTTAAGAATGAATTTAACTTTCTTTTTGGCAAATTTTCTTTTGGCATGAATATGAAAGGTCAGAGAAAACCTTAGCTGCAAGAAGGACAACCTAGTGGGCTGGGAAACAATGGAAAAGAGAGTCTGAAGGTGAGTTTTCATGTGGAATTGATAAGAGCATCAAGTGCATTGGGAGAAGGCTAAGGTGGGACTATTGGTGACATAAGAGAAGCCTTGATTCTTCAAATTGAGCAAGGATTAACAGGTTAGGGGAGCTGGAACCATACCTTTAATTTTGTATTGTTTGATTGCATGAATTATATGATTATTGGGTGTTAATAATCTGTCCAAATTGTATGAAAATTCATGTTTTTGGGATTTTTCCAAAAATCGCCTGGCGGGTGAAGAAATGCCGCCAGGCGACTCATCTGCGTTGTGTTATTTTTGGGTTCCTAGAGAGAAACCGCCTGGCGGTAAGCTCCCGACCGCCAGGCGACGCATGGCTTTGTACCAAGTTTCTGGGTTTTCTAGATGAAGCGCCTGGCGGTGTTGATTGACCCGCCAGGCGACACAAGCCTTTTGGTTCGATTTTGATGTTCTTTGCGTTCTGGGAGGTTTCTGATCGGGGAGAAATCACGTTCTAATCTTTAAGAATGATTAAACATCGTATTTCATTGGAAATTCGTGGAATTGGGGTTTAATTGAGAAGAAAATTGCATGAAGGTTATCTTAGGGTTGATGAATTGGAGATTTCGAAAACGACACTAATCTAAATGGAAAATGTTAATGAATTCGTGAATGGGAAGCGTTAGGGATGAACCATAATCCCAATAACTAGGATCGTATCCTATGGAGTTAGAAATTGATGGAAATCAGAGTTGTTGTCAAGGGGGTAAGGTTCGCAGGTGCAGGAACCGCCTGGCGGCACCCCTTTGGCCGCCAGGCGCCATACCAGTGGTGCGTGGTGTTCTGATTCATGAAAAACGCTATTTTCCGTATTTTTGCGGAACAGGAACCGCCCGACGGTAGTTTTGTACCGCTAGACGCTAGGCTACTGATTCTGGCGCTAGGCGCCACCAATTTTCCTAGTCTACGTAGTTTTCGTAAAACTGCAATTCCCGATTCGTTAACCGTCCGATTCAAGTGAAATTTTGGAAGGTTTTTCACAACATGTTGTTCTTCACTTTGAACGGTGGAGATTTGAATTGGATGCCTGCAGAGGGAGATATACGTCACTCATGATTGGGTGTTTGAATTCCCTAATAGTATGATTACTAATGGATGATTAAGTGTGCTCAAGTGCTGATATGGCCTTGATTGGTGAATGTATATATATAAACATATAGATGTGTGATTGATGAGTATGTTTATGGTAGTGCTTGTTGAAACATGTTGAATATATGAACCTATATATGTTAGCTCGAATGTATGATGTTATAAGTGTGTGAATAAAGCCATTATTGATGATATCACTATGATCGAGTGGTGCATGATCATGACGGGTTTTGGGAAAGTATGGGAACATTATAATCATACTTTAAAAGTAATGGAATGGTGAGGAGTCATGTTTATATGTGTTGTTTGTACTGTTACTTGTTATTTCCTAAAGTATAGGAATTATGTGCATGTGTTTGTGGTGTTGGCTTGAAGGACTAAGTCAAATAGGGGTATGGGATGCGCTTGATGGTGGGACACATGATGGGCATGGAACTGGTTGAGTTCCCGTCGGCTACTATTGGGCGAGGAGTCCTTAGTATGGTGACTGCATGTGTCGGGCGCACGATGGGCAAGGAACTGTTATGTTCCCGTCGGCTACTATTGGGCGAGGAGTCCATAGTATGGTGATTGCGTGCGTGCCAGGGTCCAAGTTATGAGACTTGGATGTTTATACTACAGGCGAGGAGTCTGTAGAGTAGGACTATGAGCGGGATAGGCTCATAGGGTTGGACCACGAATGAGTTAGTTTCATGGGAGCATAGGGAAGTCCCAAGACCTAGTTCATGCATATGACTCATGAAGGACTATGAGGTCATGGTTGGTTGATTTGAAAAGTATGAGGATTTTAATTATGTATCTTTGGGATTGGGGAAACATATTTAATTCATATATCTGTTTATATTGTTATTGTGCATAGCTCACCCTATCTGTGTGTGTATGGCGATGATCCGATAACTTGTTATCCGAGAGCAGATGACGTGACAGGTGAGCCAATAGCTGCTTAGAGACGGAGAGTATGGGCTACTTGGGATTTGAAAGAAACTTTATTGTTTTGATTTTGATGTAAATATTTTTAGGATGAATTTTAATAACATTTCTATTTAACGATATTGTACATTCGGACTATGTATGGTACTAATTATGGTTTTTAATTTCCCGTGTTTTTGGAAAATAGTTATAATCAATGCGGTATTTAGTTTAATTGGAATTTTATTTATTAAAAATTAGTAATATTCCTTAATGACTAAATTGGTTAAAAGTTTTGAAGAGGGACTAATTCCAAATTTCACTGAAACTTGAGGGACCAAAAACATATTTAACCCTAATACTAACATTGATGTCTCGCATTATCAAACAAGAGAAAAATTTATTGCTCTTAAGAATTGTATGAGTTGTTGCACTATCAATAAGACACATATCCTCATCATTGGTACTAATGCCAACATTCGTTCTTCATATAAACATAAATATCAATGAGATTTTTTTAACACTCTCATAAGTGATTAGTGCTTCCATTTGGTTTAGCAAAGAAAATAATAATATCAAGATGAGTAGCATCCATATGGCCATAATCGGAATCACCATCTTTATAAGCAAGATGTGTTTTTATTATTTGTAAGATGCTTTAGTGTACGACAAGTACAACTCAAATGGCCTTTACTATCGTAATGATAATATATAATACTTTCATCTTATTTGCCAATATTTTCACATTTTTCTTGTCCCTTTTTCACATTATTGTGTCACTTCTGGTGACAAGATGTGTCTTTGAAATTTTGTTTATAACCATGTCCATAATCAATATAATGATCATGAAAATATAAATAAAATGTTGTTGCATTCACTTCTAGGAATGGAGCAGAACCAATAGGACATATTTCATGATTTTCTATCAAAAAATTAGTGCTTTGTTCATCCATATAAAGGTGTGAAATAAATTCATAATATTTATTGCTGCATTCACTTCTGGGAATGGAGTTGATTGGATGAATCTCATGATTTTTCATTAAAAACCTCAGTTTAGCCATACAAAGGCATGAAATAAATTCATAATATTTATTGTTGCATTCACTTCTGAAAATGGAGCATATTGGATGGATCTCATGATTTTTCATCAAAAGTTGCATTACTTTTGTTCAGCCATATAAAGGCATGACATAAATTCATAATATTTTCTGAAAATGGAGCAGATTGGATGGATCTCATGATTTTTCATCAAAAGCTTCATTACTTTTGTTCAGCCATATAAAGGCATGAAATAAATTCATAATATTTGTGAATTCTCTATTCACAATATTGTTCTCGCAGGAACAAAGTAGTTGCTCAAATGCTTTATTTCTTTCTTGAATGGTATCACCAAGACCCATTTCATCTAAACGTATTTCAAAATTTAATATCTAATATAAGTAATTCTTCCTTGTAATATCAAGGGTCATAAATTCAAATTTTTCAACATTTCGCATGTTTAGAACTAACACATAAAATAATAATAATAATAATAATAATAATAATAATAATAATCATCATCATCATCATCATAATAAAAATAATAATAATAATAAGACGGAGAAGAAAATTGACAAAGTCAAACAATTCTTATCCCAAGAATAAGAATATAAGATAAAATTATAAATGAAGAAAACATTGAAAAGAGCATGGATTGAGACACGTATAACATTGTCCTTAAAGAGAAAAAAAAAATCCACTAGCCCTCAGTTGGTTGAAGCATGGTGCTGATAACATGTTATAAAATAAAGCTAATAACTGAGAGAATAATAGAAGGAAGAATAGATAATGAGAGAATCGAGAGCAACTTGTATGTATGTTATTACTGATAAGAAGAGTCTTATTTCTATTTATATATATACAACATGTACAGAAAGGAAACAAATGAACTCGTTAACACAACTATTTACATAAAGGGTAATGAATCATATGAATATCAATCATATTAATCATATGACTAAATGTATCAAATCAATGGACAATCATTAATTCATCAAACAAATAATAAATTTTTATGATTTTATGATAAAAATATATTTAAAATATTTATATATATTTTTAACAAAATATATTGTATATAATTATTTTAAATAATATATTAAGATTGAGTTAATAAAATTAAGAAATCAAATTCAATTTTAAATAATTTATTGAGTAGACAATATAAAACAAAAATGTAATAGTAGATTCTTTAATAATAAAAACGATGAACAATATAAAAATTGTTGAGTAAATCTAATAAAAATACAAAAGATAGACAATATAAAAGATGGGAAGAGTAGACGATATAAAACTACAAATGATAGGCCATACATATAAATGTAAATAATAGATTCTTTGAAAATACAAATGTTATGCAAACAAAATATAAATAGTAAACTATGGAAACCTATAAAATGTAGACTATGTAGAAAAAAATATCAAGAGTACACTCTACAAAAATATACATGTTAAATATTCGATGGACTCCTCTACTGGAGTCATTTTTTCATAGTTTTTATGGATTTTGAATTTCAAGTTTAAAATTTGTTACCATATTTTTATAGGTTGTTATAATTTCAAATTTTAAATTCAAACTTTATTACTTTATATTTTGAATTTCAAATTTGGTAATATGTATCTTATTTTAGAAAAAAAATATTAAAATTAAAATCATTGGTAATTTTTATATCTTTAAAAGTTGTGCGAATTTATTATTTTTACTTTGTAAGGACACACTGATCTTTATGTTATAAAAGATATTTTTTAAATTATTGTTTAAACTTGTGTGAAACGTCAACACTATGTGAAAGTTGTTCAAAAACATTTAAAAAGTCATTAAAAAGGCTTTAATGTTTTATAATTTTTTTGCATGCTGAATTTTAAATTTAAATTTTGATATCATATTTTTACCCGTTTTTTGCTATTTTAAATTTTAAATTTATGACCATATATTTTGAATTTTAAATTTTCTGTATTATTGACAATATAAATGTTAATTAAAAAAAAATCATTACTTCTTTTGTATAGTTTAAATTTGAGATTGTAACTCATGTTTTAAAATCATTATATAAAATAACTTATCTAGTTTTTATCTATTTAATAATAAAAAAGAGATTCTATAATAGTTTTAAAAAAATAAATAAAATAGACGAAAATCAATTGATATATTTATAACTTTAAAAGAAAATTATATATATATACTATTTATTTATTGTTATGGTTGTTTTTATATATAATTTTATACAAAATAAATCGTTTTAATAAGATAATAAATTTTGTTAAATATAAGTATCGTATTTATATATTAAATTAGATATATTTTTTATTTATTTGGTAAAATTTAGATGTTATTTTTGTTTTAAATTTGAATTTCAAATTAAAACTTTGTTATTATATTTTTATAGTTTTTTTACGATTTTGAATTTTAAATTCAAATTTATTATCATATATTTCGAATTTGAAATTTGGAAATATATATCTTAATAGAATAAAAATTTTAAGAATGTATAATTTTTACTTTGTAATAATACACTTGTGTAAAAGTTATCAAAATTATATTTTAAATTAATGCTTAAGCTTTCTTGAAAGGTTAAAAATATGTGATAGTTGTTTAAAAACATTAAAAAGGGTTTAATTTTTTATGAACTAAAGTTTCAAAAGTCAATCAACACCTCTGAAAAAGTAATAGAATAATTTACCATATCACATCTTTTGCGCAAACTTCCGAATGCTTAGGGAGAGAGTAGTAAATAAGAACTTACTTAAAAAGATGGTCTGTAAGGAACATGAAAACCGAAAAATGAAGAATATAATATTATTAATGAGAAATGGAAACAAAAGAACATGTGCATGTCCAATTAATACATAAGAAAAGGAGAAGTGTATTGGAATGAGTTTTTGACGTGGATTTATGTGTAAGAGAAGTTTTTCAAATTTCAAATAGAGGTATTCATCTAATCCAATTTAAATATTAATATTTATGTAAATAAATAAAAATAATATTTTAAAAATTATTTATTAACATTAATATTGTCGCAACCTAAATCGCGACGGGCAGTGACTAAGGGATAAATAGTTAAAAAACAGAGTTTGGAGTCGCCATCATAGTTTATTCTAGAAAACTACAGAAAACCCATAAAATAAGAGTTGGTCTCAGATTTTGGATTCGGGAATCAGGTATGTATAGGGAAGGTATTAGCACCCTACAACGTCCGTCCTAAGACGATACCTTTAATCAATTATGCAAAATAGATGTGATTTTTATAAATGTTTATTTTTCCCAAAAATAAAATTAAAAGTGTATAAAAGAAACAAAAAAATATATTTTAACTTTTGGACCTGACAAGAATTAACTTCGGTCCTACGTATTTCCATTTACAATGAAAAATCAGGGGGCCACATAGTTCTTGACAAAAAGACTATTTAGGAAACACTTTTGAAATATTTTGGATTTTTGGGGAGTGAACCCAATAAGAATTGACCTCGGTCCTACGTATCTTCATTAATAATGAAGAATCAGGAATCAGGGATCACATAGTTCTTTGGAAAATATTTGTCAGTAGAGAACTTTTATGGAAAATGTTTGTGAGTGAAAAATGTTTTAATTTTAGTGTAATATTTTGTAAAACCAAAATTATGAATATAAAACGATATTTCCAATAATTTTAAATTAACCAAATTAGAAGTATATGCAAATTGATTTTAAAATAAAAAAAATCGAATCAGAAATGTATATAAAGTGATTTAACATATTAAAATAATCAAATTAGAAGTACAACCAAAGTGGTTTAAAACATTAAGATAACCAAATTAGAAATACATCTAAAGTGGTTTAGAAATATTAAAATAATCAAATTGGAAGTGCATCCAAAGTGAATAAAAATATTGGAATAACCAAATTGGAAGTGCATCCAAAGTGATTAAAAATCTTAAAAATAATCAAATTAGAAGTGCATATAAAGTGATTTAAAATATTAAAATAACCAAATTAAAAGTATATTCAAAGTGATAAAAAATCTTAAAATAACCAAATTAAAAATACATTTAAAGTGATTTTAGAGTCTTCAATTAACCAAATTGGAAGTTCATCCAAAATGGTTTTAAAATCTTAAAATAAAGATAACAAAGGTAAAATATTAATAATAAAATAATTGTTGTGATATTGAAATAAAAGCTTATCTTAAAAATGAAAAAAAGGAGTGCAAGTAATGAATCATAGAGGTGCAAGCAGTAAATAATAAGCTAAAAACATGGGGTGTAACTAATGAAATGTAGGGTACCAATAGTAGGAGATTATGAGGTGCAGTGAACAGAAATTAATGTAGACAAAGGACGGGTGCATGAAGAAAACGTGGTGCAACCAGTAAAACCCAATCAGAAAATAATCAAGACATATAGCAATAATGGAAAGCAAAAGTGAAACGGCGGATGAAGTAAACGGGGTTGCGCGCAGTAAAAGACTTTCCCAAACCCAAATTTCTCTTCTTTCAAAACCTTAACACACCAAAGGTTTCTCCCTTTCCCCTCTCACGTGAGCACAACCTCTTTGCACAGATCCATCACTATCGCACATCCATGGCCACCCATGATCGTCTTCGGTCCCGCCATCACCGTCGGAGGTGTCGGTGGTCATCAAGCGCCTCCACTCTTCATCAGCTTCCTTCTTCGACATCTTTGCAAACCATCACGACTCCAGTAGCGGTCGTCGCCCCCGCACGTGCCACGACCGGAGAGAGATGCTACCGGTGAAGCCGTTTGTCACCAGAGTACCCATTTGTTGCCGAGCCAACCTCTTCTTCCTCCACACAAATCGCACGAGAACTAAGATTCTGGACTTCTTTTATGCGTGTTTGAGGATAAAGATTCTGTGTATGTTTAAATGGAGGGCGAGGCTCTGTTTGGAGGACAAGATGTTGTCTGTTATGTGGTGGTGGGTTCGTGTGTTTCGAAGGTGGTAATGGCCATGATGAATGGTGGTGTATTGTGATGGGTGGAAGGGTTTGGTTTGTGGTGTAGAGGAGATGGGAGATGGAGGTGTGGGTTTTGTTATCAGGTTTTTGTTATGGAGAAGGTGGTGATGTCCTTGTTAACGAAGGGGAAGAAGAAATATATGAGAAGAGTGTGTTCTGAGTGTGTTTTGGTTATTGGAGAAAGAGAGGTAAAAAAAATGGAGATAACTATGTTGATCATGAGGAGGAGGAGGATGGAGTCTTCTGTGTGTATGGTGGAGACGGTGTTCTCTGTATTATTTTGGTATCCCTCCCCTTCTATAGGTTTTTGAAGGGTAAATGTTGAGTCATGATAGATCGGTGTGGAGAACAGTGGTGATTCCATGCATGGTGCAAATGAAGATGGGGATGTGTAAAGGTGATGGAAAAATGAAGAGTATGGTTGAATATGTGGAGTTTGTGTCGAGAGAATGGAAATGGAATCTGTGTCGTGGATAGGCTAAATGGAGATCAATCTTCCGGGATGAAGCATTTGGAGATGGTGATATTTGGATGATGCTGAAAAAAAATAGAGACCCATTGTCCTCTTTAAAATTTAAAATCCAAATCTGTTTGTAGCTTGGGTAGGAATCATGGTAGGAAATCATGTAAGAGTGTAGGTGGATGTAAGTAGTTAATGAAGATCTTGATGGAAGAAGATTAATGGAGGGGTACGTTGGTGTAAGGGTGGTTAGTGGAGAGTGAAAAAGGGGACATGTGCCATGTTTTGAGTGGAGGGATTTTAGGTGTGTAAAAGAAAAAATGGGAGTGCGATTGTAAAAACATGGTTATCAACCCATTTATAAATAGGATTGAAAGTAACAACAGGTGTTAATAGCAAAAGTTGGCTGTTCATTTGAGAAGAGAGGGAAAGGAAATGATGAGATGTTCTCTGTAAATAAAAACAACAAAAAGACTAAAAATTAAATTTTTTAACTCTTAAAATTAATTAGACAAAAATTTTGATTGAAAGGATGCTTAGATAAAACATGAACAAAATTACGAATGTGTACATAATTTTTCAAAGAGATCAAACAAAATATACTTTCTTTATATTTTAGATTTTTAGAGTATTTTTCATTTTTTAATATCTTTTCCTTTTTATACTTTTAGAAATAAATTTTGATTACTCGGACAAAATTGGGTGTTTACAAATATCGACATTTATAACAATATATAAAGAAGA
Organism: Vigna unguiculata; assembly: GCF_037176805.1. Lineage (NCBI taxonomy): Eukaryota > Viridiplantae > Streptophyta > Magnoliopsida > Fabales > Fabaceae > Vigna > Vigna unguiculata. Next base: position 4,699,613 of record NC_140801.1, read on the forward strand.
TACTCTCTTTTGTGTCCACATTTCATATTTCCACTTTTACCCTTATTTATTATTTTAAAAATTAATTATTTTATGAATAGTTTATCTTTAACCGTTATTCTAAAAAATTCTTCTTAACTGTTATTTTAAAAATATCTTTTATCTTTAACAATTATTTTAAAAACCTCTTTCATCTATATATTTTATTTTTCTAATTAATATCTAAGAATTATTTTAAAAATTAATTATATATTCTTTATTAATCTTAACTCAAATCTTTATAAAAATTAAAAAATACGAACACACATACGTGACAACGCCTATATGTTCGCTAGTATTTACATAAGTTTGTTTCAGGTGTGAATATTGAACCACATATTATTAATATTTTGAACATTTAAATATTAATTCCTTTCAATTTTAAAAATAAATGTATAACAATAAAACTTTAATATTAATATTATTATTAAAAATTGTAAGAGAAGTTAATCAACATTCAAGTTTAATATTAATATTATTAATTTCTCCGAAAATACAAATATTAGAGAGTGAAAAAAAAAATGTAAATAGTAAACAATTTAAAACTACAAATGATAGATCAAGAAAAAATAATAGAAAAAATAGATTCGTCTAGTGGTAAAATAGTCATGTTTTAGCACAAATTCATATTTTAAACTCTTAGTTATAAACTTTGCTTTGAAATAACAAATTGTAAATTGTATAAATAAATTAATAAGTGACTTTGATTAAAAATACAATTGCATTAAATACAGTAAATATTTGTTTTTAGTCTAGTGACAATGTCATTATTCAAATATTTATTTATTGTTTTACACCATATTTTAATTATATTTTAATTAGTATTACTGTTATTACTGTATTAGTGTTAATATGTTATTATATTATTATTGAGTATTATTATGAATTATAACATATTATTATATTATTAACAACCATCAAAACTTTTGAACTCTTTATTTTTAAGACTTTGTTCTAAAATATTATATTATTTATTTATTGTTTTATATCATATATTTATTGTTTTATTATTTTTAATCTTAATTATTCACATATTTTCATTAATTTTTGTTTTAATTTTTGGATTTTGTTCATATCTTAAATAACAACTTTTCTCATAAATTAAAAGTATTTGAGAGGTTTTTGGATGCATTAAAATAATCCAACTTAATTTTTTTACATTTTTTTTTGGATTTTGAATTTTAAACTTAAAATTAAGTAGATGTATATAATCCTGTCATAATACACTAAAAAAAATATTTTTTATTAACGGTTATTTTATAGCGGCTAAAGAAACCCCTAAAAATGTTTGTAGTTTTTGTCGATTTTTTAACTGTCACAAAATTGTCTATGTAATTGTAAATTTAATTGTTTTTTTTTTGTAAATTTTTAGCTTTTATATTAAATATTTCTCCTTCTGTAGTTCTGTAATTTTCGCGTTTCATCACTCACTCCTTTTTTCTCTACTTTCGTCTTCTTCCTTAATTCTCTTCCTTCATTTTCTTCAACATTGATGGTAGGCATTTCTTCATTGGAAGGAAGGAGAACGTGATGCACCACTTTAGGAACCCTAAAATCAAGCTCATTCGTTATGAAAACGTCATCGAGCTTCTCCTTGTGGAGATGAATCAGATCAACCATTTAGAGGTCGTGAGAGGTGATGAAGCTGCTTGCATAATGGGGAAGGAATAGAGGTTGTTGTTCGAGGAGAAAAACCTCATGTTCCAGCCGCTGGACTTGACCGGTCTGATGCACACATTGATGGTGTTGTACGATCTGGTGTGGATCCTGTAGGAGGTCGACAGAGTCTTGCCAAGTCTTACCTCAGAACAATCCACTTTAACTTTTCTCAGCGAATGTTGAATTTTTGGAATGCTAAGCACAAACTTGAGTCTCAAACTTCATGCTTTGAGGTTAACTTTTGTTACCTCCTTTTAGTCGATTGATGTTATTGTTGTTATGCTGACTGTAGAAACTTTATAATCTTGTTCTATATAATATCTGACACTAATCCTCTTCATTGTCACTCAAGGATAAATTTGGAGATAGAGATATTCATGACAGTTCAGATGTAGCTGCTTTGTATCTACAAGTCAATATAGTTAGCCGATATTTGTAACCCGTTCACGCAGTTGGTCCTCTCTTGAACGCCCTGGATTGTTGTTAGTAAGCACTTTCGTTATTTGCTTAGCTGGTAAGGATGATGATCTTCTATCATATCTGCTAGAATTGGATTTGTGAAACTGAAAAGTGATCAACTTAGAGTGTTTCTTCATTATTAAAATTATGAGAGAAGGTCGGTGATTGTGATGCATTATTTTAATTCAATTTTTTATTTTTGGGAAAGAAGTGACATTTGTTTGGAGAGTGATAATTTTAAAATGTTTATTTTTGTTTGGTTGGACTCAATATTGTCCTGTTCTAACATCATGTTGATTTTTGCAGATGTGGTAAGAACATTATAGATTTATCATTGTCTATGAATTTGTATAAATATTTAGATATATATCTTACATTTCTGACACTTGAGATTATCGAGCTCTAGAAATGAGAAAAAGCTAGATCATGTGCTTTTGAGTCCTAGATGTCTTCATACCATATAGTGTGCATATATGTACTTAGATTCAACTTCTTCAATTTCCTAGGTGGTTTGTTGTGTTTCTGCGATGAGAAGGTTTTCTACAACTAATCAGGGATGTGTTGTTGAAGCTAGAATGATGATTCGTGAGTATATACCATTATGTTCATGCATTTTCAATGTAATGATTTTACATAGTTAACCAATTAGAAATCTGTGACTTTTAAAGTAGTTATTACAAAGTTCAACTATTTTATCTTAATTTAATGTGATTAGATGACAATATAAATTTCTTTTACACTATCAGTTTATTTAAATTTAATTCAGTTATTTACTTACGTATAAAAATATTCTTTTATATAAAAATGTAATGGACCTAGCTGTTTATACCCATCAACTATGATGGATAAAGTCACCAGCAGAGCTTAAGCTGGTGAAGGAATTTGCATCCATTGCTTGTCAGGTACTTTCATCTCTAGTGCAACTGTAACTATTTGGTAACTAAATATTCCAAATTCCCAATGAGGCTGTTGCATGCACATTTGGTAACTAACATGCTCTTTTGTTGACAATACTACATTCAAAGACATGCCCTTTTGAAGGTACACTTGCAGCAAAGGTTGAATATGAATGCAAAATTAGAGGTGCCCAATGGATGGGGTGAGGAGTTTTTTATATATTAATACTTCATCTATTGTTGTTCATAATTTAAGAAGCTTCCAACAAATAAATAAAAGTAAAGAAGTCGTTAATAGAAAAGAAATTCAAGTTTAAGGATCACTTTCATCCATAACTAATGATATAGCCTTTCTTTTTTTTTTTCTCTGTATCAGATTCAATCTTGTTGTTGGTGGTGGACTTAATGGAAGCATTATACATTATTCTAGGAATGATCAAAGAGTAAATTCATTTAACAATAAACATTCTTGTATATAGCAAGTCTATATTCATCTTATATTAGAAAAAAATTCAAGTTTTTAATATATCTGCAGACTACTTTTTCAATAAATAATTAATATATTTCTCATGATTAAATTGTAAATTTTGGGAAAGGGAATTATCATATTACATAAATGCTATAAGTTTTAGGTTGTTATTATGTTGTTTCTAGATATATGTATGCATGAGAAAAAGATTTGGTTAATGATGAAGTCAATAATTTTGTTTTAGTAGCTTATTGATATTTCTTATGCTTTTTGTTTTGGTGTCTCTTTTAGGAAAATTTCCAATAGTAGCTAACTGATATGAAGGCTAGGAACTAGTTTGTGGTTTGCCCTAGTTCATGTTGAGGTTTTTGTGGAATGAGGCAAGGCATTTGAAGTTTGATCCTGTTTATAAGCATGTTGGGAGTAAACATTTTGTGCTCAAAACGCTTTACTTTCTTCCTTATATAAGCCTTAGATAAGTTTATTTCTTCTCTTCCTTCAATTTTAGGGAAAACATAAATAATAGTGCAGAGCACATACTAAATTTATAAATAGGTTTCACTTATTATGGGTCCTATTTTGTATGATATGATATTTACAGTACAATTATTTGTGCACTGTACAAGATATATCACCTGGAGTTTTTCGATGGTTAGTTAACAATAATCTTCACTCTATTCATGATGTATATGAAACATTATGCTTTAGGATTTCTAATTTATTCTTTCCATGTCAAGGTTACTTTGAAAGATTAGGAAAGGAGAGTTAGTAACATAAACAAATAAGATTTGCACATGAATGTTGTGTAGTGAATGAATCAGATGATGTGGCGATTGTAATAGTATAGGACCTGGAATGGATAGAGTAGACTTGTTAGAACCAATTTTGTTCCTTTCTGCTAAAGCACAATTAGTTATGCTGACATTTACCTTATTACAACAAGGAAGAGCATTGAATGTATATTTTGTGTATATTTTACGGTTGCAAACCATATCCTAGGTTTTCAATCACAAACTATTGTACTTTTCTCTGTATGTTAGGGATGATGGAAGTGTTTCTGATAAATATATGTTTTGTAGACCATAGAATATTGTCTATTTGTGAATGGTTGGATTAAATACCTTTGGTTCACTCTATTTTAATGGTTTTAAAACTATTTTAAATATTTTTTTGACAATTTTTAATGTAAAAATATGATATATTTTGTGGTGATTTTTAACGGTCAAAATATGATTTATTTTGTAACGGTTTTTAATCGTTAAAACATGATGTATTTTGTGACGGTTTTTAACCATCAAAACATAATGTATTTTGTGGCGGTTTTTAACCATCAAAACATGATGTATTTTGTAGCGGTTTTTAACCGTCAAAATATGATAAAATATAATCAAATTAAACTACATTTTGTGGCGGTTTTTAACTGCTATTATTTGTTTTTCTTTTCTAACAGCAATACCAACGGTTAGAATATTTTTGTCACAAACGGTTTTTGACATATGTAATTGTGATGGTTATTTTAACCGTCAAAAATTTCATTTGTGACGGTTTTTAACCACTGAAAATTTATAATTTTAACCGTCACAAATGCTTATATTTTTTGTAGTGATACCCGTCCCCGTCATATTTCCATCCTCATTTAAAATTATTAAAATGTTCACAATTAATTAAGTAACCATATATATATATATATATATATATATATATATATATATATATATTTTTTTTTTTTTCTATTTTTTTTTCTTTTAATTATTTGATTTGTTATGAAACTCATTCGCATCTCCAATATAATTTTTATCTTATCATAACCTTTATTTAATTATGTTAAAATGATGTATATCAATTAAAAAAATTATTTCTAACATTTGAACATTTCTATTATTTTTTAATATTTTTGATTGTTGTATATTTTCCTTTCATATGAGAATGTTTAATACTCTCAATTTAAGTATTTAATAGCATAAATCTTTCATTTACTAGGTAATATAAAAAAAAACAATTTTTTACTTATTATTAATTTTTGTTTTATTTGAATAACTCTTTTGTTTCGCTAAAACAATATTTGTTATTTCTCAACCATTGAGTATATATATTGATATTTCAAAAATTTTCTTAGATCTCTAAGATATTTTTCATATTTTCATACCCTTAATTATATATTTATTTTCCTTTGTGTGATTTACTTTCAATAGTCTTCAAATTGTTTATGAAACACACATTTGTTAATTTTTTAATATATTTTTTTTTTATTTTCATCATGTAGAATACTATTTCGATATATTTTATCTAATTATTTTTTATTTTCTAACTCATTACAATCATACTTTAATTTTTTTCACTATAATTGTATAAATACATTTTATTTACTACAATATAAAAATTTAATGTAATTGCCATGAATATTTTTTTATCACCATCCAACATATATTGGAGTTCAAAAGGGACAAGATTTATGTTAAAATTTTATTATTATATTTATTATTTGTTCTTTGCGTCATTTTGATCAAGTGATATATTATAACTTTTACCAGTGTATAAAAAGAGATTCATTATAATTTAAAAAATTGAAGTAAACAAACATTTAAAATATACTTTAATTTGATTTTTTTTTCCTTTTATATTTCTTTAAAGATATTTTTAAATTTTATCAACTAGGTTTCATTAATGTTTGCAAATTTAATAAATGTTTTGATTCTCATGAAATTTTATTTTGTATTCTAGTCTAAAATGTAAACAACTATAACTTATTTCAAAGTATTTGATATCAAAGAAACAACTATCCTTCTAATACTGAATATTTGATAATATTAAGTTTACTTTACCGTAATTTTTTATTATTTTATAAAAATTAATTAAAATTAATATTAAAATAGTAAAAAAATGGGTACGGGTATGTGTATGAGATTATACCTGTTTTCCGGTGGGGATTGGAATGAGACAAAAATTTGATACCCGTTGGGTTTGGGTATGGGATGGTGTAACATCCCGTTCGGATATTACAAATTTAAAATAATAAAACAAAAACATAATAATAATACTTCATTTATTATAAATTGTTTTCCCAAAACTGTGAAAATTTAAATCTTTATTACACTGTTAAAACCAAATCCAATCCAAATATTTATTAAACACAATACATTATCAACTCAGTCTCATTATAAAGCCAAGTTCTATAATTCAAATGATTACAAGAAAATCCTTAAAACTCATAAAATGATAAAATGTTGCAATAAAGTTTCCCAACTAGCCAACCCACGCTCTAGCTCTACGCTCCACCTATACCACCTGCAACATCATCGCCAAACACACGCAGATAGGGTGAGCTAAAGAAATATAAACATATGCAACAATTTATATAACAAAACACACACATTAAAGGAACTCCATCCTTTGGTCTCATCACCCATGGTCACCACCATGTAATCCATGTTGTACGTCTTTGGTTGATAATCTCAAGCTATCGTTGCTATCCAACCTACAAGCCACCACTTGTAGAACACATGCGGAAACACTCGCTATTCCGAGCCACAACTCAAAGAATGCTCGCATTACCCTCCATCATGAGCCACAACTCTAGGAATACTCCGGCACCTGACCCTTGAGATATCACCCAAAACCTTGTAGACCACGAGCATCCAAAGAAAGAAAAACACAATGTCTGCTTCATCAAAAATCATCTGGCGCTCCACATGAGTCGCCAGGCGTAAAAGGCTTCCAGACCGCTTGGCGGACACCTTACGCTGCTAGGCGCCATTTGCTTTCTAGAGCCTCTACCAGATCTTTCTTGCTTGGCGGGATCACATTTTCCACTAGGCGCCATGTGTTCCAAGCTTCTCTGGTTTTCCCTTATCACCTGGCAACACACCCCAAACTGCCAAGCATCACACCCCAAGTCGCTAGGCGCCACACCAGTAGCGTCACTGCTACTGGTTTTTGGCACTTTGAAGCAAGTTCCAAAGAACCGCAAACACTATACATACAATCCATAACATTAAATATGATTATCCAATCATAATCACATGACTGGATCATAGTCCAACACAATCCTAAACAACCATTTGAGCTAGTACTTTTCTATGTCATACATGTCAGAATTAAATGCCATAAAGGATCCCATTAACCGCATTTATTAATTAATTATTTATTTAATTAATTAAATTTCGCGGGTCTTATATTCCCCCCACCTTATAAAATTTTCATCCTCGAAAATTGAGTTCACCTGGGAAAATGCAGATAGGACTGCCTCAACCTTCCTTTATCTTGAAATTATCTCTTCCTGGTCTCTACCCTTTTTATTTCAACCCTCCCCTCACACGTTTCCCCATTTTTCCTTTCAACCTCAGTCCTATGTTAAGTTGTAGTATCAATTTAACTCTGCCACTCTACGACACACACATGCGCTGACACCTCTCCTTATTCTAATAGTTAAATTCAATTCCTCTTATCAAACTTGTGGTATTAGTCCAAGGAACTCATTCTTAAAGATCCCATTGCCCAACGCGTTGCTTTTGGGTTCTAACGTCACTTTTAGGCTCATCAACCCAACTTAGCTTTCCTTGCTCACCGAGATATCCTTGTGCGTCCTCGCATCTTCGATCAAGAGATTTTCTCAAAGGCCCTACCCAACTCTTGCAAAACAAACAGATCAAGTTTGACCTTAATTCTATAGTCAGTCACTACAGATAACACACACATATCACAAAAAAAAAACACAAACCTAACAAGAAAAGTATAGGGGAGAAACTCAACCTATGACTTTTCTCTCTTTTACCAAAACCTTTAGAATTAAGAAAGGAAACTATCCTAGATATAGTTATGAGTTTGCACCCCCATCACTCTACCAAGACATTTTCTGTTCTTAATACTTCCAGTTCACAAGTTCTTTTCCCTACGCACCAACGCTTCTTGGAAAGAACCTTTCCCCTTGCACACCAACGCATCGGGAAAGACAAGTAATACCCCTTACCTGTTCGCCAAAACCCAATAAGAGCATTACTTTCCTTAGGTCTTATAAGCAACTACCCTTGCCTGCTCACCAAAACCCAGCAAGAGTACCACTCTTACCTGCTCACCAAAACCTGTTAAGAGCACTGCTTCTACTAAGACCCGTAAGCAACAACTCTTGCCTACTCATCAAAACCCAGCAAAAGTATCACCCTTACTTGCTCACCAAAACCCGGTAAGAGCGTTGCCTACCTTGAGACTCACAAACAAAAACCCTTGCCTGCTCACCAAAACCCGACAAGAGCCCACCCGTTACCTGCTCACCAAAACCCGGTAAGAGTGTTGTTTTCCCTGAGCCTTACAAACACAACTCTTGTCTGTTCAACAAAACCTGACAAGAGCACCACCCTTACCTCTTCACCAAAACCCGTTAAGAGTACCACCCTTACCTGCTCACGAAAACTCGGTAAGAGCGTTGCTTCCACTAAGACCCGTAAGCAACAAATCTTGCCTGCTCATCAAAACCCAAAAAGAGTATTACCCTTACCTGCTCACCAAAACCCGATAAGGACGTTGCTTAACCTGAGACTCACAACAACCACCCTTGCCTACTCATCAAAACCTAGTAAGGACATTGTTACTAAGCTTAGATTAAAGTCTTACAGTAACCCAAAACTCCATTTTACCCGACTCTCCAAAGTCTTAAGGGTAAAATAGCACTCCTTTTACTCGACTCTCCTTAGTCTTCTAAGTAAAAGTACAACCTAGTTTTTAAAGGGATGAACGAATTTCGAGCATACATCACACACCTAACGTAACATGCTTTACTACCCCAAAAGAAAGAAAATCAATTCAGACTTTACCTTGTTGTTGTCGTGGCACTTCAGACTTCCCCCGTTCAGGGCAAGATTTCGCGTAATGACCCGGCTTGCGACAATTGTAACACTTCTTCTCATTCGACTTTGCTTCTGAAAATTCTGGACAAACTCACCGAAAATGATCTCTCCCGCACTCGAAACACTTCATTATCCCTCATCCTTCATGTTGAGGTCTGGTGTAGGGTTTCTCTTGCCATTTCTCATCGATGCTACTACTATTAGGACGTGCCCTCATGACCCGACTTGAGTCCCTCTCTAGTTGTTCCACCATCTTTGCCTATTCTACCAACACAGGGAACTCTCGAATCCTCAGAGTTACGAGGAATCGACATAACTCATGGTTCAGACCATCCTCAAATTTTCTGCAGCGCCATTCTTCAATGACAGCTTGCGAGTAGAACCTCGCCAAGTACTCAAATATGTTAGTATAAGCCTGCACCTTCGTAGTCCCCTACTGCAAAACAATGAATTTTGCTTCCCTCTCATATCTGGCACTGTCTGGAAAATATTTCTCCAAAAATCGTGTCCTGAAGTTATCCCAAGTTAATCGCTCTTCTCGAGTCTGCATCAGCTGCTGCATCCCCCCACCAGTACTCAGCATCTGCTACAAGAAAGAGTGTGATGAAGGTCAACTTTTGTACATCAATGCACCCAATCACTCGGCATATCTTCTCACACTCCCTCAGCCATGCATCTGCCTCGTCTGGAGTGGCCCTACCAGTGAACTTAGCTAGTTTGTGCCTCATGAAATCTTCCATAGTCACGGGACGAGTAGGTGCGACTCTGGCTCTGGGTTGCCCTGCACTAGGTTGCATCGCGTCCACCATTCGATGAATCACATGTGAAATCTCATCAGCCCCAGTATTATCCCTCTTTCTCTTGTTTGCCAAAGCTTGTGCACGCCACATTTCAGCTGGTTAAAACCACACAACTTAAGTCATGACTATGCAAACAGAAGGTTTAACACAAAAGAATTAACACACTCACTCGTAAGCGAAACACGATAAGCTCACTCCCTATAGACCCCAAAAATCTTTTGAAAACCATTGTTCTGATACCAAATGTAACATCCCGTCCGCATATTACGAATTTAAAATAATAAAACAAAAACATAATAATAATACTTCATATATTATAAATTGTTTTCCTAAAACCGTGGAAATTTAAATCTTTATTACACTGTTAAAACCAAATCGAATCCAAATATTTATTAAACACAATACATTATCAACTCAGTCTCATTATAAAGCCAAGTTCTGTAATTCAAATGATTACAAGAAAATCCTTAAAACTCATAAAATGATAAAATGTTGCCATAAAGTTTCCCAACTAGCCCACGCTCCGGCTATACACTCCACCAGTACCACCTGCAACATCATCTGCTCCCGTGTACCGCGTACACGATCATCGCCAAACACACGCAGATAGGGTGAGGTAACAAGAATATAAACATATGCAACAATTTATATAACAAAACACACACATTAAAGGAGCTCCATCCTTTGGTCTCCTCACCCATGGCCACCACTATGTAATCCATGTTCTACGTCTTTGGTTGATAATCTCAAGCTATCATTGCTATCCAACCTACAAGCCACCACTTGTAGAACACATGCGGGAACACTCACTATTTCGAGCCACAACTCAAAGAATGCTCGCATTACCCTCCATCCTGAGCCACAACACTAGGAATACTTCAGCACCTGACCCTTGAGATATCGCCCAAAGCCTCGTAGACCACGCGCATCCAAAGCAAGAAAAACACAATGTCTGTTTCATCAAAAATCGTCTGGCGCTCCACACGAGTCGCTAGGCGCAAAAGGCTTCCAGGCCGCCTGGCGGACACCTTACGCTGCTAGGCGCCATATGCTTTCTAAAGCCTCTACCAGATCTTTTCCGCTTAGCGGGATCACATTTTCCACCAGGCACCATGTGTTCCAAGCTTCTCTGGTTTTCCCTTATCACCTGGCAGCACACCCCAAACTGCCAAGCAGCACGCCCCAAGCCGTTACGTGCCACACCAATAGCATCACAGTTACTGGTTTTTGACACTTTGAGGTAAGTTCCAAAGAACCACAAGCACTATACATACAATCCATAACATGAAATATGATTATCCAGTCATAATCACATGACTGGATCATAGTCCAACACAATCCTAAACAACCATTTGAGCTAGTACTTTTCCATGTCATACATGTCAGAATTAAATGCCATAAAGGATCACATTAACTGCATTTATTAATTAATTAATTATTTAATTAATTAAACTTCGCGAGTCTTACAAATGGGGATGAATTTGTTTTACAGGGATGGGTATGGGATAGCGAAATTCGTCCCCGCCCCGCCCCGTTGCCATCCCTATCTTCTGCAACATATTTTGAAAATATGTTAGTGTCAAAATTAATTAATATTGATGTTATATGTTCTACCGAATCAATTAATTCATAATTAAACAATTAATCAAACTTTTGTTTCCATATTATTATAGATGTTTGCGATTTTGAATTTCAAATTCAAACTTTATTGTCATCTTTCAATCCTATGCAAAAGTTGTTGGAGAAGCAATGTCAATTGATTTTGTGATAAATTTGAAAAATAAAACTTTACCTTTTCAAAATGTTGTTTTGTTGTGCATAGAGATGTCAAAAAAATCTGTACTCGCGGGTATTCACGAATAAAACCCGTACCGGGTAGGAAACATGTATTAAAAATGGATACCCGTTACCCGCGGCGGGTACGAGTATTTTTGATACCCGCATGTTAACGGGGCAGGTACGAGTATCATAGTATCTGCACCTGTGGATACCCGTACCCGCTAAACTTTAATTCACAAAAATACCCTTATATATATATATATATATATATATATATATATATATATATATATATATATATATATATATATATATTAGTAAAAAACATTCCGACATAATTCTTTATAAGTTTCACATCTTGTCTTATGTCATCATTCTTATAGTCTCAAGTATTGGTACATTATCTTCTTTCAGGTACACCCCTTGACATTCTTCTCTTTCGTTTATATGAAATTGGGCATATACATCAAACCCTATATAGATAGTGACGTTTATGGTATGCTTGTTGTCAAATGAGGGAATCAAAATAAAAATATTTGACACGTGGCAGTTGAGGTTTATTATTTGTTTATTTTTCAAGAATCAATCAGAGAAAGTGAGCTTGTTGATCAAAACACTAATTAAAGAATTTCCATTGTGTTGAACGTCATTTTATATTTATTTTTATAATTATTTGGACTTGTATGAACTTGAGTTTATTTGAACTTAATTAAAATTTATGATACTGATTTATTTTATTTGAATTTATGATTAAATATTTCTTTTTTAAATAATTTTGTAAATACCCGTGGATACTCGTAGATATTAAAAAAAAAATACAAATATTCGCATAACGGATGCCTAACGGATATGGGTACGGGTACGAGACAGATATTTATCCAACAGGTAGGGTATGGGGGAGTTACTACTCGTACCCTACCGGTCCCGTTGACATCCCTAGTTGTGTAATTTAGATGTGAGTGTGTTGGAGTCCTGATGAAAAAGTGTTGGAAGATGAAAATATTTTTGAACAATGTAAAATTCTGATGATGATAGTGTATTATAAATTTTGTCTATTATGTAATTAAGATATTTTAATATGTTGTAATTATTTATAAAATCATTTTCAATCAATTTAAAATCATTGTCGCATAAGTTTTGTTTAATAATACTTTCACATTAAATCTAATATTTTCACTTAAATTTATCCTTTTTAATATATAGAAAGACTTAAAATATAATGGCACATTACATACAAACATATTTTTTAGTAAAATTCCGAATTTTTATTCAGAATGATGAAGTAAAATATCTTTTTATTTGGTTAACTATTAGTATGTTTTATTAAGTGTAAAAAACTAAATAATGTAGTACCAACTTTACAACAATTCATATATGTGGTCACATCCATTACTTGTCATATTCCCATAAACCAATTTTTTGGAAAAAAGGCAAAAATAACTCCTGAGCTTATGAAACATAATGATTTACATTGATCAGACAACTTTTGCATCTTCAAAGACATCTTCAGCATAAATTGTAAAAGCATCTACATTGCCCACAAAACCCTTATATGATATAACAACATCTACGTTTAGGGTATTATCATTTTTAATTTTTTAATTAATTTTATTATCTTTTCTAAGAAGCTTTGTACAAGTTTTTCACATCTACATATAAGTTTTTCAATGAACAATGATCTAGACCAAAGATCTTCAAAAAGGTCATTAATTACATTAAATTTATAGATATCGCAACAGTAACAATTGTAAAGCATGATGATTGAAATTGATTGCATATCTTGGGAAAACACATATAAACATAGAAAAGCAAATAATAATATCTAAACAAATCATGCACTAAAAGAGAAATTATTAAAGAAAAAATAATTACATCTAAACAAATAGTTAAATAAACTTTATGAATGAATGATTTTTGTACAATGTTAAAATGAATGATGAAATAGTTTAAATAACATCTAAATATATAAGATGAAGTAGTTTATAAGAAAAAAGTAATAATGTTAAAATGAATGATTTTTGTACAATAAAAACCTTCATTCAAAGACAATTACGATTCAACGGTATTAAAAAAAATCAAAACTAAAGAATAGAAAGTTTAAATTAGTCAACAAACGGTTTGAAAAGTAAACAAACCTTCATCATTTCCAAGAAAACATTCGTACAACTATTACCTTTGTTGTGTTCTTCCATCAGTTAATAAATCTCAGATTGAAACTTTTTGATGTTTTCCTCAAACACTTCTTCGAAGATAACAAAATTAAAAAGTAAATACAGAAAGCTTCATTCATGTCCCAGAATCAATCTCTGCTTCTACCGATTCAAAGACAACTATGATTGAACAATATTAAAACATAGAAACTAAAGAATAGAAAGTTTAAATCATTCAACATATTTAGATCTTAGAGAAGAAGAAAAGATTTGTTAGCTTAAAAACGTTTTGTCCCTTTATTGTTGTCTTTAAAGAGTGAAAGGTTCAACCTTTATTATATTCTACAAATATTTTATCCATCTCCCATAAAGCATTCATTCATCAGAGAAAAAAAAACATAAAAAGTATTCAGATCTTATAGAAGAAGAAGAGATCCACCAGAGTAAAAAACTTACGTACCTTTATTGTTGTCTTTAAAGAGTGAAAGGTTCAACCTTTATTGTGTTCTACAAATATTTTATCCATCTCCCAGAAAGCATTCGTTTATCAGAGAAAAAAAAACATAAAAAGTATTCAGATCTTAGAGAAGAAGAAGAGATCCACCATAGTAAAAAACTTACATACCTTTATTGTTGTCTTTAAAGAGTGAAAGCTTAAACCTTTATTGTGTTCTTCAAATATTTCATCCATCTCCCAGAAAACATTCATTCATGAGAGAGAAAAAAACATTCAGATCTTAAAGAAGAAGAAAAGATCCGATAGTGTCATAAAATTTTGTACCTTTATTCTCGTCTTCAAAGATTGAAAGTTTCAACCTTTATTGTATTCTTCAAATATTTCATCCATCTCCTAGAAAACATTCACTCATAACAGAAAAAAAAAAACATAAAAAACATTCAGATATTAGAGAAGAAGAAGAAATCCACTAGAGTAAAAAACTTACATACCTTTATTATCGTCTTCAAAGAGTGAAAACTTCAACCTTTATTATGTTCTTCAAATATTTCATCAATCTTCTAGAAAACATTCATTCATCAGAGAACAAAAACATAAAAAAACATCTAGATCTTAGAGAAGAAGAAAAGATTTGTAGAGTAAAAAAAGTTCATACCTTTATTCAAAGAGTGAAAGGTTCAACCTTTATTGTGTTCTTCAAATATTTAATCCATTTCCCAGAAAGCATTCATTCATAAGAGAAAAAAAAACATAAAAATATCCATATATTAGAGAAGAAGAAGAGATCTGCTAGAATAAAAAACTTATGTACCTTTATTGTTGTCTTCAAAGAGTGAAAACTTCTACCTTTATTGTGTTATTCAAATATTTCATCAATCTTGTAAAAAACATTCATTCATCAGAGAACATAAACATAAAAAAACATCTAGATCTTACATAAGAAGAAAAGATCTGCCAAAGTCAAAAGTTCGTACCTTTATTCTCATCTTCAAAGAGTGAAAGGTTCAACCTTTATTGTGTTCTTCAAATATTTCATCCATCTCCCAGAAAACATTCATTTAGTAGAGAAAAAAATCAAAAAGTGTTCAGATCTTAGAGAAGAAGAAAAGATCCGTCAAAATGAAAAACTCACATTCTTGAAGATAAACAGCTTGTGAGTGAAAACTTCTACCTTTATTGTGTTCTTCAAATATTTCATCAATCTTCTAGAAAACATTCATTCATCAAAGAACATAACCATAAAAAAACATCCAGATCTTACAAAAGAAGAAAAGATCTACCAAAGTCAAAAGTTCGTACCTTTATTCTTGTCTTCAAAGAGTGAAAGGTTCAACCTTTATTGTGTTCTTCAAATATTTCATCCATCTCCCAGAAAACATTCATTTAGTAGAGAAAAAAAATCAAAAAGTGTTCAGATCTTAGAGAAGAAGAAAAGATCCGTCAAAATGAAAAACTCACATTCTTGAAGATAAACAGCTTGTGAGAACATGATGGAGAGTGTTATGGTTGACAGAGGAATGAAGTTGACAGAGGAATGAAGTTGACAGAGAGTGACAGGAGAGAGTACGAAGAAGATGAAATTGTGAGAGAATGAATGGTAGGTTTAGGTCAAAAGATTGAATGATAGATTTATGTGAGAGGAGTTAAATTTTTTGTTTTTGATTTATTTTTTGAAGCTTGAAAATTAGGAGAGAGTGACACATGTGTTTTTACCTGTTGTAGAAAGAAAATTCTGAATGGAAGTAGTTCAGAAATATTAGTTTATTGAAAAACTTGCCATTTTTTAGTTCTCAATTGTATATAGTATTAGATGTCAAATAAACTAAACAAAATGTTGTTAAAAAGACTAAATCCATATATTTTCAAAAGTTTGAGGACTAAATTGGACTAAAATTTTGAAGAGAGACTAATTTCAATTTTCACTTAAAGTTAGAAGACCAAAAACATATTTAACCATTTAATATTTGAAGAAGTTGTTATCTACTTATTGATTCAATAATACTAAGAGTTATTAAGTCAATCATAATTTGGAGACTTTGATATATTTGCCAAATCACCATGCCAAATTAGTGTTTTCTGGTACCAAAAATATTTGCCGATGTTTGTGGTTTTGAGAGTCGCTTTTGACTGCAAATTTGGGACTAACACCTTTTTCTTTCCTCTTCTGGTTTTCCGCATTAATTTGTTTCTTTAATTGCCACTTCTTAAGTTCTACTATTTTGTTTCATCTGTATCAAGAAAACATTGCATAGATACGAAATAATGATAATTCCAACACTATAAAGCTACAATATATTGACCATAACAATGAAAATCATAAACCATAACATACGAACATTGACAACCTTACTTTTAATTCAAATATGCATATGAAAGGCTGGTTGTTTCTTTCTGCATTTCAAAAGCTTCAATCAGCATCTTTTTCATTACGGTAAGACTTCCAAAATTTAAAATCTGCATTCCAGGATACGTTTTTAAATTTTTTAAAACGGAAAAGGGTGTCGGTGGAATTTTGTGGAGTGAAAGTCTGGCCATGAATGCAAAATCAACTTTCAGCATCTTCGTATAGTTCAGTTGTGAGAACTATGTCAGCAAAACTGAAGAGCTTTTGTGTACATTGTATTACATTTGTGATAAAGCAAAGGTTATATTATATTCTCAAAATAATCACTTTGCTGTTACAAAATGTAAATTCTATTTAATATAACTTGGTCGTAACTTTAGTTGATAGTGAATTCTTTAACACTGTCACGTTGAGGTTAGACATATCTATTTGTAGATAGTTAATGATAGTCTTATAACTAGTGACACAATGAATCTTACAAACTTTGTGAGGATAAATTTTAATGCTAAGAAAGTTTAGATCTAATTCAACCTTTTCTAATCTAATGTTCTAGGTGGCAAGTCTTTGATGTGGAGAGGTGTGTTAAGATTCTACATAGAATTAAAATATATTATATAAGTTAGTTTAAACTTCACTTTATAAATTAATTTTAAATTTTTTGACAATTTTTTGATTAAGACTTAAAAGTAATTTTTAATATTTGAAGTTCTGTCAATGATTTTTGTCTCTGTCCAGAGAGACAATTCATTTGGTAAAAATCAATAGATAATTGTCATTCAAAAAGAGAAAATCACCTTTTCTATGAACAAAGACTTAGTTATCTTAAAAACTATTATATTCCGATGATTTATAAGTGTCATTATAAATAAATCTTTATGTTTGTAATACTCTGTTACCGTTGTCTCTTCCGGCTGCTTTGTTGATCCTTAAGATTCCTCTTCCTGCTATAAACCTTCATAACAGGTGATTTACTAACAGCTCTCACTTCCATGTCAATGAGTTCATAATTTATGAGATAGAGAGCTGTGTTTTTTTATCACCAATTCATTCCTAAAAGACAGAAAAATCTCCACCTTGTCTCCAGCTTCCAAATGAGATAATATGCTCTGCCAATCTGCATCATTAAAGGAAATGACTGTGTCTCGCTTGTATATCTGGATGGTGCACTTTGTGTAATTAACCAGTACGACACTAATAAGGTGATAGAAATAAAATATGTATAAGATACAATAATACAATATATTCAAGTATGAGTTAAAAATTGTGTACCTCGAACTAATGAAGGATCCATGGAAGCACGTAGTATGAGTTGTTACTGTTCTCTTTCTGATAGGTATTCTAAAAACGTAAGAGTGTTTTACGTTGTTACTTCAAAATTGACTAATGGGTATCAGTTTTTATAACCCCTCAGCAGAGACCAGGGACCTCTCAAAATGTATCTGATTATTCAAGCCCATCACAGACCGTTTATTAAACAATCCAACCCCATCACGGATCGTTCATCAGAATACCCAAAATTATATATATATTACCTATACAATAATTAATAGGTTAAATTATACTTTTAGTCCCCACTTTCGTAGCAAAATTTGAATTTGGTCCCTCAATTATTTTTTATCTCAATCTGGTCCCTATTTTGGGAAATTTGACTCAATCAAGTCCTTTTCGTTAGTGGTGGAGTAACGATGTTAAATGGGGTACCACGTGTCAGCTTCTGAATTTTTTGAATTTTTTTTATTTTTTTTTTGAATTTTTTTTTATTTTTTATTAATTTTTTTAAAATTTTATAAAAAATTAAAATTTTGCCACGTGTCAAGCTGACATCGTGCCACGTGGCAGTGACAGTGCCACGTGTCACTATTTGGGAGGTGTCATTTTCTCATTCTCAATTTGGTCCCTGTATTTTATCTTTTGTCTCAATTTAGTCCCAATTTTTGTAAAAATTGTGCAATTTCGTCCCCCTCCAAATTGAAACAAAAATTATAAAATGTTATACAAATATTTTTATTAAATTTGATTTTTTTATTCAAATTGATATTTTTATTATATATTTTCAATAAAACCAAGTTTCTTTAAATTTGTTTCACATTAAATTTTACTTAAACTTGTTTTCAAATTTTAAATTTATTTGTTTTTTATTGTTACATAAACTAGTTAATTTTTCTTAAATTATATAATTTTTATTTTTATACTAACTAAAATATTTGTATAGAAATTATTTGTATAGAAATTATTGAATTTTATACATTTTAAAAATATGCAATTATTTAAAATATAAATTCAAATAAAAAAAAATATTAAAGTATAATGTAATAAAATATCAATACAATTTATGAATTTTTTTATTAATATTATTTTCTATTAACAACTTTAAAACAATTTTAAATAAAGTTTAACGTAAAATATAAATTAAAATAAATTTAATCTTGTTAAAAATATTTACTTGAAATATCAATTTTGATAAAAATATCTTTGCATATTTATATAGAAACTAAATTTGGTTTTAATTTGGAGAGGGACAAAATTGCACATTTTTACAAAAATTGGAACTAAATTGAGACAAAAAATAAAATAGAGGGACCAAATTGAGAATGAGAAAATGACAACTCCCAAATAGTGACACGTGGCTCTGTCACTGCCACGTGGCACGATGTCCGCTTGACACGTGGCAAAATTTTAATTTTTTATAAAATTTTAAAAAAATTAATAAAAAATAAAAAAATTTTCAAAAAAAAATTTCAAAAAAAAAAAAAAAAATTCAAAAAATCCAGAAGCTGACACGTGGCACCCCATTTAATATCGTTACTCTACCACTAACGGAAAGGACTTAATTGGGTCAAATTTTTCAAAATAAGGACCAGATTGAGATAAAAAATAATTGAGGGACCAAATTCAAATTTTGCTACAAAAATGGGGACTAAAAGTATAATTTAACCTAATTAATATTAACAAATAACTTAATTTATTATTAATGTTAATCCATAATAATAACAATATAGAGAATAATAATTTTATATAATAAAATTATATAAAATATAACATTCTCCCACTTGGATAACATTAGTAAATAAATTAATTATATCAATTGCAACATAAATACAAATATCAATTAAGAAATTTAAACATGAATCACAAAGATAATATCCGATAGGGATACTAACCATATGCTTAGATTTCTTAAATAATGGATAATATATAGAATAAAAACAAACATAATAAATATGTGATCCCAAAATGATTCATAAATTCTCTATGTAGAAAGAGAAAAGATGTAACGAAACTGACGTCATTGACAAATTTACATCTTATGAAAACCATAATAATATAAAGTGTAAATTTCAGACTCCCACTAACCCAATACATCAAAAGACTTAACCACACCCATATGAGTTACATGATTTTGAAAAACTCCAACAGATAAGCCTTTAGTTAGTGGGTCTGCTAACATATTTTCTGTAGCAGTATGCTCAATCCGAGTTTGATAATCCAAAACTTTCTCTCTAACAAATAGAAATTTTATATCAAAATGCTTTGAGCGAGTAGAACTTCTGTTGTTTTGAGATAAATGGACGGCAACAGTGTTGTCACAATATATCACAAGTGGCCTAGAAATACTTTCAACAATTTGAAAACCAGAAATCAAATTTTTAAGCCACACAGCTTAACAAGTAGCTTCATAACAAGCAACATACTCTGCCTCCATAGTGGAAGTAGCTGTAAGAGTTTGTTTAACACTCTTCCAAGAAATGGCTCCTCCTGCCATCATAAAAATAAAGCCAGGAGTAGACTTTCGGTCGTCAGGGCAACCAGCAAAATCAGAATCAGAATAACCAATGACCTGAAGTTGATCAGAATTCTTAAAGGTCAACATATGATCCTTAGTTCCCTGCAAATATCTAAAGACCTTTTTAACAGCTTTCTAGTGATCCAAACCTGGATCACTCAAGTATCTCCCTAAAGCATTAACAGCAAAAGCAATATCAGGACGAGTACAAACTTGAGCATACATTAAACTACCAACAGCGGAAGCATATGGGATTTTTTTCATTTCAACTCTGTCATTATCATTTTGAGGACACTGAGATTTGGAGAGTTTGTCACCTTTTTGAACAGGTGCTGCACATGAGGAGCAAGAATGCATGTTAAACCTCTTGAGGACTTTATCTATGTATCCTCTTTGAGACAAACCAAGAATGCCACGTGACCTGTCACGAGAGATCTAAATGCCCAGAACAACAGAAGAATCACCAAGGTCCTTCATATCAAAGTGGCTATTTAGTATAAATTTTGTCTCAATCAAAAGTTCAACACTGCTACTAGAAAGAAGAATATCATCAACATATAAAACAAGAATGATGAAATGGCTCCCATTTTTCTTCAAGTAAATGCATTGATCTGAGGCATTTTCCTTGAAGCCAAAAGAAGTGACCACCTGATCAAATTTCAAATACCATTGCCTAGAAGCTTGTCTTAGTCCATAAATAGACTTCTTCAACCTACAAACCAAATGCTCCTTACCGTTTTTAGCAAAACCATCAGGTTGAACCATATACACTTCTTCAAATAGATCTCCATTCAAAAAAGCTGTTTTGACATCCATTTGATGAAGCTCCAAATCAAAATGAGTTACTAAAGCCATAACAACACGAAAAGCATCCTTAGTAGAGACCGGTGAGAAAGTCTCCTTATAATCAATGCCATCCCTCTAACTATAGCCTTTTGCTACAAGTCTGGCTTTATACCTTTCAACTTTTCCATCTAGACTACGCTTAGTCTTGAAGACCCATTTACACCCAACTGGTTTACAACCTAGTGGCAAATCCACAAGATCCCAAACATCATTATGGGCCATAGAAGCTAACTCATCATGCATAGCATTTAACCAATCATCACCATGAGAACTAGAGATAGCCTCTTCAAAAGTAGTAGGATCATCAACATTATTTAGATCATATTCATGCTCTTGAAGATGCACTAGATAATCATCAGGTATAGAAGACCTGCGTACTCTTTGAGATCTCCTCAAAGAAATTTCTTCAACAACATCATCGTGAACTTGTTCATCTACTACAGGTGATGTGACATCCACAAGATCTGGAATAAATTCATTTTCATCACGGACAACTGGAACGACATTATCTGCAGGAAGATAAATGGATGGCACGGGAATAACAACACGGTCTTCTCTAAAAGTGACTGGTCATGGTGTATTGCTCCCACTGTCCAAATCATCCTCAAAGAATACCGCACGGTCAGACTCAATAACCCACATAGAGTGAGAAGGATAATAAAACCTGCTACCACGAGAACCCACACAATAACCAATAAAGAACCCACTGACAGTCTTGAGATCAAGTTTTTTTAACTGAGGATTATAAGGCCTCACCTCCGCCTTACAGCCCCACACATGGAAATGTCTCAAACTTGGCTTCTTCCCAGACATGAGTTCATAAGGAGTCTTTGAAACAGACTTGCTAGGTACTTGATTAAGAATATACACAGCAGTCCTTAAAGCATCTCCCCAAAGGAAATCCGGTAAAGAGGAATGACTCAACATACATCTCACCATCTCTAAAAGAGTGCGATTCCTCCTTTCTGCAACTCCATTTTGCTGAGGAGTACCAGGCATAGTATACTGAGCTTCAATACCACATTCATCAAGAAATCTAGTGAAAGGTCCATGATTTCTTCCAGTCTCATCATATCTGCCATAATACTCTCCACCTCTGTCAGACCTTACACATTTTATCTTCTTTCCTGTTTTCAACTCAATAGCAGCTTTAAAAGACTTAAAAGCATCCAAGGAACTTGATTTTTCCTGTAGGAGATCTATCCAGCCAAAATGGGAATAATCGTCTATAAACATAATAAAATACCTATATCCGCCCATGAAAGTGGGTGTGATAGGTCCACATATATCAGTATGAATAAGCTCCAACACATTATCACTCTTGTTTGCTCCTGTATTCCTTACTTTTGCGGTAAGCTTGCCCTTAACACAATCAACACAAGTATCAAAATCAGAAAAATCCAAATCATGCAGAATCCCTTCTTTAATCAACCTCTCAATCCGAGGTCTAGAAATATGTCCTAGACGTCTATGCCACAACATAGAGGAATTTTCATCAACTCTACTACGCTTATGTCCAATAACAAAATTAACGGACATATCATTCAGATTCAGCATGTAAAGTCCATCATATAAAACTCCTGAGCCAACAATAATTGAATTGAAATAAACAAGTTTACCATTGCCAAATTCAAAAGTGTAGCCACATTTGTCCAAAATTGAAACTGAAATCAAATTTCTTCTCATAGAAGGTACATAAACAACGTCTTTTAATAACAAAAAATGTCCAAAAGGTAAATTTAAAGAAACTACTCCTATGTCTTCAACTAGTGCTCTAGCTCCATCTCCCATGATAATCTTGGACTCGACATCACTTGGTTTTCTCAGACTTGTGAACCCCTGTAAAGAATTCACAACATGAATAGTAGCACTCGAGTTTAACCACCAAGAATTGGGAGGAACATCAATAACATTAGATTCAAAACAAGCTAGAGCATATAGGAGTATACCTTCCTTATCAGCATTCTTCTTCTTAAGAATATAACAATCAGCTAGCTTGTGTCCAAATTTCTTACAATAGGCACAATTTCCCTTGAAGTACTTCTTCTTAGGCTCCAAAACCACTGGTGCTTTCCCTGTGTTCCCTTTTTCAGGACGAGATTTACCTTTGAAGCCCTTTTTCACAGGTTTAGTGCTTGAAGTAGTAGCTGTAAACTGCACACTATGAGACTTGGTCTTTTTAATCGATGCTTCCTCTTGAGAAATAATAGCTATCATTTCATCAATTGTCCATTCCTCCTTTTGAGTGTTGTAAGAAGTCTTCAACACATCAAACTGAGAAGGAAGAGATTCCATAACCTGCCAAATCAAGTAACTATCACCAAGATCTACCTTTAGAGATTTCAGTTTGTTATAATAGTGCACAAGCTTCATCATATGCTCACGAACACCACTGACACCATCATATTTGGTCTTCTCAAGAAGTAACAGATATTGACCCTTGTGAGCTTTATCAAAAGTTTTAAACTTCTCACCAACTGATCTCATAAAATCCTTAGCATTGTCATCATCCGGAATGCTCTATCGAATAGACTTCTCCATGGTATATCTCATCACCATCAGGCACACCCTGTTCGAATGTTTCCATTTTTCACGAGAAGCTCTCTAGACAATAGTGGACTCAGGCATAAGAGCTAAAGGTTCTGCTTCTCTCAAAGAAAAATCCATGTTGGTAATTGCTAGATACAAATCCAAAGATTCTTTCCAGTCCTCAAAATTTGTCCCATTTAAAGTTTTGACCAAAGTCAATGGCATAGGCAAAGAAGCTGGTATCAAAATAACAAAGAAACATTTAATACACACTTATTGTGTAGATAAACAAAATAAATGTTTCTGAATACACAGCAAAATATGCCTATGATATCAAATTATTTCTCATTCACTATGATTCCGCCTAAGGGTCCCGAATCATAATAATTAAGAAATATAATAAAATACAATGCACATGTCATGTCAAAAGAAATTTAATACCGATAGGGTACAAGACAAATAATTGACATAATAAAATTCAAAAAAAAAATACATTGTATCAAGAAAAGTAAAATGCATTAATAATAAAATACCGATAGGGTATAATTAATATTAATGTAATATCAAATTAATTAATAAAATATTTAAATTATATCATTTCCATAAAATTTCATACAAGTGTACCCACGATAGGTGAGTTAACAATTATATAAAATTATATCATGCTTAACAAAAATATAATAAATTATATAATGCATGAAATCATAATAATAATAATAATAATAATAATAATAATAATAGTTATTATTATTAATTTAATTTTTATTTATTTATTTATTTATTTATTTTATTTAATGTAATTATTTTATTAATTTTTTTTATTATTAATTTAATTTGGTACACGAGAGGAGATAGATAATTAATGTTTTGAAAGATTCAAAAAAGAAAACTGATGCACAATGCACGTGGCCATTAAGGTGCGAAATATGTGCCACAAAAAGTGACCATCATCATTCTTGCGCACGGCCGCGAACAAAAAACGACCACCGCTGTGCACAAACAAAAAATGACCTCCGATGCAGCATCGTGACCCTTGCAGACGGGACCAACACCTCATCTTCCTCCCTGCATCATCACTAGACACAAACAAGATCGCAACCCCTCAAAACGCACCCAAACCGGGAGCCACTGCAACGCCCCTTGAGAACGCGTCACCAAGACTTTGACCGCGAATCATGTCCATCATTGTAGGAAGAAGAAGAGTTCGAAAAAAGGTTTATTGGTCCGAAACTCAATTTGCACATGGCTACCGATTAGGATTTTCAAGAACAATTAGGTTTGCACTGTGCAAACATACAAGAGGTTCTTCTGTGCAAACATAAAACCCACAAAATTGGGTCTGCCGAGAGAGAAGATTATCATTATTGGGGTTTCCTTAATTAGGGTTTTAAACAGTAATTAATCCCCTCTATTAAATTTCCAAAATTATGATACACTTTCCAAAAGAATAATGAATAATTATATTTTGTATCTTAATAGGCTCTGATACCAACTGATAGAAATAAAATAGGTATAAGATACAATAATACAATATATTCAAGTATGAGTTAAAAATTGTGTACCTGGAACTAATGAAGGATCCATGGAAGCACGTAGTATGAGATGTTACTGTTCTCTTTCTGATAGGTATTCTAAAAACGTAAGAGTGTTATATGTAGTATGAATCTTTATTCTTATATAGTGCTCTACTTCCTCATTTCTAGCCAATGTGAGACTTAGACTCACACTTGGATTTCTAACAACTTTGAATCACACTTGGATTATTCCCAACAGTAAATAATGTACTTACAGATCTCTGTCAATACATAACGCACATCCTCTTGAAACCATAATCTAGTGCGCTTCCCAGGTTCTTTCCTTGAACCTTCATGTATAATATCTCTTCCCATGTCTTGTAGCAAATGATGCATTCAAAGTTCGTTGTTCTTTTCGACTTTTATGAAGCTACTACGTTCTAAGAGGACAGTTATTCCAATATCAGCATAGAGTTCACAGTCATTTAGTACCTCTGTCACACATCCTTACCAATAAAGAAACAACATACATCAAGAAATATTTCCTTTTCCATTTCATCACATAAATTGTCATAACTTATCCTTAGTTTCTCCTGGACTTGTGTATTGGGACTTATCTTTAGTTTTGACAACACACTTCTCCACTCAATCACTGTCCTCTTACTCAAGTCAGAACCCAAAGCTTCAAGGGCTAGAGGTAGTCTACCACAATAAGCAACTACATCTTTAGCAAGTTTATTGTGTTAGGTATTGGACTTCCTTCCTATGTAGAGAAAAGGCCTAAAACTTGAGAAGTTCAGGTCTTAACCTAGTGGAGAGGGGGCTACAAAATAAGTAGGGAGGTAGAACAATAAAGTCAAGATACATTGAAAACCCTAGCACATTGAGAGAGAGGTAGAGGAAAAAATATGTTCACATTTTTCACAAAGCTGCCACCGTAAAATCGGTACCGCAGATTTGTTCACAATTGGATCGGACTGAAACTTTTACAACAGGTTCGAAACACATTGTTCTTCATTATGACTGGTCCGATCATCGCCAAACACAAGCATATAGGGTGAGTTATGCATATATATATATATATATATATATATATATATATATATATATATATATATATATATATATATATATGACTCCCATCCCAAGAAAATAAATCTGCATAAATATTTCATTATTCCAAATTACTCATCCCTGATCTCATAGTCCTTCATGAGTCATATGCATGAAACTAGGTCTCGGGACTTTACTGTGCTTCCACGAAACTAACTCTTTCGTGGCCCAACTCTACGAGCTTAACTCGCTCGTAGTCCTGCCCTACAGACTCCTTGTCTGTAGAAAACCATCCAAGCCTACCTCGCTCGGACCCTGGCACGCACACAATCACCATACTATGGACTCCTCGCCCAATAGCAGCCAACGGGAACATAACTGTTCCTTGCCCATCGTGCGCCCGACGCATATAATCACCATACTAAGGACTCCTCGCCCCATAGTAGCCGACGGGAACTAACCAGTTCCATGCCCATCATGCATCCCACCACCAAGCACATCTTAGACTCCTATTGGACTTAGTCCATCAAGCCCAAGCACAAAAATAAGTGAACTTAGTGCTTCAAGTCCACTAATCCATGCAACAACCAATTTCTCAGAAACCAAAACCACCTGACACCACCTAGATGCCGCTAGGCGAAAATTGGCAGTAAACTGCCTGGCGGCCAAACCACCACCGCCAAGCGCCACTAAACAAACAAGAGCTACACAGCTCCGTCACCGCCTGGCGGACACAGCCCTGCCGCCAGACGCCTCCTGCAGATAGTGGCCACTGCCACTGATTTAAAGCCCTATCACCTGGCGACTCGCCCCGCACGGCTAGGCGCCATACCAGTAGCGCAATGCTACTGGTTTTTGTCACTTTTTACAAGTCTTAATAGACCCCAAACATACAATATATCTATCACTCATCAATTATAGCATTTCAAGACATAAAACCAAACCAGAATGTAATATGTATAATTAGCTCTTGCCCAAATCAATTATTATCACATCTCAACATGCCTCACTTAATTCACTAAAGGAACAAGCCATAAAATATAAATATTATACCCACCATTTACCACAATACAATTTATTCACTTTACGATGCTAGACCCAAAGTACAACAACATACACAATTTATGCCAATTTAATTATATCATGCACACATCCTTTTCACCATTCATTACCCAAACCGGTCCCCGTATTCAATATAATCTTACCAACTAATACTCCTATTACTCAAGCCACTACCAAGTAATTTCAATTCCTTAGCATACCTTACTTTATTCACCGATTTAGGACAATTCACAAAATATCAATGCTGTAACCCTTCCTATTTGCCCCAATACAATTTTTCAGTTTACATTACCCTTCTAAAATTTCATTTACACCTAAGTCATACCGCAAAATGATCCTTAGTACCCACTCGTTAGAATGTTCACCCAAGTCTAGAGAGTAAATCCCTAACCACTAACCCAATTCTCAAAGAAATCACCTACGACTCCCCAAGAACACAACTCACAACAAACATTGCCAAGCACCCTCTGCTCTAATGCATCGCCTGGCGGTAACCTAAGTGCCGCTAGGCGGTTCATGCCAATATTGTGTTCTGCCACATTTTCCCGCATCCAACAATATTCACAAACACCTCCATTTCAGTTCACAGTCAGACTGACATGTTTTCACGTACACATAGTATCCAGATTTCATATTCTAATCATGTTAATTTCAATTTCCATATCAACATTGCTAATCACAACGATCATCCACGTTTTCCAATTCCAATCCCACATGAATCCTAAATCCCCAATTCAAGTAAAAGTTCATGCGATAGTCCACCAATTACAAATTTACAGACAATAATCCATCATACCGATTAACCTCGTATCATAAGAATCTCTCTCAAGCCTCCCACATCACGGAAATACAAAAAATCAGAGAGAACTGGGCAAGCCATTTAGGTCGCCTAGCAGATAGCACTTAGCCGCCAGGCAATGCATAGCAGAAACCCAGAAAATGGGTTCTAGAGGCATGAGCCGCTTGGGGGGCCTTCAACGCCGCCAGGCGGTTTTTGGAAATTTCCAGAAACGCAACAAATTTCAACGAGAGTCCAATTTTCACAGTCCATTTAATCCAGAATAGCACGAAAACACATACAAAATATAACACACACCAAATTAACACCCCTAATCTGTTTTCCTTGCTTAATGTTGGACGACTTGATAGGTTCCAATGATCACCAAGGGCCTCCCCTTTGGCTTGCTCACGACTCAACTCCTATACGTCAATTTTTCCGCACACTTTCCCTCTAAATTTTTCCGCACACTTTCTCTCTCAAAAGTCCCTTTAATGGTGTTTTAACTAAGCTTAATTAGCCTAAAACGAAATTAGCATTAAGGGAAGGTATAATTGTCATTCAAGCACACTTAATTGATTTGTTTTCCAGCCACCCTTGGCTGCTAGGTCTGCTAGGGGTTCCTTTAACCTTTCAACTTCAAATCAAAACTAAAAATAGCCAAAAATAAAGTTGAGTTTGAGTTCTTCAAGACTTAAACCCACAACCATGCAAATGCCAAATCAATGCCAAACCATCATGCAAATTCATATTTCATGCTAACTAATACTATTCACTTATTATAACATTCCCCGACATAATTAATATATATTAAAAATAATACCCATTTAATAACACACAAAATGGCATACATAGGACTCGAACCTAAGTCCTCTCTCACAATCAAAGTACTCTCAACCACTTGAGCTAGTAATTTTCCACATCATAACATTCTGTATTTAATACCTTAAAGGTTCTCATTACCCGTATTTATTAAATAATTATTTAATTAACTATTTAGTTTTTCTCGGGTCTTACAAGTTCTTCACATCTTACACTTCTGTTGATTTTGGAGTGTTGAAGATGGGTAATGATGGTGAGTATAAAGTGATTGGTGTTGGTGATGTTTGCATGCAAACCAACATGGGATTGCATTGTTGCTTAAAGGAGTCAAGCATGCTCCTAATGTCTGTTTTAATTTAATCTCTATGCAGATGCTTGATGATGGTGGTTATGATAGTCACTTTGATTATGGAAAGTGGAAACTCACCAAAGGTAACTTGGTTGTGGCTAGAGGAGAAAAATAAACCAAACTATATTGGACAAAAGCTTTGGTTGCTAAAGACGCTGTGAATGCCATGGATATGGAGGCATTTTTATGGCACTAGAGGCTTAATCATATAATTGAAAAAGGGTTGAATTGTTTAGCTAAGAAGGATGTTCTTCAAGGGCTAAAAATGCAAAATTGGAGAGATGTTCTCATTGCATGGATAGCAAGCAAACCAAAGTATCCTTCAAGAAGCATCCAACAAGGAAGTTATAGTTGTTACAATTGGTGCATTCTGATGTTTGTGGCCTGTTGAAGGTAAAGTCATTTAGTGGTGCACTTTACTTTGTTACTTTTATTAATAATTGTTTTAGGAAGCTATGGGTTTATGCACTTCAGCAAAAGGATCAAGTACTTGATAAATTCAAAGAATTTCATGCCTTGGTTGAGAGGCAATTAGGAAAGAAGCTGAAATGTATCTGTTATGACAAAGGTCGTGACTATCATGGACCCTTCGATGCTTATTACAAATAGGATGGTATTGCACTTGAGAAGAATCCTCATAAAACTCCTCAATTGGATGGTTTAGCCGAGAAGATGAACAATACATTACTTGAGAAGGTGAGATGTATGCTCTCAAATGCTAAATTACCCAAGTATTTTTGGGGTTAGGCACTATATACGGTGGTGCACATTATCAATCTCACTCCTCCTGTGATTCTGGATAGTGAAGTGCCAAATAAAATTTGGTTTTGCAAAAATGTAAGTTATGATTATTTGCATGTCTTCGGTTGCAGGGCATTTGTTCATATTCCAAGGGATGAAAGATCCAAGGTTGGATGTGAAGACAACGCAATGCATCTTTATTGGCTATGGTGAGGATGAATTTGGCTACAAGTTTTTATGATCCTATTAAGAAGAAGCTTGTTAGAAGTCGCGATGTACAATTCATGGAAGACTAGACCATTGAAGATATTAATAAGGTGAAAAGACCACACTCGTTAAAGATAGTAATCTCACTAATGGTAATCCGATGAGGATGCCCACTCACAATCTGGATAATGTTGAAACTGAAGCTCAAGATGATGAGAAACATGGTGATGTTGATGATCAACATGTTGGAGGTGGAGTAGTGGTTCCAATTGATGATGCTCAAGAGGAACATGATGATGATCTTGGTGATATACCTGAATCACCTTAAGTCCAAGTCAGGAGGTCTAACAGATAGAAGCAAACTTCTACAAGGTATTCTTGTGATGAGTATATAACCTTGACTGACAATGGAGAACCTGAGTGTTTTGAAGAGGCTTTGGAGAGTGAAGAAAAACAAAAGTGGCTGGATGCAATGCAAGATGAAATGAAATATTTGGATGATAATTACACTTATGACTTGGTGAAATTGCTTAAGGGAAAAAGTGCTTTAGAAAAAAGGTGGGTCTTCAACATCAAACAAGATGTTAATTCTACATTTCCAAAGTACAATGCCAAATTAGTGGTTAAAGGTTTCAGACAAAAAAAGGGTGTTGATTTCAATGAGATTTTCTCACTTGTGGTGAAAACGTCATCCATCAGAACTGTGCTAACTTTAGCTGCTACTCTTGATTTGGAGGTTGAGTAGATGAATGTGAAGACAACTTTCCTTCATGGTAATTTGGAGGAAGAGATGTACATGAAGTAACCTGATGGTTTTCTTGTTGAAGGCAAGGGAGATTATGTGTGTAGGCTGAGGAAGAGTTTATACAGTTTGAAGCAAGCTCCAAGACAATGGTATAAGAAGTTTGAGTCTTTTATGTGTGAGCAAGGCTACAAGAAGACTACTTCTGATCATTGTGTCTTTGTTAAAAGGTTTTCTAATGATGACTTTATTATCCTGTTATTAAATTTTGATGACATGCTTATTGTTAGGAAAGATGTTTCTAAAATTAACAGGATGCAAAAGCAATTGGATGAGTCCTTTGCTATGAAGGACTTAGGAGCTGCTAAACATATTCTTGGAATAAGAATCATTCGAGAGAGAAAAGAAAAGAAGCTTTGGCCGTTATAGGAACACTATATTAAAAAGGTATTGCAGAGATTCTAGATGGAAAATGTGAAAGCCGTAAGCACTCCTCTTACTATTCATTTTAAAATGAGTATTAAATAGAGTTCTTCAAAAAATGAAGCTGAGAAGACATATATGAGCAGAGTTCTTTATGCATCTACGGTGGGCAGTTTGATGTATGCAGTGGTGTGTACGAGACCATATATTACACATGTTGTTGGTATAGTCAGCCGATTTTTGTCAAACCCAGGTAAAGAGCATTGGAATGTTGTGAAATGGATTTTGAGATATCTTCATGGTATTGTTGATATGAAGCTTTATTTTGGAGATGATAAGGCTAATTTGGTGGGATACTCAGATTTGAATATGGCTAGAGACATTGATTCCAAGAAGTCGACCTCAGGCTATTTGATTAATTTTGTAGCGGGAGCTGTGGCTTGGCAACCAAGACTACAAAGGTGTGTAACATTTTATACTACAGAGGCAGAGTTCATTGCCATTACTAAAGCATGCAAGGAGTTCCTATGGTTGAAGAAATTCTTGCACGAGCTTGGTTTTGGGCAAGATAACTATTCATTGTTTGTTGATAGTCAGAATGCTATCCATCTTCGTAAGAATCCAACTTTCCATTCTAGATCCAAACTTATTGATGTGAGGTATCATTGGATACGGATGCTTTAGATGCTAAGCTTTTGGCGTTGTAAAATTTTCATAAAGATGATAATGGTGCTGATATGATGACTAAAGCATTGTCAAGAGGGAAGTTTGAAATTTTTTGTGAGATCACCGGTTTGGTGGTTATCTCCACATAATTACGAGGGGGAGATTTGTTGGGTATTGAGCTCCCTTCCTATGTTGAGAAAAAGTCCAAAAATTGAAAAGCTCATGTCTCACTTAATCTAGTGGAGAGGGGGCTGCAAAATAAATAGAGAGGCAAAACAATAGAGTCAGGATACACTGAAAATCCTAGCACATTGAGGGAAAAGTAGAAGGAAATATTTGTTCACATTTTTCACAGAGCTGTCATCGTAAAATCAGCATTATGGATTCGTTCACCGTTAGATCGAGCCGAAAAGTTTACAACAGGTTTAGAACACATTGTTCTTCATTTTAACTGGTCGGATAATCGATATTAGGTCTGAATTGGGAGAAATTAATTTCTCAAGGCAGTAATGATTTTATAGGTTTTTCTTCTCTTTGTTCTTCTCTATTTGAAAGCTTTGTTGCTTTGCTATTTGGTTGGGTGTTGACACTAATTTGTGTAGTTGATTGAGACTCAATTATACTCTTGTTGATCATATTGGAGTTATTTCTTTGGTCTGGACGACTTGTTGTTTTTACCCTTGATTTAAGAGGTTTTCCATGTTAAAAATCTTGGTGCCTTTATTTGTGATTGTCATGATTTATTATTGCTGCTGTTTAATAGTTGCTTCTCATAAATTCTTGCAAGTTATGGGAAATTATATCCGCTGCATTTTCTAGTACATTGTTTGTGTTGTTTCCCATCACATTGAAATCTTCTCTTGGTTTTGCTTCTCTAAACGCATGCTTACTAAAAAGTTCAAGGGACTCTTTTGCTTCCATTTCCTTCATTTCATAAACATAATCAACTTCAAATCTCTTAAGTAAATGTAGATTTCTAGTTGTAATGATTATTACGCTTCTTTCACATATCTACCGAGTATTTTCGGATAGAGCTTCTAGTTGGTCAAACTCATTCACATCATCAAGAACTATGAGCGCCCTTTTTCTGATAAATTTGTTGTCAATCATACCTTGTCCGATCCTGACGCTTTGTATCTCCACCTTTACTTTCAGGATATTAGAAAGAAGTTTTTCTTGCACATGCACAAGCCTTCTTCTATCTGTTTGACAATCTTTTCTAATATTTTCAATGAAACTTTTATTCTCGAATAAACAATGAAGTTTATTGTAGATGGCTTTGGCAATGGTAGTTTTATCGGATCCTCCCATTCCCCATATCTCTATTTTAATAGATTTTTTTGTTCTTTCAATAAATCTCATCACTTCTTGCACTGGATGATGCAATCCAACATGACATTTGGTTATAGGTATGACATTGTAATCAAGATTGACAATAACGTGGTTAACAATGTCACGCACTAGCTCAGTCCCTTCAAGTGCAATAATAATATAGATAAAACTAAATGGTCACTTATTACCAAATTAAGTCATAAGAAGTTTAAATATTGACTCGTTGAGAAAATCATAAAACATGAAAGTAACTAGTTGGGTATATAAATTAAGGAATATGATATTTTCACATCGTTTCTTAACGCACTTTTGACACCAGCTGATGTGGATTTAGGGAAAACAATTTATAATTTGTTTTAATTGTTGAGAGAGTCAGTTTGTTGCCGTCCCTTGAACTAGGGAGTCGTGTTCATCGTATTCATCATCCTCGGCTTCTAGTGGGTTGGTTTCGTTTGAACTAGGCTTAGTTGGATTTTGAGAAACTTGTCTTTCATTGCCATAAAGCTTTAGGAACTTGTCTTTCATTCAATGTTGCTCATACTACATTCATGAGTGTTTTTTCTTCCGTTCAACGACTCCATTTTGCTGAAGCGTGTAGATAGTTGTTAGTTGTCTAGAAATTCCATGAGTTCTACAGAAATTTGCGAACTCTTGTGAGGTAAATTCACCTCCTAGGTCGGTCTTAAGACAAGTGACATATGTACCAATTTCCTTCTTAATGTATGCTTTGAATCTTTTGAACATGTCAACGACTTAAATTTCTCTTGCAAAAAATAGATCCAGGTTTTACGAGAAAAATCATCAATGAAGTATAATATGTACCTTTTATTGTTGTTTGAGGATGGTGTGATGGGACCTCAAATGTCAGCATGAATTAGTTGAAGCTGTTTTGACGCCCTCCATAGACATTTCTTCAGTATTGGCTCTCTTTGTTGTTTACCAATGAGACAGGTACCCCAAATTTTGTGTTGGAATTTCAATGGTGGAAGTCCAATGACCATTTTCTTACATGCGAGTGTGTTTAGGCCTCTGTACTTAAGGTGGCCGAAACGACAATGCCACAAATATGTTTCTTGGTCTGAGGTGGTATCCGCTTGCATGCACATTGGATTTTTGGTTGTTCTAGAGGCTTTTATGTAAAATATCCTATTACCCTTCATAACTAAGATGGAATATCTTGCAACTTCCATGCTGAATTAAGATGGACAAGCCCTTTTCTTGAAGTTGGCCTAAGCTTAGTAAATTGTTCTTAAGCTCGAGGACAAAATAAACATATGATATCACTTGAGTAAAGCCATTAACTCTTACTCGAAGACTTCCTTTGCCAACAACTGTCATTGTTGTAATATTTTCAAGCTTCACAGTTTTGCAAAGGCCCTCCTCAAATTCGAAAAATCATTCCTTTCTCCCGGTCATGTGAATGCCATCAAGTTATATATGTGTTTTTGGTTCCTTAACTTTAAGTGAAAAATAGAATTATTCTCTCTTTGAAACTTTGACGTAATTTTGTTTCTTAACTTAAGAAATGTGTAAATTTAGTCTTTTAACTAAATTTTGTTAAGTTTATTTGATGTTGCAAATGAGTTTCATGATAGTATTTAAGTTAACATTGAAGCGAAAATGTGTTAAACGATGTAAACAACTCGAATACAATAATGAAATGTATTTGAAATTTCAAATTGGTAAGTTAAAAGAACTAAATTCACGCATTTTTTAATATGAAGAACTACATTGATCTAAAGTTTTGAAAAGAGACTAATTCCAAATTTAACTAAAAATTAAGAAAACGGATATATATTTAACCCTATTTAGTATATAGGCTTAATTACTCGAATCATACCCAGTTTGGTTCGAAAATTTCAAAATGGTACCCGCTTTGAACTTTGTCTCAATTTAGTACCCAATTTTGATTATTGCATCAATGTAGTACCCGCCGTTAAGTCTTCACAAACGGCGTTAACTACCTTGCCACGTGTCAGCCTCTGGATTTTTTAATTTTTTTAATTTTTTTTTTAATTTTTTTTTAATTTTTTTTTAATTTTTAATTTTTTTTTTGAATTTTTTTTGAAATTTTTTTTTTGCCACGTGTCAAATCCTTGATGTGACACGTGGCAAGGTACCTTGCAAGTGTCATTGTCTTCCTTTCAACTTAGTCCCCATATATGTCTATTTGTTTCAATTTAGTACCCATATATGTTTATTTGTTTCAATTTAGTACCCAATTTATTTGTTTCAATTTTATTCAAATATTTTATTTTTATATGGAGAAATATTGTATCTCTTTTAAGACAAAATTTATTATTTATATAAATGTTATATTGATACTTGTTACTAAAAATGAGTTATAAAATTAAGTATTGAAATTTATATTAAAGTTAATGGTAAAAGTCATGAATAACATATTAAAGCCTAGTATATATATATATATATATATATATATATATATATATATGTATATATATATATATATATATTAATGGTACGCGAATGTGGTATTAGGAATGTTATGTTAAAAAATTGATTTATCTTTAAATCTTTTCATTTTGGTGAGATGGTCATCCCGTAAATCCTCTCCGTCGGTCACAAATCGTGGGAACTAAACAACTTTCATCCATGTAAATTCGCTCAATTAAATCTGTTTGCAGAGTAAATCCGCACAAGCGAACATATCATAAAGGAAATCACAGTGTATATATGCAGGGTGCTTTGTAATTAACAATTTAATAATCTAGTAAAACATTCGGTTGGCTTGATTTGGGGGTTTGAGAAATAAACAATACACAAAGGCATTCCCTTTTTGCCAGAGTCCTCAGGCACAGTGAAATGCACTGAATGTCCATCACCTCTATGGGCCGACCAATGAGGATAAGAGAATGATTTCCTGCACCATATGATTTTCTCCTTGCATCCTAACACTTCCGGAATTCATTTTTCGGAATACAAAAATAGTTCCGGAATTTTTATTTTTTTTTGCTGATATCAACAGCCCTCCCTTTTACAGAGAAGTTTTCCGGTAATTGTTTTGATGGGGTGGATGAAGAAATGTGTATGGTAAGCAACACCCTAAGGATAATTTGTCATCTGGAAGTAAAACTTCACAAGCCTCATTGGTTGCCAATCCCTGTAACATGAGAAAACTAGCTTGGTCATTTATGCAATGGACTCCTCACCCATACAATAAATTTTTTATCATTTCAAAGTTACAAATTTCTTGAAGAATCTAGTGCAGCCATTTCCATTTGGCTTAGGTTCAGACTTTATTTCCAAGACATTTGATTGAGAATTCATGGGCTCAATTTTTATGTCATTTGCTTAACAATGGATCGGCTTAATTTCGATACCATTTTATTCACAATGCATCGGCTCAACTTCGATATCATTTGATTCACAATGCCTAGGCTCAATTTCTACATCATTCGGTTCAGAATTCGTGGGCTTAATTTGTATGTCATGTGATTCGCCATACATCAGATAGACAGCTGTTTTCTTGACCACCAAGTCATCACCAAAAGTCACAAAAATCTCCACCTTGTCTCCACCTCCCAAATGTGATATTATCTCCTTCCAATCTTCATCATTAAAGGAAATCACAGTGTCTTGCTTGTGTATCTGCAGGGTGCGCTTTGTGTAATTAGCAATTAAGACACTAGTAAGACGTTCGGTGGGCTTGATTTCGGGGTTTGATAAGCAAACAATACACAAAGTCATTCCCTTCATGCCACCGTCTTCAGGCACAGTGAAATACACTGAATGTCAATCACCTGTATGGGCCGACCAATAAGGATAATTGTCACCTGGAAGTAAAACTTCACATGCCTCATTGGTTGCCAATAATCCCTATAACATGAGAAAACAAGCTTAGTCATTTATGCAATGGACTCCTCACCTTATCATTCCAAAATTACAAAATGAGTATTTTTAATAAATTAAAAGTGAATTGTATAACTTTTGGGATAGGCAAACTGATATGATTTAATTTCTCATTTTTTCTTTGTAATTTGTAAGGCCCCCTATTTATTCTGCCCTAATTTTTAAGGGCGGCTCCAAATCAGTTTGGGCCTAAGGTTGATCCATATTGTGCCAAGGCCCCTAAAGCAGACAATGACCCTTATTCTGCACTCACTTTGCAAAAACAGTGCTTTACTCCTTCCCCTTTGTTCCCAAAACAGAAGCTCTGCTAGGGTTTGGTTTCAAACTTGTTCCCCTTTCCAGCTCTTTTATTTGTTCCTCGAACTATTGTGCTCGTTGTTTGGTGTCGAAATCTCATACTAGCTCTTTCCAAGTAAAGGAAGTTAGGGTTCACTTGTTCATTACGTTTTCTGCTTGCTTTGCTACTATTTCACGATTGTATGGTTTGTATGCTGCTATGAGCTTATGAATTGCCTTATTGAGTTGTTTGGGTTGTGTTTATTGAATTGTTGCACAAGAGAACAGTGGTGAGCACTGGTTTTCTCGCCCAAGCGAGCACGTCTCGCCTAGGCGAGACTAACAAAGGCTCGCCCAGGTTTCCTGCTCGAGTTGTCGCTTAAGCGACAAGTCTTCGTTTTGTCGCTTAAGCGACAAGTCTTCGTTTTGAGCGAGGTGCAATCTCGCTCAGGCGAGAAGGGCTCGGTGAGAAATTGCAGGAAGCTACTGTTCCTCTTTTCGAGCTCTTGCCTAGGCGGAAGGAGCTCGCCTGAGCGAGAGAACCCTCTCGTCTGAGCGAGACCTTCCTACCTGAGCAAGAAGCTGGGCGAGAGGTGTGCTTGTTCTGTTTGTTTCTTTGTTCTTGGATGTTTGCCATATGTTTAGATTGATTAATCTTGTGAAGCATGAATTGGG
This sequence comes from Vigna unguiculata, assembly GCF_037176805.1. Classification (NCBI taxonomy): domain Eukaryota; kingdom Viridiplantae; phylum Streptophyta; class Magnoliopsida; order Fabales; family Fabaceae; genus Vigna; species Vigna unguiculata. Next base: position 4,738,153 of record NC_140801.1, read on the forward strand.
TGAATAGGTATGAGTAAAATGGTTTATGGTCTGTGATTGATAAGTTGAACATGACCTTGGCATGTGACATGTATGGGATGGTTGGTTATAAAAGTGGCACGGTTTTGACATAAGAAATGATTCTATATTGATTGATGGAAACATGGTGTTGGTTTGGTTAGGACGTAATTCCACGATAGTTTCTTGGTGGTGCCTCATTGGTTAGGGCGTAATTTCATGAATCTCTAGGTGACATCTCGTGGTGGTGCCTCATTTGGTGAGGACATAATTCCATGACTCCTGTTAGTGGGAGTTCATGGTGGTGCCTCATTTATATAATTTAGTAAGGATTCAAGGTAAGGATTACATCCTGACGCTCTAAAAAGTTAGTTAGTTTCACGTAGAGCGTACTGACTCAAGTGGTGAGAGTAGCAGGAGGCCTGGAACAGTTTAAGGCTAACCTTGTGCATGGGAGGATGAAACACTGTAACAATTAGCTAGGTAGAGCAACTCGGTAGAGCAGCAAAGGCCACAACAAGTGCAAGCATCCGCTGAATCCGACTAATTATATGTATCTGGATGAGTCGTGTCTTGAGTCTTAGTGTATTGGTTGCATGTCATAACATGATTGGTTGACATATGTATCTTGGATTATGAAATTGTAAGTAATTGTATGATAAATCACTTTCTACTCTAGCTTACCCTTTTGCCTGTTTGATTGTTATATGTGTGGTTTTCTCTTTTTGCGATGATCATCAATTTATTGATGTGAGCAAATGCGAGAACTCCTTGTAGTCAACAGGGAAATGTTGACTCCGCTGCATAGCCTGCCTGGGTTGGATTCCGTTTATTTGGGCTTTCTTTTAGGACTATGGCCCATGTATTGACTTGTCTTTTAGTATTAATTTGATTATTGTTGAACTTTGTACTATGTCCTGTATTGGCATCGTGGTGTGCCTCAGTATTCCATTTTAAGTACCTTAGATGTCTTTAAGGAGTGATTCTACACTCTGCATCTTGGCTCTTTATATTATTCTGTGTAATATTCAATTTGACTACTTTATTATTTAAATGGGGTATTACATAATTTATATTATATTTTTAATTAAAAACCTAATAGTCACATGCCAAGATCAAAAACTACCAAAAGGTGAATCATTCATATTTTCATTAGTAATAATGATGTATGTAGTGAGGATTAATGGCTACACTAGTGGGACTTCGTTACTATTCAACATATTCTAGATTACTTAGTAGACATTAAAGACTACTTAGCGGGAAATTAAGGTCTTGTTAAGATGGTCTAGAGTTCTAGATAATTTAACTTAAGAATAATGTGTAATGCCATAGCAGATATACATGAATTCTGAAAGAAAATGGATTAAAGTTTCCTTTTGTAAGAACTTTGTGGTTTTGAGTTATAAGAATCAATTTGATCTCCTTTCCCAACTTCGGTTTACTCGTCATAAACTCATGTCTAAAGTTTTGAAATATTGAAAGATTATGACTCTAGCATCTCTTAACAAATGTTTTTCTATACACAGAAACCTGGAGATTTCATCCCCAACCACTTAATGCATAAATTGAAACACAACAATGATAATTAATTCAAACAAATTTGGTTAATAGTTTTTGTTCTGTATATATATCAACGGCACATCAATATGAATTTATAATGCATTTCTGTTATGTCTCAGAGATCTTTCACGTTCTTTTATGTTCAATGGGAACCTAACAAATACGAAACAAGTGTAGGCGGAAGAAAGTGGCAATTAAATTCCTTCTGCTAAACATGATAATTTTAAATGAGAGCGTGGTAACTGAAAGACGCATCATAAGGATTATTTCAAGTTCTCATAACTAGTAGCTAAAATGAACAGTGAAGGTATAGTAGAGAAAGGTAAAAGCTAGAGAAGGAATTAACCTCAGATATCCTATCGCTGAGAATATCGAAGAATGCTTTGTAACTTCCAACTCCAATCAAAGAGGACCTCAAGTGATGCCTTGAAATTCCTGATTCCATAAAACTTAGAGCATGTTCAACCAGAATTGTTTTTACATGTTTAGATAATTGAGACTCTGTCTCACATTGCACCAACACACTTCGAAGATTTGGAAGGCTTGTAAGCATTGGTGCAAGTTCACCAAAAGTATTATTCTGTGTAATCATGGAAACCAGATAACATGATGTGACATAAAACGGATGAGTATATAAGAGGGGATTCATTGTTGCTGGCATCCAAGACCAGATGAAAGCAGGAAAAACATTTCGTGCCAGTCCTTCAAATCCGCATAAGGATACATATCCAATACTTTTCGAGCTTACTATTGAAAAGGGGACCTGTTTCACATAAATATGATCAGCAATTAGAGTTACCAAGGATTCCATCTGTGCCATATCTTCTCCCAATTTGTCAATCTTTGAACAACCAGAAAGGATGAATGTTTTCACAGATTTCAACTCATATATCTCTTTGGGGAGATTGGTTAGGCTTGTACAATCCTTCAAATTTATCAATAAAATATTACGCAGATCACCAATGGATTTGTGTATCGTTAATAAACTTGGACAATCTTTGAGAATGAGCTGCTCAAGACTTGGTAGTCTCGAAAAATCAGGGGTTTTTCTCAAGTACCTGGAGTGACTGAGATTAAGGATCTTTAGCCACTTCAAAACCTACAACAATGTTGTTGTTTTTATGGACAAATATTAGAGAATAAAATAAAAAATGAAATAGTAGTAAATAGAAATAATTACTTTTATTTTAATCAATCTATAAATTTTACAAGAAAAAGGCATGTTATGAATACCGGGGATTGTTTCCAGAGGAATTGAAGATGACTGTGTTTTAAATCAATCGCAATTACATGATCCATATAAAAGTTGTTTGGCAGAAATTTTGGGGGAAATCCATGCCAAGATATCCATCTCAGTTGTTTAGAAAGGTACCCATAATTTCCATCAAGTTGTACATGATGGAGTTGTAAGAGTCTCAATCTCTCCATTTTCTGAAAAGAATAGGCTTTGAAGCAATCTCTGCTGGTTGAATGCATTTTCAGAACCAATCCCTCAATAGCTTCTGTCCCCTGTGATGAAAAGAGCAGAGGCTAATAAATCGAGAAGTTTTTTATGTTGAGTATACTTATATTGCACATGGAAAAGAAAACACTTTTGAAAGAAAATGAAAACCGTGCATATGAAATGTACTTACAGTATTCTTTGTCAGTACTTCAACTACATCATTTTGAAACCACAATCGACTGTGCTTCCGAGGCTCCTTTCTTGAGTTTTCACGAATTATCTCTCTTCCCATTTCTCGTACTAAAGGATCCATTCCAAGTTTGTTGTTCTTTTCTACTTTGATGAGGCCACGCTCTACGAGAACCTGTATCAGCACAAAGTCCACAACCATTTAGTATCTCCGTGACATAACCAATGTCTTTACCAATAAAGAAACAACAGACATCAAGAAATATATCCTTCTCCATGTCGTTGTTTAAACTATCAAAGCTTATTCTTAATTTCCGCTGAATCTCACCAACGGGAATTTTTTCTAGCATCAACAATACACTTTCCCACTCTCTCTTTGACGTCTTGTCATATAAATAAGAACCGAGCACCTCAAGAGCCAGAGGTAGTCCTCCACAATAAGCAACGACGTTTCTTGAAAGTTCACTGAAGTCTTCTTTTGGTTTTGCATCTCCAAAACAATGAAAACTGAAAAGCTGAAGGGACTCGTCTTCATCCATTTTATCCATCTCATAAACATAATCAACTTCAAGTCTATTAAGGAGGCTAACATCTCTAGCTGTAACGATTATTACACTTCCTTGACCAATCCATTTACGATTTCCACACACAGCTTTTATTTGGCTGTACTCATTCACATCATCAAGTACAATGAATGCCGTTTTTCCTGTAAGTCTTTTCTCGATCAAAGTCGTCCCCATCCCAACGCTATGTATCTCCAGCTTCATTTTCAGGATATTTGAAAGAAGCTGTTCTTGCAAATGAACATACCCTCTACCATGATTTTGACAAGTTTCTCTGATATTCTCAATGAAACTTTTATCCACGAATCTACGATGAATCATATTGTAGATGGCTTTGGCAACGGTAGTTTTCCCCGATCCCCCTATACCCCAAATTCCTATCATACAGACTTGGGTGGAACGAGTTTCAATGAGTCCAATCACTTCTTGCGCTCGGGATTCTAGTCCAACAGGATATCCTGTAATAGACAAGTCTTCGTTGTCCAGTAATGTCTGAACGCGGTCAACAATTTGTCTCACTAGTTCAGTTTCTAATAGGAAATAAAATATCTGTTGCAGCAATCTTTTGTATTAAATGCATAATTATTATTAGGCTTATGTTTGGGGATTTTATTCATGTTGTCCAGGGAAATATGATAGGCACAATCTTTTAGGGATTTGCAGGCATAAGTTTAGGAAACCTGATACCAAAATAGAACCATGTATCGTGTATATATGAACCTTCTTGCCATGTGAATAGACACAGAAATTCTTTCATAATTTATTATGGCATCAGAGCAACCAGGTTCTGAGAAAGAGAAATTTGTAGAAATACATGGGATGGTAAGGAAGAAGCCATCACCGTATGATCTGAATTCGAACGACAATCCAGGGAGCATAATCACCCAAGTTCAACTTCGGGGTGAAAATTATGAAGAATGGGCAAAAGCTGTGAGAACCTCGTTACGTGCACGACGTAAATGGGGGTTTCTTGACAGCACAGTACAACAACCAAATGAAGACTCACCAGAAATTGAGGATTGGTGGACCGTGCAATCTATGGTGGTGTCTTGGATTCTAAACACCATTGAAACCTCTTTGCGTTCTACCATTTCTTATAGGGAGAACGCAAAGGAACTGTGGGACGACATTAAAGAACGTTTTTCAGTTGTGAATGGGCCAAGGGTCCAACAATTGAAATCAGAACTGGCTGAATGCAAACAAAAAGGGATGGCCATGGTAAACTACTATGGAAAGCTCAAGACGTTGTGGGATGAGTTGGGAAACTACCAACAAATACCAACATGCACATGTGAAGGGTGCAAATGCAACATCAAGGCACAGTTAGAGAGACGAAGGGAAGAAGAGAAGGTACACCAATTCTTGATGGGATTAGATGACTTGTTGTATGGAACGGTTCGCTCAAATCTTCTTGCAACCGATCCATTACCATCATTGAATAGAGTGTATTCCATCTTGATACAAGAAGAACGCGTGAAGGCCATTGTTAGAACCAAGGAAGAAAGAATAGAGATTGTTGGTTTGGCTGTACAAACCGGTGGAGGGATGAGAGGACGAGAAAATACAAAAGACAAAGGAATAGTATGTTCAAATTGCAATCGGACAGGCCATGACACCATGAGTTGTTTCCAACTTGTTGGATATCCAGATTGGTGGGGTGATAGACCACGTCATGAAGGGAAAGGAGTTGCTCGCGTGAAAGGGCAACAACAAGGACGAGGTACCAACTCTGGACGTGGCAGAGGTGTGCGAGCAAATGCTGCTCAAGTTGCTGTTCAAAGAGCACCTGAGACAGCAACAGAGGTAGACAAGGGAGGTCTCATGGGATTGAGTACGGAACAATGGCAAACATTGGTAGAGATCTTGAATAATCAGAAGGCAAATGCCAATGAAAGAATGACAGGTAAAGAAACTTGGATCATTGATACAGGAGCTTCAAACCACATGACAGGAAACTTGAAATTACTTCAAGAATTGAAGAATGTACAAGGATGTCCCATCGGACTTCCAGATGGACAAAAAGTTGTTGCAACTAAGGAGGGGACAACAACTCTTGAAGGAGGGCTGAAAATAAATAACGTATTATATGTGCCTAAATTAAACTGCAGCTTGATATCTGTAACTCAGTTGATAGATGAGACGAACTGTATAGTGCAGTTCACTAATTCTTTGTGTGTGATGCAGGACCGCACTTCGAGGACGTTGATTGGGTTGGGTGAACGAATAGATGGGCTCTACTATTTCAGAGGAATTCGCCATGAGAAAGCCTTTAAAGTTGATGCTGTGATGTCACTTGATCTTTGGCATAAGCGAATGGGGCATCCCTCTTTGAAAATTACTGAGTTAGTTTCAAATACTAGTAGCAAGAATAATAACTATGGAAATAAGGCATGTGATGTGTGCCAAAGGGCTAAGCAAACTAGAGATAGTTTCCCTTTAAGTAATCATAAAGCTGCCAGTGCATTTGATCTGGTTCATTGTGACTTGTGGGGACCTTACAAAACTCCTTCTTCGTGTGGTGCTTATTATTTTTTAACTATAGTGGATGATTATTCTCGAGCAATTTGGATTTTTTTGTTACTAGATAAAAAGAAAGCTTCTCGTGCCTTGATGAATTTTATTGCCATAATAGAGAGACAATATGAAAAGCAAGTTAAGATGATTCGAAGCGATAATGGAACAGAATTTACATGTTTGAGAACAAAGTTTCTTGAACGTGGAATTATGTTTCAAACATCATGCACCGGAACACCTCAACAAAATGGACGAGTTGAAAGGAAACATAGACACATACTTAATGTGGCTCGAGCATTGAGATTTCAAGGTAATCTTCCTCTGTCTTTTTGGGGTGAATGTATTATGACTGCAGGATATTTGATAAATAGGACACCGACACCTTTGTTGAATGGGAAAACCCCTTATGAGGTGCTAAATGGGAAACCACCTTCCTATGATCATCTTCGAGTTTTTGGGTCTCTATGTTACGCTCATAACCAAGGATGGAAGGGAGATAAATTTGCCACTAGAAGTAAGAAGTGTGTTTTTGTGGGCTACCCACATGGAAAGAAAGGATGGAAATTGTTTGATTTGGACACCAACACTTATTTTGTATCAAGAGATGTTGATTTTTTTGAGGCAGAGTTTCCTTTTGAGAACAATGACAGGTCCAACAATCAGCCAATACTTGAAATGCAGAATGGAGAAGCCAATTTTAACATTGAAAGTGAGAATCATGAGCTGCTCACGACCACTGAGTTAGCAGGCTGTGACACACATGTCGACATCAGGGGAGGTACAAATCTTGAGGATGCACACGATACTATAATTGATGTTGCAATTGATTCACAACCAGAAAATGAAGAGCAGTTTGGGCGAGGCAAGCGTGTCCGAGTTCCCTCTATAAAGCTTCGAGATTACGTGACCAATACAGTGCGAACTTTTGGGAGCCTATCTAATTGTTCACCCACTCCGCAACGACAATCAAAGGTGCTTTATCCTATTGCTCATTATGCTAATTGTGAAAAATTTTCAGTGAAGCATTGTAGGTTTCTTGCATCTATGACAATGGAGAAAGAGCCCATGACATTTTCAGAAGCAATAAAAGATAAGAGATGGCATTCGGCAATGCAACAAGAAATACAAGCACTTGAAGATAATAATACATGGACCGTGTGCCCCCTTCCACCACAAAAAAGGGCACTAGGATGCAAGTGGGTTTATAAAATCAAGTATCATGCTAATGGAACCATAGAAAGGTTTAAAGCTCGTTTGGTTATCCTTGGAAATCATCAAATTGAAGGCATAGATTACAACGAAACTTTCGCTCCAGTAGCAAAAATGGTCACTGTGCGAATTGTTCTTGCGGTGGCTGCTGCAAAGCATTGGGAACTTCACCAAATGGATGTACATAATGCGTTCCTACATGGTGATTTGCAAGAAGAGATCTACATGAAATTTCCACCGGGCTTTCGCTCATCTCATTCAGATATGGTTTGTAAACTTCACAAATCATTGTATGGGTTAAAGCAAGCCCCACGCTGTTGGTTTGCTAAACTATCTCGGGCCCTTAGAGAGTATGGTTTCCAACGGTCTTACTCAGATTACTCTTTGTTCACACTTCATGATAAAAATATACAATTGGTGGTTCTAGTGTATGTCGATGATTTGATTATATGTGGAAATAATCATGACTCCATACAATGTTTCAAAGACTACTTCAGTCGACGTTTTCGTATGAAAGATTTGGGCAAGTTAAAATACTTCTTAGGAGTGGAAGTTGCTCGATCCTCTACAGGTATTTTTCTTTGTCAACGAAAATATGCTCTAGATATTATCAGTGAGGTTGGCCTACTTGGTGCGAAACCAGCTAGTACCCCACTCGAACAAAATCATCACCTTGGTCTTGCCAATGGCGAACTTCTTGCTAATCCTGATCGCTATCGCCGGTTAGTGGGACGCCTCATTTACTTATGTTTCACCAGACCAGAATTATCGTATTGTGTCCATGTTCTTTCCCAGTTCATGCAACAACCGCGAACAGAGCAGTGGGAAGCTGCCTTACGAGTGGTTCGCTATCTCAAAAGTAACCCTGGCCAAGGAGTGTTATTAGATAGTCGTTGTGATCTCCAACTTTCTGGTTGGTGTGATTCTGATTGGGCCGCTTGTCCACTCACTCGTAAGTCTCTCACTGGGTGGATTGTTTTTCTTGGACATTCTCCTATTTCTTGGAAAACTAAAAAACAAAATACAGTGGCTCGTTCGTCTGCTGAGGCTGAGTATCGTTCCATGGCTAGTACCACATGTGAACTGAAGTGGATCAAAAGTGTTCTTTCCAATCTTGGGGTCACTCATTCCATGCCCATACAACTTTATTGTGACAATCAAGCTGCATTACACATTGCAAAGAATCCTGTTTTTCATGAGCGTACCAAACATATTGACGTTGATTGTCACTTTATTCGTGATGAGATTGTCTGTCAAAATTTGCAACCATCTTATGTTCCCACTCGCACCCAACTCGCAGATACTTTTACAAAAGCTTTGGGACGCACTCAGTTTCATGATTTACTTGGCAAGCTGGGCATTTGGACTCCACACGCACCACCTTGAGGGGGGATAATAGGAAATAAAATATCTGTTGCAGCAATCTTTTGTATTAAATGCATAATTATTATTAGGCTTATGTTTGGGGATTTTATTCATGTTGTCCAGGGAAATATGATAGGCACAATCTTTTAGGAATTTGCAGGCATAAGTTTAGGAAACCTGATACCAAAATAGAACCATGTATCGTGTATATATGAACCTTCTTGCCATGTGAATAGACACAGAAATTCTTTCATAATTTATTAGTTTCATTCCTTCAAGCTCAACCATAAGTATAAAACAGTCACTAAAGTATCCATCATTCAGTCTCAAACCAAATAAATTACCAAGGAGTCATTGCTTTACCTGACATTTCTTATATCCCAACCACCGATACCTGCTGTTTTGTTAAGTGCACGCCTCCACCTGGACAAGGCACGCTCCAGTTGTTCTCCTGAATAGGTTCTCCGAGCAGTTTCTTCCAACGATTTTCCAAAATCACCCTTCTGATGACGTACATCGGATGGGTCAATCTCGTAAAACACAGGGAGAACACTCTGGCCCTGAGTTTGGCTGCATTTGATGATTTGTTCAAGCTCGTCAAGGCACCAAGTTGATTCAGTGTAGGTTTGGGAGAAAACAACAATCGCTATTTGCGATCCTTCTACTGCTCGCATGAGTTCTTGAAGCTGCATTCCTTTGACAAGATTCTCCTCGTCAAAGAAGGTGTTGATTCCAGCTTTTGAGAGGGCACAGTGGAGATGAGAAACGAACTTCCTGCGGGTGTCTTCTCCCCTGAAGTTGATGAACACGTCGTGAATCCGTTGGTGTTTCGATTTCGAGAACGACTGCGTAGATTTGAAGTCCATCAGAAGAATTCAAGTCAACCGTTGGTGAAGGGAAACCAATAATGCAGAAATGCTGAGAGAAGACCCAGAACACTACTTTCTGCTTTTCAGTCTTCTGAATGAATTCTAAAATAGAATCTGGACAATTCTCTTTATAAAATGTTTAGAATAGTAGAAAGAACTCTGACGTGAACATACGAATACATCATAAATAAAAATGAATATTTTATTATTTGTGTAGTGTTAAGCCAAATGCGATTTGGTCATTAGACCCGATTAGCCATGGCAACAAATCGGGTCGAGTATGAATAATGCCTACTTGTAATTTGATCCATGAAAAAATTTGTCCGTTATTTGTCTGTTTATCTGTCGGATATTTGTTTAAAAATATCCGTGGATATTTTTAAAACTCACGAGTATCTATGGATACTCGATACCTGCAAATATTTAAAAAATATATATTTTATAAATTGTTTAATATAAAATTATAAAAATAAAATATAAATTAAATTATAATTATAATTATAATTAAATTTGACATAATAAAATATACTGCTAATTTTAATTTTAATTAAATTTAACTTAATAAAATATAATTTTAATTTTTTTGCGGGTAACGGGTATCCGCAGGTACGAATAATATGATACCCGCACCCGACCCATTTATAAGCGGGTATTAAAACACATGCTACCCGCGGGTAATAAATACTTGCGGGTACTAACTATCCGCCGCTGATTTTATTTGCGGGCACAAGTGTTTTTGTCATCCCTAGTACCAATACACTGAGCGATTTCTTTATATTTTATAGGCCTTTTAGTCTTTTAGATCGGAGTAATGTAGTGTTAGGTACAACGCTGATTGAGTCATTAGGCCAAAACCCATTTTAGAAATCGAGTCTGGATGGATGACAAAAGGTCAGGTAAGATTTGAAACTATCGGTATTAGAATAATGATTGCAGACTTAAATAGAAATATTAAAGACAAAGAATAGTATTGAAGAAAGACCTTAATGAGAGATGGCAAGTCAAAGGTTGGGGGACTCGAAGGAGATCATATAATAAGAGGAGGTAATTAGGACAAGGGGGAACATAATTTTGAATGCTCTAGCTAATTCGCCTCTTACCTTTTGGCTAAAACATTTTGGCGCCCACCATGGGGCGTCGGTAAAACAGTTCCTGACGCCCAAATATTTTACTATTTCAATACTTACAACCACAAACAATTGGGTGGCAGTATGGAGCGTTCACACTCTATCTTGTCACGTCCTATTGAACCATCTACACTCTCTCGCTTGTCCTTAAACCATGTTGTCCTAATGCCTTTCGCAATCATTGTGTATCCCGTGGATGAACCACATGGAGACCACTCACGATTTTTGAAAAAGTGTCGCCTCACACTTTGCCTCTCGAAATGCCATCACAATCATACGCCTCTAATGTAGCCACAATCGCCACCACCAACCCATTAGCAAACACAACCAGTTCAAAACCACCAATTACTAGCATAAACCTTATTTCACATAACCTAAATTCTTCGATATTACATAAGATTTGAACTATGATTTGCTTATTTGCATTGATGTTTGATTATGTGTGCCTTATATGGAATTGTCGTTTCATTTTTTTTATATCACTTTAGTGATTGTTGTGGTTAGTGAACAATATTTATTGAGACATATTTTTTGTCTATCAGGTGAGGACAAAAATTGAAGACCCTATCTATAAATGCAGATAGGGAAAATGTCAATCTATTACTTGTGAAATGCAAGTAAGAAAATTGAAGACCCTATCTGTAAAATACAGATAGAGAAAATTTGATCCCTTACTTGTAAAATGTAGATGAAAAGAATATTGAAGACCCTATCTGTAAAATGCAGATAGGAAGATGAAGACCCTATGTGTAAATATGGATAAATAAAATGTAGATCTCTTACTTGTAAAATGCAGGTGAGAAGAAAATTGAAGATTCTATTTGTCAAATGAAGATAGGAAAAATGCTAACCTCTTACTTGCTTGTAAAATGCACGTAAGAAGAAAGTTGAAAACCCTATCTGTAAATGCAGATAGGGAGAATGTCGATCTATTACTCATAAAATGCAAGTAGAAAGAAAATTGAAGACCCTATATGTAAAATGTAGATAGGGAAAATGTAGACCGCTTACTTGTAAAATGCAAGTAAGAAAATAGAAGTCTGTATCTATAAAATGTTGATTGAAAAAACGTTGATTCTTGACTTGTAAAATGCAAGTAAGAAAATAGAAATCCCTATCTGTAAAATGTCGTTAGGAAAAACGTTGAACCCTTACTTGTAGAATACTAGAAAGAAAATTATAAATGATACAATTATTATATATATATATATATATATATATATATATATATATATATATATATATATATATATAGTTATATATGGGTTTCTAACTTTGATTTTGTAGTCATATTTAAAGATCAATTCACAAGGGCGATCAATCAAGGCATCTCACAAAAAAAGCAAAAGTGATTTATCAAGGCGCTTAAAAAATTAAGGTGACCTTTCAAGGCACCTAGTGACCTTTCAAGCCACTAAACCAAAAAATTAAAGTGACCTTTCAAGACACTAAGTAAAAAAATTAAGGTGATCTCTCAAGGTGTAAGACCCGTGAAAATTAAATAATTAAATAATTAATTAAATAATAAATGCGGGAAGTGAAAACCTTTAATGCATTAAATATTGATTGATGTGACGTGAAAAAGTACTAGCTCAAAAGGTTAAGAGTACTTTATTGTGTGAAAGGACTTTGGTTGTGTTAATTATGTGTTGTTTGTGTTATTTCTAATTTTAATATTATGCATGGTCATATTGTGTGATAACATGATTATTGAATTATGTGAATTTGCAAGAAACATGATTTGGCTTGATGATTTAGTATTGATTTGGCTTTAACATGGTTGTGGATTCGAACCTTGGTGAACCAAATTTAAATCTATTCTTGCTAAAAAAATCAGTTGTGACTTGAATATGAAAGGGTAGAGAAAACCCGGGTAGAGAAAACCCTAGCAGAAGGGCAGCCAAAAAGGGGGTTGAAAAACCACCAAATATGAGGGTTGTTTGAAAGGGGGAAATTAGGGGGCTGAAAAACCACCAAATATGAGGGTTGTTTGAAAGGGGGAAATTATGAATTTTCCTTGATGCAAGCTGATATCAACATGGTTGTGGCCATGGGGAAATGAATGGAGGAAATTTCTTGTTGTGCTTTATATATATATATATATATATATATATATATATATATATATATATATATATATATATATATATATATATGTTTGATATATATTTTATGTGTTATCTTTTTGGCTCACCTTATCTGCTTGTGTGGCTCGGAGAGTGGGCTAGCTTGGGAGTTTTTGATGATTTGTGGTTTGAAAAATAAATTGTAAACATTGTGGATATTTATTATATTTTGCGTTTATAAATTATGGAATATTGGACTATTCCTAGTTTTAATAAAGTTTTAAATTTCCCGCACTTTATGGGAAATGAAGTATTATTAATTGCGATGTAATTTTGTTTTATTTACTTTATCTTAATTAAAACCGTAATATCCTGACGGGATGTTACACAAGGCGGGTGGTGACCTTTCAAGGCACTGAACCAAAATATTAAGATGACCTTTCAAGGCACCTAGTAACCTATTTGTTAAGGGTATATGTAGTATGCCTCTATTGTAACCGTAGTATAGCTAGTTTTTGTTAGTTAGTTCTCCTCTAGGCCCCATTTCTGTTAGTTAGTTTCTCTCTAGGTTTGCCTATATTAAAGGTGCCTTCTTCTTGTATCAGATACATTCTCTCAATAATACTCATGCAACGTTATTCTTTCTCTTCTTTTCCATAATCACCACATGGTATCTAGAGCTTGATTTTTTTCCTTTACCATGACTTCTGCAAAGACACACAACTCTGAAATTTCCTCCATGACTTATGCATCCTGTTATCCTTATACATTCACATCCACCATTTCCATCAAATTAGATGATGAAAATTTTCTGGTTTGGGAGCATCAAATTCTAGCCACCATCCTCAGGCTACACTTCTACCACTTTCTTTATGGTACTCCTCCTCCACCAAAGTTCTTGACGCCAACAGCAGAAGCATCCTCCATGGTCAATCATGCATATATTCATCACTAACAGCAAGATAATCTCATTATGGCATGGCTTATAGGTTTGATGTCGTCTTCAATGTTAACCAAAATGGTTGGTTTGCGTACCTCCGCTGCCATTTGGCAAAAATTAACAATATACTTTGCAAGTCAATCTAGGGCTCGTGTTAAAAAGTTAAAGCTTCAACTTAGAATTGCAAAGAAAGATCATTCCATATCTATGTATATTCTTGATATCAAGAAAATTGTTGACTCTCTAGTTGCCATTGAATCTCCCCTTTCCGACGCTGATCATGTTGAAGCCATTCTTGATGGCTTGCTAAATGACTATGACTACTTTGTCACCTCCATATTCTCATGCACAGAACCATACACTGTTGAAGAAATAGAAGCCTTACTTCTTGCACATAAGGAACGCCTGAAAAAACACAAACAAATTGATAATGTCTTTCAGGTTCATGCCACCACATCCTCTTGGCATTCTTCCACTCGAGGTAGGTCTCAAGATCGTGGTGGTCGAGAACGTTCGCGTCAATAGTTCTCTATACGTGGAGGTCGAAATTTAAAAAATATTTCTTCTCAGTCAACACCTTCTTCACATCAAAGTTCCAATACTCGCATTCAATGTCAACTATGCATGAATATGGACATTTCGTTGCTTCGTGTTGGCACCGTTTAGATCAAGATTTCCAACCTTCTATTCAGCTGCATCACTCTCAATTTTCTCCTTCCAATAATGATATCTTTGATCAAATGTCTATTGTTTCATTTATGCATGAATCCCTTTGGTACCTCGATAGTGGGGCCTCCCATCACATAACAAGTGTCCTTCAAATTTTACATCTAAAACCAACTACAATGGATATGAACATGTTCAACTTGGCAATGGATCATGTTTGATTATTACCCATGTTGGCTCTACAAGTCTCTCTTCTCTGTTAAACTCTTCCAATTTTGATCTGCATAATATTTTATGTGTTCCAAACATCACAAAAAATCTTTTGAGTGTATATAAATTTGTCAAAGATAGCTGTGCATATTTTGAATTCTTTCCTTCTCATTGCAATGTCAAATGCCAGGTAAGAAAACAAATACTACTCCAGGGTCAACTAAAACACCTCCCTGAAACACCTCCTTCGACTAATGTGCATCCCATGCAATCCAAAGCAACTCTGGTATTTAAACCAAAAGCTTGGCTCTCTACCACCACTGATTTTGTTCCTATGTCTGCCTAGGTTGCTCTCACTAATCCTACATGGAAGTAAGCCATGCAAAAGCTATATATATATATATATATATTCCCTTTGGTAACGAGCTATGCCTACATCTTCCGGAGCAGTACATAAAGTGGATATCCTTCCGCAAGATAAGGGGTGGTTTGGTAGTTCCGTGGCATGATGCATATGAACGTTGAGGAGCTATTGCTATTTTTTCGGAAGTCACATGATTCTTACGCAAACCTTGGTGGGCATATCTTGAATCTGTTATATTTTCTCCATGGGTCGTGGTGTTTGTAAGACCCGCGAAATTTAATTAATTAAATAAATAAATCATTAATAAATGCGAGTAATGGGTGCCTTTTTCTGGCATTAAATGTTGATGTGTATGATGTAGAAAAGTACTAGCTTAAATAGTTTAGTCCTATGTGTGCTGTAATATCCCTATACGATATTACTTAAAATAAACAATAAATAAATAATAAAACAAGGCAGAAAATAAATACATCATCTATTTAATACTCCATTTCCCAAAATTACGGGAAATTTAAAACTTTAAAACATTTATAATCCAAATATTCTAAAACCATAAAACCGAAATCTATTTACATATATATTAAACCAAAAAAACAGTTAAAAAGCCCCCTCGTCCACTGAGCCCACTCTTCGCCACTAAGCGTCTCTTGGCTCACCTGTAACATCATCTGCTCCCGGATAATAAATTACCCGATCATCGCCACACACAAATAGATAGGGTGAGCTATGCAATTAAACATAAATAAACATCAAATAACTTCCCAGCCCATTCATAATTAAGTATTAATTTTCCAAAACACCCATTTTCCCACACTCATAACCAATATGAGTTCATGCATGTAGTCTAAATCTGGGATTTCATGTGCTTCCACGACCCTTCTCGCTCGTGGTCCAACCTACAAGCCTATCCCGTTTGTAGTCCTGCTTCACGGACTCTTACGCCTGTTCATCCGAACTCCTCGCTCAGACCCGGACACGTATACCTGCCTTTCCTACTATGAACTCCCTCGCTCATAGCATTCTCAAGTTGAGCATGAGATGAACTCCCTCGCTCACTCATCCCAACAAGAGTACCTCCGGTGAACCAAACAGTTCACATTCCGCATGCGGTCCACCCATCACGAACTCCTCGCTCGCGACTCAAACCAAGCACATCCTAAATCCTAAAGACTTAGTCCATCAAGTCCAAACACCACAAACACATGCATATGACTTCCTATAACTAGGAAAGAGTAGCCAAACCAGCACATAAAGCACACACAAACATAACAATTCGCATAAACTCGCTCAAGCCAGGGACCCTCGCCCAAGCTAAACCATCAGTCTCGCTTAGGCTAGTCCACCTCGCTTAAGTGAGCTTAATACAGTGACTGCACCACCTTGTCTCGCTTAGGCGAGCCCATCTCGCCTGAGCGAGACCCTATTCGTTCAGCACGCAAAATCCCCTCGCTTGGACGAGGATTTGCGCTCAACCACACACAACACTCCTTGCGCGCTCACTTAGGCGAGCCACCCTCGCCTAGGCGAGACTACGTTTTGCTCAAACCCAACCTTGGTCGCCTGAGCGAAATGCTCGAGCCTAAACCTTGTATGAACTCCTACAGCTCTCACCTAGGCGAGAGGGAGTAACTTGGGCGAAACTTGCAAAGTTTCGCCACTGCCCATGCACCAGAGACACCAAAGCAATGCCAATTTACATGCAATCCCTTTTCATTCATTCTATTTCATCAATCAAATCATAAAACATAATGTAAACACGTTTGGATTCTCAAAACACAGGATGTGGCCACAAATCAAAATCACAGTACCAAAACCCCCATCAGATTCTTATTTCATACCAAAAAGGCTTTTCACCCCATATCCCATTCACAATTTCTCAATTTCAGTGCATATCATACCCAATTCACACCACACAGAATCCAATTTGAGAACAAAACGCAGAAACCTAAGCAATATTGAAGTACACGAAATTTTCCTAATTTCGTTTTCCTCTTTAAACCAGTTCACCACACTGCCAAAACCCTCTCTTTTCCCCTAAATGTTTTTCCTAGCCCTTTGGTTGCTCCTCATTTTGCCCTTTCACCTCCACTCCAAACTAGAATTAGCAAAAATAAAGTCTATTTCACCTCTAACAAGGTTTGAACCCGTGACTTTCCAATCATAAGAACAAAGCATAAACACTATGCAAAATCACATTTTGTGATAACCATTATAATCTTATGACTATATCATCACTCACCATTCACAATTACATTACCAAAACAAAATAATAATAATTAAATAACACACAACAGGCATACATAGGACTCGAACCCAAGTCCTCTGAACACAACCAAGTACTCTCAACCATTTGAGCTAGTACTTTTCCACATCATACAATTAACATTTAATGCCTTCAAAGTTCCCAACACTCGCATTTATTACTTAATTAATTATTTAATTAATTAATCTCCATGAGTCTTACATTCCCCCCCACCTTAAAAGGATTTTCGTCCTCGAAAATAGGACTTACCAGTAAAAAGGTGCGGATATGACCTCCTCATGACGTCCTCCATTTCCCACGTCATCTCCTGTGTCGTCTCATCCCAGAGTACCTTCACCGTTTTTAACTCCTTGCCTCTCAGTTACTTGACCTGAGTATCCAATATGCGAACCGATTCAACTGGCATAGTCAGATCCTCGCGCACTTGCACCTCATCTGACTCTAATACATGATCTAGACTTGCAATGTATTTCCTCAATTGTAAGACGTGGAACACATTATGCAAGTTGGATAGGTGAGGTGGTAGAGCGATCTCGTACGCCACTGC
The DNA here is from genome assembly GCF_037176805.1 of Vigna unguiculata. Classification (NCBI taxonomy): domain Eukaryota; kingdom Viridiplantae; phylum Streptophyta; class Magnoliopsida; order Fabales; family Fabaceae; genus Vigna; species Vigna unguiculata. Next base: position 4,756,046 of record NC_140801.1, read on the forward strand.
TCCTATTCTCCGTGTAATCTGATAAGGCCCTATAAATCTCGGAGTCAACTTCCTTGATTTAAGAGCCCTTCCGATACTTGTGGTTGGAGTAACCCGGAGGAATACATGGTCTCCTTCATCAAACTCAAGTGGCCGTCTCCTCTTATCAGCATAAGACTTTTTCCTACTCTGAGTTGCTTGCATCCGATCTTGGATTAACTGGACCTTACTAGTCGTCTGTTGCAGAAACTCAGGACCAAGAACAAAAGCTTCACCACCCTGATACCAGCACAATGGAGTTCTACACCTTCTTCAATACAATGCTTCATAAGGCGCCATGCCAATACTAGATTGGTAACTATTATTGTAGGTGAACTCCACCAAAGGTAACACATCATTCCAGTTTCCCATGTGATCTAGCACACAAGACCTCAATAAGTCTTCTAGAGATTGGATGGTCCGCTCAGACTGTCCATCCGTCTGAGGATGATAAGCTGAGCTCATCCTCAAATGTGTGCCCAAAGCCGCCTGCAATGATTGCCAAAACCGTGATGTGAATCTAGGATCGCGGTCTGACACTATGCTCTCGGGTACTCCATGCAATCTCACCACTTCTCGCACATACAACTCTGCTAACCTGTCCATCGACCACTTCTGATTCATAAGCAAGAAATGTGCACATTTTGTCAATCTATCCACTATCACCCAGACTGAATCATAGCCCTTTGTCGACCTCGAAAGATATGTCACAAAATCCATAGAGATACTGTCTTTCTTCCACTGAGGTACGTCTAGTGGTTGTAGTGTACCCCTCAGCCTTTGTTGTTCAATTTTGGCCTTTTGACATACCAAACATTGAGCCACAAAGTCTGCAATATCTGATTTCATTCTATTCCACCAGAAGGACTCCTTCAAATCCTTATACATCTTAGTCATACCTGGATGTATGCTAAGACGACTCTGATGACCCTCCTTCAGAATTTGCCTCCTGAAATTAGGTCCTCCTGGTACACACACTCTACCTTTAAAATGTAGAATGCCATCCTCTCCCATATGATAATCTTTCCCTTTCTTTGTGCCTAACCACCCCACAAACTGTTGCAATTCCAAATCGTGTCCATGAGCCACACGAATTTCATTCAAAAATTCATTAGTGACTTTTAGCAAGCTGCACTGTATAGAGTCTTGCCCAAACTACATCCCCAGATTCATATCTCTGAGTTTCTCAATCAACTCTAACTCCTTTATCATCATGCAAGACACACGCATCTTCTTCCGACTCAAAGCATCAACTACAACATTTGCCTTGCCCGGATGATAGAGCAATTCAAAGTCATAGTCCTTCAGATACTCCATCCACTTGCGCTGCCTCATATTCAGCTCCTTCTGGTCAAACAAGTATTTCAAACTTTTGTGATCACTGAATACTTGGAATTGAGAGCCATACAGATAATGCCTCCAAGACTTAAGAGCGAACACAATGGCTGCTAGCTATAAATCTTGAGTCGGGTAATTTTTCTCGTGCACCTTCAATTGCCGTGAGGCATACGCCACTGACATCCGTTCTTGCATCAATACACACCCTAAACCTAGATAAGAAGCGTCACAGTACACTTCAAACTTCTTCTCAGTATCAGGAATTACTGACACTAGAGCGGTAGGCAAACATCTTTTCATCTCTTCAAAACATTCTTCACACTTCTTCATCCAGGAGAATGGGTGATCCTTCTTGTGAGCTGTGTCAGAGGGTTTACCTTCTTTGAGAATCCCTACACAAACCTTCTGTAATAACCTGCCAAGCCCAAGAAACTCCTCACCTCTATCACTGTCTTAGGCCTTTCCCACTTCAGTACCGTTTCTATTTTGGCTCGATCCACCGTGATACCTTTAGCTGATATTACATGCCCAAGAAATTGCACTTCCTCAAGCCAAAACTCGCACTTGGATAACTTGCCTGTACAACTGATGTTCTCTAAGCACATCCAAAACCACCCTCAAATGATCAGCATGATCTTCCGATTCCTCGAGTAGATAAGTATGTCATCAATGAAGACAACAACAAACTTATCTAACAAGGGTCAGAAAATCCTATTCATGTAATCCATGAATACCGTTGGTGCATTCGTCACTCCAAATGGCATCACTACATATTCATAGTGACCATATCTGGACCTGAACGCCGTCTTTTGCACATCTTCTAGTTTAACCAAAATCTGGTGATACCCTGACCTCAGATCTATTTTGGAAAACACCCCTGCCCCCTTCAACTGGTCCAATAAATCGTCAATCCTTGGCAGCGAATATTTGTTTTTAATAGTCAGCTTATTTAGCTGCCTATAATCCACACAGTGTCGCGAACTCCCATCCTTCTTCTTCACTAACAAAATTGGAGCTCCCCAAGGTGATGCGCTCGGTCGAATAAACTGTTTCTCCAATGGTTCCTCAATTTGCTTCTTGAGTTCTGCGAGCTCAGTAGGTGCCATTCTGTATGGAGCCATAAACACTGGACCTGCACCAGGAATTAAATCAATGGTGAAGTCGATGTCTCTACTAGGCGGCAATCCTAGCACTTCATCTGGAAAGACATCTGCATATTCGCTTGCCACCGGTATAGATTGGATCACCTCCGTAGCACTTTTCTTCTCTGGCTTGGCCACCGCCATAAAACACATGGCCCCGTCTTGCAATGCTTTCACAACTTCCCGAGTTGATATCAATTCCAACCCTTCATGTTCTGGGAATACCAAACTGCACTGTCCACAATCAATTATGATGTGATTGTTAGACAACCAGTCCATCCCCAATATCACATCCAGTCCCTCCAAGGGCAAGCACACCAAGTTCACCTTGAATATGTGACCTGCCACCACCATTGAACACCCAACACAGACTGAACTAGTAGCTACCTGACCCGAGGAAGGAGTTGAAACAAGCAACTCACACCCCAAATCACATTTCTCCAGACTCAATCTCCCCACACAAGATTAGAGATAAAAGAATGTGTTGCGCCAAAATCAAATAACACCAATACATCATGCCCCACAAGTAAACAAGGTTGTAATATTAGGTTACCTGACTGAGTAGCCTCAGTAGATGTCATGGCAAAGACCCTCCCAACTGCTCTAGCTCTCTTTGCTCCAGAGGCTGGTGGTTTCTTCGTAGCACTGGCCTTCTTCTCTGGGCATTGATTAGCGAAATGCCTGGGCTGGTCACAAATGAAGCATTTGCGACTGCTTCCCTGTCTAGTGGGTGAACTCTTCAGCTGAGGACAATTCCTCTTCAAATGCGCTCCCCCACATTGGAAGCATTTAAAATCTCCTAAGGTGGTAGGAGGACGACTATAGGGCTTCTTCATTTGCCTAGCCTCTGCGACATTTCTCTGATGTCGGAAAACTGGACCAGGGCCCTTCTCTAGGTGTTCAACACTCTTGGCTTGTTCCACCAAGACCAGAAATCTCCTCTCCCTCAAAGGGGTTACCACCCTCTTCAGCTCATGTCTTTAAACACCTCCATTCTTCAGTAACAGCTTGCGAGTAATACCTCGGCAGGTGCTCAAATCTATTCACATATTCTTGCACCGTCATATCCCCTTGCTGCAGTGCAAGGAACTCAGCTTCCCTGTCTTGTTTAGCCGTCTTTGGGAAGTATTTCTCCAGGAAACGCGTCCTGAAGTTGGTCCAATCTACCTGTTCCTCTCAGGTCTGCATTTGTTGTTGCATTCCCGCCCACCAATACTTAGCATCATCATTCAGAAGGTAGGTGGCATACAGAAGTTTATGCTCATCCGCACAGTTCATCACAGTGAATATCTTTTCCCATTTGCGGAGCCATGCTTCTGCTTCATCAGGAGAAGCTTTGCCAGTGAACTCAGTTGGCTTGTGGCGCAAGAAATCCTCCACGGTCGGCACCCTGATAGGTGCAATCACCGTCCTAGGCTGCGCTACTACGAGTGGCTGCATTGCATCCACCATCCGGTGAATCGCCTCTGCGATGTCATCAGCGCCACTACTCCTTCTCCTCTTGTTAGCAGCCATAGCCTGAATACGCCACATTCAACTATTAAGAATCAATTCACGAGTTAAACAAAGCCACTCATAACTTGCCAACATGCAACTACATCAAACACACAATCAAATGGTAAGCTCACTCCCCAAAAGCCCCAAAATATCTTTAAAATATTTTCAAAACTTTTGCTCTGATACTAATTGTAACATCCCTGTAGGACATTACTTAAAATAAATAATAAAACAAGGCAGAAAATAAATACATCATCTATTTAATACTCCACTTCCCAAAATCACGGGAAATTTAAAACTTTAAAACATTTATAATCCAAATATTCTAAAACCATAAAACCGAAATCTATTTACATATACATTAAACCAAAAAACATAGTTAAAAAGCCCCCTCGTCCACTGAGCTCACTCTCCGCCACTAAGCGTTTCCTGGCTCACCTGTAACATCATCTTCTCCCAGATAATAAATTACCCGATCATCGCCACACACAAATAGATAGGGCGAGCTATGCAATTAAACATAAATAAACATCAAATAACTTCCCAGCCCATTCATAATTAAGTATTAATTTTCCAAAACACCCATTTTCCACACTCATAACCAATATGAGTTCATGCATGTAGTCTAAATCTGGGATTTCATGTGCTTCCACGACCCTTCTCGCTCGTGGTCCAACCTACAAGCCTATCCCACTTGTAGTCTTGCTTCACGGACTCTTACGCCCGTTCATCCGAACTCCTCGCTCGGACCTGGACACGCATACCTGTCTTTCCTACTATGAACTCCCTCGCTCAAAGCATTCTCAAGTTAAGCATGAGATGAACTTCCTCGCTCACTCATCCCAACAAGAGTCGGCAGGCAGTATTTGTAATGTTGATGGATTAGAGGCGTTACGCGCCTAGCGGTACGTATCCCCTGCCAAGCGATTTTATTGCAGTAGTATAATGTTTTACTTTGGACGTGCGTGATCTACGAAGTTTTAGTGATGCCTTAAAGGTCGACTTGCTGGTGATCCTTGAGATACTCACTAGAAGATGTAGAACACTGCCAGCATGGTTGTGGCCATGTGGGAGAAGGGAACGAGTTTCCTTGATGTGCATTGATATTACATGGTTGTGGCCATGTGGAAAGGAGGGAACGAGTTTCCTTGGTGTGCGATGATATTACATGGTTGTGGCCATGTGGAAGGAAGGGAACGAGTTTCCTTGAGGTGCAGTGAAATTACATGGTTGTGGCCATGTGAAAGAGAAGGAGGAGGTTCCTTTGTGGTGAAATGATATCGTACATGGTTGTGGTCATGTGGGATAAAAGAAGGGATTTTTTTTTCTTTTGATGTGTTTTGTTGTATTGTAAATGATTGATATATGTATGTGTTGATTATATTAGCTCTCCCTATCTGCTTGTGTTTAGCGATGATCGTGTACGCGGTACACGTGAGCAAATGATGTGGATGCAGGTGGTGCTGGTGAGGCTTAGGCTCGGAGCGTGGGCTAGCTCGGGAGTTTTGTGTTTATCTATTTTATGTCTTTTGGAAATAAATTGTAATCCTTTCTTATTCAAACTTTGGAAGTTTTACAATGGATTATAATTATGATTTTGAATTACACTAGTTATATTAAAAGATTCAAATTTTCCCGTGTTTTTGGGAATTGATGAATGAATAAATGAAGCTGACGTATTATTTCTAGTTTATTTTATTTTAAAAACCGTAATATCCTTATGGGATGTTACACTCATGGCACAACATCTCTTTATCCAAGTTTCGATTCAATGCGTACAAACAACACACACAATCACTACCTGCAGCGTTATCGCCTAACGCTGCCTAACCACTACCAGGTGAAAATCTTGTGCAGACCGCTTGGTGGGACACCCTTACCGCCAAGTGCTAGGCCTCTCCCTGACCCACTGTTTCAGGGTCCATCGCCTGGCAAAGGACACCTTGCCGCTAGGCGTCACTCGTTGCAGGTAACATCCCTGATAGCCTATCGCTTGGCGGCCACACCCGTGCCGCCAGGTGCTATACCAATTGCGTACTAACTATTGTTTTAGTACCCAAAGAAGATTATAATTTAGTCTAATTCGTCCCAATACCTTGTCACATATTCTCAAATTATTACCTAACTCCAGACACATGAACATACCTCTTATCTTTCAATCTTTATACTTACAACACATGTTTATCCACTCGCTCCCCAAACTGACAAGGTAACACTACAAGTCATCACCACGTACTGACACAATAGTACCAATTTTGATCACAATTCCTATTGACAATTCAGTGCAATTTTAAGCCACACTTACGTATCTTCTCTATTTAGCATTTCTATCTAGCCTTCTACTTATAGATCCAAAAATCACAAATTCCCACCCTAAGGCATCTCAATTCTCAACACTTCCTAATTGATACTCTATGTCTTTCACATCTTATCTCCAACAAGTTAGGCCACCAATGCAAAATCAATACCCTAACCAGGTCACTTCTAATAAAACACAACATCCTACTTCTCACAGTCCTCAATCACTAGGAATTCAAGTGTCTTATTCACTTCCAGTTTCATTGACCTAATTTATGTTCCAATCCACTCACAAATCTCTTTCATGACTAGCCAAATAAAAATACAGAATTTGCCTTTGTACCAGTCATCACCTGATGGCACCCTGTTTGCCACCAAGCAGTACATCAATGTATGGATAAAACTCCAGGTTTTTGTACCTGCAATGTATTCAAAATTTCCAGAATTTGATCCAAACGCCAATTACACTAGAACACGATAATTTGCACATAATTTATCAACCTAACGCCCAATGATATTATTTTTTTTGTATCATACAACCATTGAGCGATGATAATTCAAGTTATAGGTTTTTCCCTTCCAAAACCCAACCTCTATTCATGGTTAACCATACGTAACTTCTTCCAAGCAACATCAATCCCCAATTCCATAATTTTTATAATATTAATCACACAACATATATCACAAAAAATCACATTCAGAAGTCGTAATGATTCCTACACCCATTAACACATCAAAAGAATGTTGGACAGCGTCGTGCCGCTTGGCAATGAACTACCGCCAGGCGGTTCATAGCAGAACCCAGAAAATTGGGCAGAAAGGAAGTGTTGCCTGGCAACACACTCATGATGTAAGACCTGAGAAATTTAAATAATTATTTAATAAATGCAGATAATAGGAGCCTTTATGGCATTTAATACAAATGTTTGTGACGTGGAAAAGTACTAGCTCAAGTGGTTGAGAGTACTTATTTATGGGAAAGGATTCGGGTTCGAGTCCTATGTATGCCAATTATATGTGTGTAAATGGTGCAGTTTTTTTTTATGTTATATATTGAATGAGAGTAGTGATAATGTAATAAAAAAATTATAGGAATTCTCACAAAACATGTATTGGTTGAATTGGTTGAGCATTTGCTTTGTGATTAAGGGGTTGTGTGTTCACATCTTGCTGAGAACGAAATTGACTTCTTTATTTTAGCTAATATAATTGTATGGTATATTGTATGGAATGAATGAATAAACTCTATTACTATTTAATTTTTCATGCTCTATGTGATATGGTGTGAGTTTTATTGTTTGTGCCTGTTGTTTGATCAAACCCTTAAGAGTTGTATGAATAAAATAAGGGTTTCTGCAATGCATGATTGGGTATGGTTTAAGCTCACATTTTGGGGAGTCTAATTGAGTTTATAACATGTTCTTGCGAATGACTTGTCAAAATAGACTATTGGTAATGTTGGAATGGAAACTTTGAGCAATGTTTTGGTGTCTGCGTACATGAACAGGGGAGAACTTCTGCTATTCTCGCCCAAGTGAGCAAGGCTCGCCTAGGCGAAAATAGTAGAGACTCAAAATCTGGTTTTGTTCGAGCATCTCACTTAGGCGAGAGCATCTCGCCTAAGCGAGAAATCGATGGGTTGTGAAGTTTTGCTCGAGAGTCTCGCTCAAGCGAAAAGCCCATGGATTGGGCGATAGAGCATCTCGCTCAGGCGAGAGGTCCTCGCCTAAGTGAGAAATCATGAAAAGTCTTGTGTTCTATAAGCATCATAAATCCTGAGTCCATGGTTAACTATATTGTGTGATGTGAAAGTTGGAAAGCCTTGGGGTATTATGGACTTGACCACTGTCTAAATTTAATAATATATAACTGGGAGTAATTATATTATTGAACTTATGTGTTTTCTTTCTACTAATAAGCTCACCCTTTCTGTTTGTGCCTGGCGATGATCGTGTAATCCTTTACACGGGAGCAGTTGATGATACATGTGATGATGTTGATGTTTAAGACGGAGAGTGGGGCTAGTTTGGGATGGAGCTAGGAATTTTATTATGATTTTATTATTTTATCAAAAGTTTGGAAATTGTAATAAGATTGTTATTTAGCTTTAATTAAATGTTTACACATTGAACGATGTTTTAAATTTTCACGCGGTTGGGAATAATGAAACTATGAGGTTATTTTATAAATTATGTATTTATTTATTTTAATTAAGTAATTTTCGGTAGGGATGTTACACATGACTGCCAGGCAGTTTTTGGACGAAAACCCAAAAACTACGAAAAACAACGTAAAAAAGATGGAATTTCATGCAATAAGTCATGGCAATGTTAAACACAGTATTCACAAATCCAAACAGATAAGAATAGCTCCCCTTACCTGGATTTCTTGCTCAAATTTTGAATTTGGTGTGTGTCCTTAAACCAAAACTCTTCTAGCCTTTGTTACCACTCTAACAACAACTTTCAGCCCCAACTCTCTCTACAAACCAGCATGAATCATCTGGAAAACCTCTGCCCAAGACTCACACAAAAATGTAGTACTTCACTGTCCTCTAATTCCCTTCTCGCTCTAAGTTAATACCCCCTTTAATCACCCTTTACTCCACTAAAACAAAAAATTAAATTAAAAATTGCTTAATGGCTATTCAATGATAATTAATAAAGTGTTTCTCAACCCACTAGGCTGCCCTTCTTGACAACTAGGTTTCCTCTGCCTTTTCACATTCATGCCAAAAGAAAATTTGACAAAAAGAAAGTTTAATCCATTTTTAGCAAGGTTTGAACCCACAACCATTCAATCACAAAGCAAGTGCACAACCAATTCAACAAATTCATGTTTCGTGTTAATTCCCATAATTTTAGGATTACATTATCACTAATCACGTTCAAACATCACCTTAAAATAATACCCATATTAAAATAACATACAATTAACATACATAAGACTTGAACCCAAGTCTTTTCATATAGTCAAGTACTCTCAACCATTTGAGCTAGTACTTTTCCACATCATAATACTCCACATTAAATGTCATAAAAGCTCCTACCACCCGCATTTATTAAATAATTATTTATTTAATTATTTAAATTTTTCGGGTCTTACACTTTGCCACTTCACTTGGCAAACCTGCACAATGTCTTCCATGTATCATAGCTAAGGAAGTACATTGCAGATCCTACTCATGTACTGGAGGAGGACGATGTTCAGGTTTGCGAGGACCTGACAATTGGAGTTAGACTAGTGAGAATTTTGGATTCTTAAGTCAAGCAACTCAGAGGGAAGGAGATCCGGACTGTGAAGGTCCTCTGGGATGAGGCAACTCAGGAGATGATATAGGAGATGAAGGATCTCACGAGGAAGTCTTATCCTCACCTATTTCTTGGTAAGTCCAATTTTTGAGGACGAAAATTCTATAAGGTGGGGGAAATGTAAGATTCGCTAAATTAATTAATTAAATAAATAAATAATTAATAAATGCAGGTACTAGGATCCTTTATGACATTAAATGTGAATGATGTGACTTGGAAAAGTACTAGCTCAAATGGTTAAGAGTACTTGATTGTGTGAGGGACTTGGGTTCAAGTTCCATGTATGCTTGTTATGTGTTATTTAATTGATTATTATTTTAATAATATGCATGATCATGATGGGTGATAATATAATCCTAGAATTATAAGAATTATCACGAAACATGAATTGGTTGAATGGTTCTGCATTGATTTGACATTGGCATGGTTATAGGTTTGAACCTTGGTAAATCCAAATTAAACTTTCTTTTTGCCAAAATTCTCTTTGACATGAATGTGAAAGAGCGGAGAAACCCTAGCAGACAAATGAGGTAGCCAAGGGGGGAGTGCTGGAAAACAACCCATAATGAACTATGAATGACCATTAACTTCATGATTAAAGACAAATCCGTTTTTGGAACATTAACCTACCATTAAGACACCACTAAAATACCAATTGAGAGAGTAGAAGAGTTTTTGAGTCTGAATATTGAAGAGTATTGTAAGGTGCACGAATTCAAAGAAAAGTAGTGGTTAGTGAGTGAAATAGAGGAGCGGGACCGTGGGAGAGCTAAGAGAAACCATTGGTGATCAAGGAGGGAACTCTAGAATTGTCTTTTAACCAAGGAAACTAGGTTAGGGGAGTTGAACCCGTAATTTTTATGTTATTGTGTTAATTGCATGATGTATGATGTGAGATTACATGTTTTCCCTTCAGATCAACTCGAAATTCTGGGTTTCCGGAAAATTTCCAGCAACCGCCTGGCGGACGATGAACAACTGCCAAGCGACTCATCCCGTTATGCTTGTTCCTGGGTTCCAGAGATGGAACCGTCTAGCAGCACGAGCTTACTCGCCAAACGATGTTTGGTTGTTCACCTAGTTTTCTTGGGTTTTGTTTGGATGGCCTGGCGGTGATGAACACCTGTCACATGACACAAGCCATGTTGGCTCAATTTTGATGTTCTGAGAGTTCTATGTTGATTTTGATTGGTGGAAAGGGTGCTTAAATCATTAATTGATCAAATGGAAGTGAATAATTGTGAAATTCATGAGGTGATAAGGGAAATTTGGAGGATTGTGGCATGCTCTCGTTCTAGGGTTTGAAATTTTGGGAATTCGTGCGTTAGGAATTAATTGCAGCTTGAATTGGACTGGATTGAATTATTATATGTTATTTTACCACTTGAGTACAAATATGTGTGTTAAGATTCGATGAATTGGTCAAATCTGGGTGATGGGAATTTTTGGGGTTCGTATAGGTGTAGTACCATTTCTAGAAATTTTCCCGAGAGTAATGCACCGCTTGGCGGCGTCTAGGCTTCCGCCAATAATACACCGCAACAGTGACAGCAATAGAGTTTTTTATGGGTGGAGGTTCGCAGGGTTGGGCTTCCATGAGTGGGTACAGTAGTTTATAAGTAAAGTAAATGAAATGAGAGGACTATAATAGGGGTGTGTCATGGTGGGAATTATGAATGGAGAGTGAATATGTGGGTAAAAGAAGTGGATGGGCTGTTGAGTATTATTTGGCTTGAATACGATTGAAAAAATTAGTTACTGTAGTAGTTAAAGGAGACACACGAAGTTATACCTGTAGGCACGAAAGAAACTGGACTAGGAAGGGCTACGACAGAATGATAACGAATTTCATTGAGAGTACCTAGTTTTGCCATAAGTTAATGACGTTGAACAACATGAGTTCACATGCTTAAATATATATACTAGTGAACTGAGGTATGTAAATTAAGTAAGATGAATTGGTAAGGGGCTGAAAACACCTAGTAATGCAGATTGTAACTTGGGTAGTAATTGGCATAGGTTAGTGCCTTAAACAACATTCAGAAGTGTGCAAAACTAGCAACCTCAGGTACTGGTGTAGCGCCTGGCGGCAAGGATTAAACTGTCAGGCAATAATTACATTTTCATGAAGGCTCTGCGATGTGAGGCACCTAGTGGTGAGTGTTGTCCCGCCAAGTGATATCTGCATCAGAGGCGCTTGGTGCCTGGCAGTACATGTCCCCTGTCGGGTGGTCTGGAAGCGTGTTTCGCCTGGCGACTTAGGAGCAGCGTCAGGCGATATTATAGAGGCAGAATGCTGGTGTTCCTTGAGTTGTGGCTCGGAATGTATCCCTTGAGTTGTGGCTCGGGATAGGGGTTAAGCACATAGGATTACTTAAGTTGTGGCTCAAAATAGCATCTCGTGAGTTGTGGCTCGGGATGGCGGATGAACACAAGGAACTATTGAGTTGTGGCTCGGGATGGCGGATGAACACAAGGAACTATTGAGTTGTGGCTCGGGTAGGCAAGTGTGGGTTGTGGCTCGTACGATTAGTCTAGATAGATTGACCTCCTTGGTATGAGACCATCGAGTTTGGTAGTCTTGGGACATTACGAATGATAATCGTATTGGGAACTACACCTGGCGTTATGGAGTATGGTCTGTAGCATGGTTTCCAGCATGTGCTCTACTAGTTGTGGTTGGTAGGTGTGGTAGCAAGACACCTCGAGGTACTCATCAGAACATCAGAAGACATAAAACACGAGTAATATGGTGGTGGCCATGTGATAACGAATTTCATTGAGAGTACCTAGTTTTGCAATAAATTTGTAAACATTTATGTGACATTTTTATATTTATTTCAAGTTTATAATTTATGGATTTTGGATTATTTGCTTATGTAATAAATGTTTTAAATTCCTCGTGTTTTAAGGATCGAGACATGATAAATGATGTTTTATATATATATATATATATATATATATATATATATATATATATATATATATATATATATATATATATATATATATATATATATATATATATATCTATTTTATTTTATTAAAAATTCGTAATATGCAGTCAGGATGTTACAAGAGGTGTTGAGCTCGTGATTTTGACGTGATTGGTTAAATTGTATATGTATGAAATAAATTATGCATCATTCATCTATGTACATATCTCGAGTTTTTGGGTTTCTGGAAATTTTTCCAAAAATCGCCTGGCGGACATTCAAACCCAGGTTCTCGGTTTCCGCTTTGAATCGCCTAGCGGCGAAAAACTATCACCAGGCAATGTATGCAAGGCTATTATGTTTTGGATGTTATTTAGTTTTTGGGAACTTGACGGACTCATGGGAGTCTCTATAATCTGGGATGCTGCGCAATTAGACTAATTGTGTGGTGATAACCGATAATTTCTATTATTCAATGGAGATTGATATATGTAAGTACTAGGGTTGAATATTTGGGGGATTTATGTTATGAAACAGATTGTGTAATCAATAGCAATACAATTCAGGTGTTGGAAATTTTGATGTAATAAGAGTAATTAATTGCATATGCGTGAAGTGTATAAAGTGGAAAATAGAGAAACTAGCCTGGAATCAGACTTTGGGTTTCTCGCAGGTGCGTGGCAAAATTTTGGGTTTCCCAGGACTGATGCACCACCTGGTGGCAGGCTAGGTGCCGCTAGGCGCCAACACAAAGGCAAGGGGTTATGCATGGCTCTTGGGTACAGTGGTGAGTTGGGTCTCTGCGGAAGTAGAATTTAATTATGATATAAATTATAGGTCATTAGATAGAGGCCTAGGATAGTTTATTTATGAATTAGTAGTATGAATTAACTTGGGGTTAATTGGGGTTTGGGAAGAATCATGAAAATAACAACACTACAGTAAAGGCGTCATTAAATTATAGTCCTGTTGGATTGAAATGCATAATACAATTAGGAACTTCAGTGTCAATGAAGATGCATGAGTTGGATATGAGGTGAATTATGGGTTAAATTTGGACTCTTAGGGGGGTTGAAATTGGGTGTACATGGAGGTAGAAATTGGGAACAGTGGTAGCATCTTTGCGATATGAGGTGACTTTGGCATATTGATGTAAGCATAGGTTGTATTTGGTTATTTCAAATGGATGGTATGGTGGAATTGGTGAATAGATTTGGGAATAAAAAAATTAGTAAGACCATGGAGTATAGGTTACCATTCATTTGAATGAGACTTAAATAACTGATCGTACTGTGAGGAACTTGTAATGGTCTAATTGTATCCTAGTGCGTATGAAGTGAAAACCAGTAAACTCATGTACTAGTGTAGCGCCTGGCGGTGAGGTTTGAATCGCCAAGTGAAAGCTACAAAATAGAAGGTCCTGGAACGCGAGGCGTCTAGCACTGAGTGTTGTCCCGCCAGGCGATATCTGCAGGGTAGAGGCATCAAAGGCCCTTGGCACCTAGTAGTACGCGGCCCCTGTCACGCGGTCTGAAAGCAAAGTTCGCCTGGCGGCTCAGGAGTAGCACCAAGCGATAACCTAGAGTCAGAGTGCCTGTGTTCTTTTGATGTGTGTGGTCTACAAGGCTTTAGTGATACCTTAAAGGCCAACTTACTGGAGTGTTCTTTGAGTTTTGGCTCGGAACGTATCCCTTGAGTTGTGGCTCAAGATGGCGGATGAACACGAAGAACTCTTGAGTTGTGGCTTAGGTTGGCGAGTGTTACCGTTGCGACTGTGCGAGTTGTGGCTAGTACGGATGGGTTCAGATAGATTGCCCTCCCCAATATTTAGCTGACGAGTTTGGTAGTCTTGGGACGTTACGAATTATGTTTGTATTGGGAACTCCACTTGGCGTTACGGAGTATGGTCCGTAGCAGGTTTCCTGCACGTGTTCTACAAGTTGTGGCTTGTAGATGTAGCAGCAAGACATCTTGAGGTATTCATCTAAAGACGTAGAGTATGGATGACATGGTGGTAGCCATGTTGTGTGGAATAAAAGGATATGAGTTCCTTTGATATTTGTGCATATACTTGATTGTATGTATGTATATATCTTTATATTATTAGCTCACCCTATTTGTTTGTGTTTGACGATTATCATGTATTACGTTTTAATGGGAGCAGATGATATTGCAAGTGGTTCTAGTGAGGTATAGAGCCGGAGCGTGGGCTATCTTGGAGGATTTTACTACGAAGTTTTATTGCTTTGATGGATTTTAAAGATGTTGTAATCCTTTTATTCTCGAACTTGGTTTTCTTATTTCATATTTATAATGTTAAGGATTCTAAGCTTTTGACGTTGTAATAAAGTCTTCAATTTTCCCGCATTTTTGGGAAAGGTTGTATAATAAATTATGTTGATTTATTATTTCTCTTTCATTTTATTGAAAATTCGTAATATCCGAGCAAAATGTTACATGTTATATCCACTTTCCAACCTCTATATAAATAAAGGCTTAAGTTCACCTCCGTAAACACACAACTCATGCTTCCTTTCATTCTATCTTGTTTCTCCATCTTTCCCATCTTATACTTCTGTTATAGTATTTTGGGTTAGGTTATTTATTTACTCTTTTTAAGAGATAGTTTTGCTAGATTCTGAGATTCTCGAAAATTATGAGAAATTCTTGTTATATTCTAAAGTTTGCACAATACACCATGGATAAGTCTTTTAGAACAATGAATCTACACGCGTCGAAAAGTCTTTTTGGTTTGTGATTTTGTCACCTACTACAACACTTCGGATGGTTCGACATAGTAAAATACGGGCACAACTCTTAGGCCACAAGTTTGGTGGCATTCAAAGATTTTTTTGAAGCTCATCAAGACACCAACTAGATTCAGCGTATCTTTTGGAGAAAACTACTACTGCTATTTGAGACACTTCTATTGCTCGCAATAGTTTCTTGCAGCTCCATTCCCTTGAGCAGATTCTCCTCGTCAAGGAAGGTTTTCACTCCAGCTTGAGAGCGAAGAATGGAGATGAGAAACGAACTTCTTGCGGGTGTCTACTCCCCTGAAATTGATGAACACGTCGCATATCCGTTCGGATTTGGATGATGGTGGAGAAGACTCGAATGTCATCAAGGGAATTGAGGTCAACGGTTACTACAGAAAGCAATTATTCAAAATACAGAGAGATGATGATCTTTACTGCTACCAACCTTTCCCTTCGGTAACTTATATACAAAACCTACCACGCTTTTTAATTAGTAAAGCTTAAATTACTTTTGAAATTTCTAAATAGCTGTTCGAAGTAAAAAAAAAAAAAAAAGAAAAAAAAATATAGTCTCTATATTAAAAACGTGACCTGAAATTGTTAGAAAAAATATTTTTTTCAATTTTAAAACCTAAAGGTTAATGACTTAAATTAAATTAGTTGGTTTACTCAAAAATATAAATTTTAATAAATTGAAAAGCAAGCTGACTCCATCCTTAAGTTAAACTTTTCAATGAATATTAAAACATACGATTATTTTATTAAATATTTAAATAATTAATTTCTAAGATAAATGTTTCTGTATAATTTCACCTATTTTTAAAAAAAAAATATGTTAAATATTATTATAAAGTTTTGCATTTGAAAATTGAGAATTCATTCATCATTTGACTTCACATAAAACATATTATTAAAAGGGAAACAAGAAAAATAAAAAATCATAGGAAACAAGCCAAAAGTCGTACTCAAAAGATAAAGAACAAACACCTTACCATAAAACTATACAACCTGAAGCATAAGGGAGTTGATATTCTAAAAGAAAAAAACATTAAGACAAATAAAAGCATGAAGGGAACTAAGCCACTTGAACTCGAGTTGATATTCTAAAAGAAAAAAACATTAAGACAAATAAAAGCATGAAGGGAACTAAACCACTTGAACTCCTGGCACTAGTGCAGAAAAGGGCTTTGGCAACGGTTGTTTTCAATACTTTGCACCGGTTCCAAGACCGAAGCATATTGGGACGAGGCCAAAAGGGAACGCTTTTGGTCTCGGTTATGACCCGAAGCCACAGAGAACCTTTCTGCCTCAGTTCAAGTTTACCCGAAACCATATATCTCCACCTTTCTGCTTCGGTTTAATCCTACCCGAAGCCATATGTGCCATTAATTTTTAATATTTAAAAATTGAATCATCTTTTAGACTCGGTTTTGGTTTGAATTTGTTGTTTACATTACTACATTACTTTTGCTTGAATCCTCTGTCATCACCCTCATCGTACCTCCACCCTTTGACCAAATTTTATCACCATCATCATTTCCATTCCCTCATTCATTCACCTTCATCGAAACCAATCATCCTCATATTCCTTCTCCTGCATCCTTCTCCTAGAATAGAACCCTCCACCATCATTCATCACCACATAGCCAGTCATAATCAACCACCAATCCTCACCCTTTTTTGCTTGTTCATTCTAACACGGTTGGTATCATCAACGCACCGAAAAAACTCATTGTCCATTAAGCTGCTGCAAACCAATTCCTCCAGTTATCACCACCTTCCGCAACACTCTCATTCGTAGAACCACCACCTTAACATCACAACACCATTCCAACCTACAAACATAACATACAAGCAAAACACAAGAATCACAACTTCATCCCTGCAATAAGACATCACACCAGATCAGAACCCCCATCCTAGTAGAAAGCTCTCACGTTCCATCTTCCCCAATCGTTCACACCCAAGAACAAATCAGAAATAGAGAAACAGAGCGATCGTTGTCGCGGCGGCCGGAGGGCTGGTTTCCTTGGTGCTCGCGGACCCAGTCTCGGTGACTGGTGTGGTGGTAGCGAGTTGTAGGACCTAGAACGTTTCTCTTGTGCAGAAGAAGAGAGATAGGGTTTGAAGACGAATGCGCGCCAGCGTGGACGCCAACGACGGCTGGAATCATTGACGTAGTCTTAGGCGGACAGGGCCGCGCAGCCGTGAGAGGGATCGACGTTGTCGTGCAGTCACACGAGCAAGAAGCGGTCGTTATCTTGCGATGGGGAGGAAGGAAGAGAAAATGTGTCACTGCCGGCTAAGCTCCTAGCGGTGGCCGGCGTTGTCACAAGGGTTCATCACCGGTTAGAATGGGTGCGGCATAGATGGGTGCTGATGTTTGCTTTGTTCATGCGTGAGGTGAAAGGGAGAGGGGATCCAGGAGACTAGCGAGACGCAGAGAGAGATGGAGGAGATGCAGCGCGCGCGAGGAAGAAGTAATAGGGTTCGCATTTTTTTGCCCTAATTAAACTATATGGCCTCGATTCAATTAATAACCGGGGCATATAGCCCTATTTGTCCTCGGTTCAGTGCCACCCGAGGCCAAAGACGTAACGGCTAGTGGCATTTTTAAAATTTCTAGCCACGTTTTTGGCTTCGGGTCTGTTCAACCGAAGCATATAAGCACCTTTTGGCACCGGTTTTTTTGAACCAAAGCCTATAACCCCTTTTGGCTTCGGGTTTTTCTTGAACCGAGGCATAAAAGTTGCCTGAAATTGCAAAAATGTCACCGCGCCGTTATATGCTTCGGTTCCTTGCCAACCGAGTCCTATAAGGCGAGGTAAAAATGAAATTATGCACTAGTGTGGCTCTTACCATGATGACACTCAATAGTTGCTACCTTGACCGACAGTCCAAACAGTGACCCGCATTGCAAAAGTTAAAACTGAAACGTAATTTACAAGACTCCAATGAAGACAAATATTCTCAAATAAAAAATTATATTTTAACTCTCATTCTTTATTTCCTGAAATAGTTTAGTCTGGACCATTAATTCTTTTAAAAGAAAATATAGTAGTACATTAATCAATTATCTACACTAAGTTACGTCAGGAAACAAAGAATTAGAGCCCTACATTGATTTGTTAAGTGACCTCTTTTTTGACAATTCCAACAAGTGATATCATTTTGGAATTTTTGTTGTGATCTCCCTCTAGACTTTGATATGCCTCGACCTTAATTACAACCTTTCGGGCTACTTCTTCCTCTAGTTTCTGTACTCAATCTCGAACCAAAATTAGAACTAGAAGATTCCTCTAAGATTTTCTAGTGAACATCTTCGCTTAAGATCAAGTTGTGAATGTTATCAAGCTTTAACTTGCTATTACTTGCAGAATTACTAACTGTAGTAATAGTTGCACTCCAACTTTCCGGAAGAGATGATAATAAAATTAATGCTCTCACCTCATCATCAAATGTTATCTGCACTAATGTCAACTGCGCAATAATTGTATTAAATTAACTAATATGATTAGTAACCAAGTTACCCTTACCCCTTTTTAGGTTGACTAGCCTGTGAATCAAATACACTTTATTGGCTATAGATAGCTTTTCATACATATTTGACAATGCTTGCATCAAATCTATAGTTGTTTTCTCGTTTATGATGTTGAACGCAACATTCTTGGCTAATGTCAACCGAATTACACCGAGTGTCTGCCGATCTAACAACTCCCATTCTGACAGCTCCATGTCGGTTGGCTTTTGCCCTATTAAGGGTAGATACAACTTTCTCTGATATAGGTAGTCCTGTATCTACATCTTCCAGAACTCGAAGTCACTACCATCAAACTTCTCAATCCTCACCTACCCATCTTCCAATGTCATTGCTTCTGCTGCTTTTGATGAAAGCTCTTGTTGCTTTGACGAAAGCTCCTGTTGCTTTGACGAAAACTCATGTTGCTTTGACAAAAGCTCTTGCTGCTTTTGATAAAAGCTCCTGCTACCTTTGACCAAAGCCCCCACTACTTCTCTAAACTGAGATTCCTAAGTAGAAAAAAGAAACCAAATCTTTTCTGATGTGGAAGATCAGACAAGCTGCAACCATCAAGCATACTAAGAAAAATGGCTCTTGATACCAATTATTAGGAACAAGGCAATAAAGGAAAGAATAAAGGAGAGAAAAATAGACACGAAGAATTTAATGTGATTCGATGTACATATATTTTTTTCATACAACATACATCCTTAACTCAACCATGCATTTTGCCATCATATAATCCCTAACAACTCATCCGGAAACATACAATTCACTTTTTTCACAGATCAAAAACTCATTTGCACCACTAGAATCCGCATTTACCAATATAAGCTCATGTGATGCAACAACAAATGACTTATCAACAAAACAAAAATTTACTTCTCAATTCCATAATAATCTTATAATGAGAATAACATTTAACAAATAGATAAACCATTCTGTACATTGTTTCAACCCAAGACAACAATCAATCACGTTCACATACAAACTAAAAATTAAATGGATAAATATTTTGGTTTCTGAACTTTTAATAAAAATTGAAATTAGTGTCTTTTCGAAATTTTGATTCACTTTAGTCCCTCAACTTTTAAAATGTTTATTGTGATAGTATTGACCATTTGCTAACTTGTATATCAGTGTTCTAGAATGGTACTTTATTTTCTAACACGTCAACAAACATGTGAATTGAAAACTTATTTCTGGATTTAATTTAAATTTAAATAAGACATTGCATTAAAAACATTTTCTATTTGGAAATGTCAAACAGTGACAATCAAAACGAAAGCCTTTATCTGTTTAGTGATTTTGCTTGCTCAAGAGGACTCCATTAGTGAAGAACACTAGTGAAAAGTACTAGGGTCACACAAATGTTGTTGAAGAGGACTGCTTTTTGAAAGCTCGTCATCAAAGCTCTTGAAATCGCGTGTGGGGTTAAGTGCAACAACAGTACAAATAAGGTGATTGTTTGTGAGTTCATTTTGACGTCAACATTGGGAGTTTTTGTTCAATACATTGTTATTGTGTATTTCCATTTTGATTGTTGCATTTGGGTTTAGGTTTATTTAGTTTTTTTATTGATTGTTGTATAAAAATGAAATATATGGGTTCATTGTACTCTTCCATCACATGGGCAGGTTCATAAAGACTAGAACGAGGGATTTCCATTAAGAGGGTGGAGAGAAACATCTAGTGGGAGGTTTAGATCATGTGGTCATATTTTGAAGCCTCAGCGATGGTAGGGAGTTTAAATATATGGGTGACGTCAAACTTGTTGGGTTTTTAATAAACTTAAATGTATTAACCATTACGGATAACTAGCCGTTGTAAGAAACTAGCCGTTATGAGTGGTTAATGTACTAACCGTTGAAGTCTAGGTAGTTAATGAGTTAGCTGTGTTTTTAGTACAACAGTCAAAAAATGTGAGTTTATAAATTGTATCGTATATTGTATGAATATACAACAACAATAACAACAAGAGGTGAATAAAGTTTTTTTCACAAGAAGAGAGTTTTTGTCTATATAACAAAACTTTGGTGGAAGTTGAAGAAAGGTAGGGTGGATAATGCATTTAGAACTTTGAGTTCAGATAAATATGCTATAGAGTTGGCTATATATGCAGAAAATGATAAAGAAGAGATTTACATTTATGTGGAGCATGTTGTTAGTTCAGCGCAAGTTGTGGAATTCATTGAAGGTTCCATCGGTGAAGGAGTGAATGTTAGTGTGCAGGTTTAGGGTATTGATTGTGTTGCCAATGAATAACATATTATTGAGGGTATACTGATGGTGTTGCCAATGAAGAACAGGTTATAAAGGTCGCGGGAATGAAGAAAAATAGGCTAATGTGCGTGGTGATGGTGGTCCGAATGAAGATGAATGGTATAAGGTTGGTGGGAATGAATAAAAGAGGCTGTTGAGGTAGGTCATGCTCATCTTGAAGAAGAAGCTTGTATTGATGCTAGTGGGAATGGTAAAAAACATGTTCAGGGAGATAGGAATGAAGAACCAAATATTGTTCAGGATGTCTTAGATGATGACATTAGTAGTGATAAAAGTCAACATTTTTATCTTCATGACAGTGAAGAAGAAAGAGATGCAGTGGATGATGGTGGCTTTTGAGAGAAGACTACCCCTGCAGAAATATTGCAGATGTATTAAAGCGATGGCAAAAACGTTGGTGTTTGTTCCCATGTCATGGATGATAATTACAACACTGATGAGCTTGACAATGATATAGACAGTCATGGTGATAATCATTAACATGGGGAAAATGACAACTAACGAGATTATTGATAATGTATAAAACGAGTCTAGATTCTCTACTTATTTTTTTGGTGTTGTCTTCCATTAAACATTAAAAATACACTGAGTTGTTATTTTAAATATCTTTTTAATATATTTTAAAAGGTTAAAATGAGTAGTAATCAATGTATTACGAAGACACAGTAGAGGAACAACACAAAAAATCCAACAAATATCCAAATTCGTATAAAACACATACACTACTAGTGTAACAACTTAGAGAGCACTCAAAGCAAAACAAAAGCCATGGAAATACTAGAGGGTGATGGTGAGAAACAATATATACTGCTCTATAACTATATCGCCTAATTGAGAAGGGTTTCTCCTGAAACATGTAAGATGAAAATGAATCAGCCTTGTCCTACTTTGCAAGCACACTGACATTGTTACTAGATGACATTAGGGATTTACAAAGAAATCGTTGGGTATTCAGTTCTTATCAACAAAAGCTGTGAATATTGTTACTTACAATGTGTCTGCCACTTTTGTTAGCCACTCATATTATGACTCCTTAATTATTCGTGAAATGAATCTAGTAAAATTGGTGTGCACAAACCTTTGGCATTTACCAATTTGCCACATCACAGAATACGACACTCTCATGCTCGCCAAGAGCCATGCACTTACATAGGTGTTAAACAATGCACATGTATAGCACGTAACAAACTCACTCACTCTTTGAGATAAATTGGGGCTTTTATTATAGGCATAAATTGAGATAAGAATGCCCACGTAAAGAGGGGATCTTATTATATGAAAACCCCTTCATGGCCAACTTCTTTACACCTTTAAAAAAATGCTTCAAGCATGACAAGATTTCATAACAATAACAATATCTTTGAATAATATACTTCATAACAATACCAAGCAATACAACTCAGTTTCACTTAAAATAATGAAACCCCACCTTACAAAGTATCTTTCCTAATGTACACTACCCCTTACAATTGGTCTTTAGCACAAATATCACATAAAAGATTATTTGTACGTTTCCAAGAAGAAAAAAAACATCTTAATCGGCCCAAGTTTTTCTCTAAAATTAATTTTCTCTTTTACTTCTAAGTTTTGACATCTCCAAAATATTCTACCATTATTCTTCCAAAATATTCAACCATTATTCTTCACTGTACTTGTTTCTAAGAAGTAACAACCATTCTCCACAACCACAAAATTTACCTACCATATGCAAACGATGCAAAAGATGCACATGAACCACCTCTCCCAAACCAACCACCTTCATCCAAGTTTTCCCAAAATCACCATGAAGCAACCAACTAAATGCTGATAGTTACGCTGGAACTTTATTAAAATTGTCGCTATGCTCGAAGGTTGTTGTTTTATTTAAATTTTAATTTTAATTAATGGGTTAAATATG
This sequence comes from Vigna unguiculata, assembly GCF_037176805.1. Classification (NCBI taxonomy): domain Eukaryota; kingdom Viridiplantae; phylum Streptophyta; class Magnoliopsida; order Fabales; family Fabaceae; genus Vigna; species Vigna unguiculata. The sequence continues at coordinate 4,779,045 of NC_140801.1, forward strand.
TTTTTGGTCTCCAGTTAAAATTGGAATGTGTTGATTTAGTCCTTTTAACAAAATTTTGTTTAGTTTATTTGACGTTTCAACACGTTTCATGATAGCATTTGAGTTGTTCACAACATTTGACACATTTTCGCTTTCATGTTACTTATGAAACACATTTGAAAAGTCAAATAAACTTAACAAAATTTGGTTAAGAAAACTAAATCCATGCATTTCTAGATATGAGGGATTAAATTGGTCCAAAGCTTTGAAGAGAAAATAATTCTAATTTTCACTAAAAGTTAAAGGACCAAAACATATTTAACCCTAAATTAAATCCAGAAATAAGTTTTCAATTCACATGTGTTTGATGACGTGTCAAAAAATAAAGTGTCATTCTGGAACGTCATTATATAGGTCAGCAAATGGTTAACATCATAACAATACAAGGATTAAATCCAAACATTTCAAAAGTTGGAGAACTAAAATAAGTTAAATTTCAAGAAGGGACTAATTTCAATTTTCATTGAAATTTCAAGAACCAAAAACATATTTATCTCAAAATTAAAATAAGGTTAGCTCCCCTTGACTTGACCCACAACATGTATTTCCTTCTGTCAAAGTCAATCAAATTGCCCATCCAAAAGTAATAACGGCTTGATGCTTAACGGTCAAGACCAAGTCAAAGCGGTTACTGCAGAATAATTTCTTTTCTGCTCTTCTGTACCAGTATATATATTTTATATACTTTTCCCTTTCTTTCTCACTTACTGTAACGACAAAACGTTTACCCACTCATAATACAAATTTCAGTTTCGTTTTCTTCTCTTTCGTGTTCATGACTCTCATAACTTTTCAACTCTTATGCAATGTCAACCAACACCTCTATCCACAGGAATCAGGTTAAACAAGATGGTATCAGAGCTCTTCCCTTGAAGAGCTCTGCTGCGCATCACTCTGATCTTTTACCCTCTTTTTCCTATTTCTTTTCTCTATCTGGTTTTACTCTGTACTTTTTCGTTGTCTGTTTCTCCCTTTCTTCACCATGGCGTCGCAAGATGATTCCAAGATTGTTGCTGGAACTGGTGATTTCAATGCTCCGCACAGTTTTCTCTACCTTCATCCCAGCGAGAACCCAGCAATTTCTTTGGTTTCACCTGTTCTGGAATCTCACAACTATCATTCGTGGAGCAAGTCGTTTGCCACTGCCCACAGTGCGAAAAACAAGGTCGAATTCATTGACGGCACCGCTCCTGAACTTGCCAAAACCGATCCTTCACACCAAGCCTGGAAGAGATGCAACAATATGGTTGTGTCTTCGTTAACCCATTCTGTTTCACCCTCTATCAGACAGAGCATACTGTGGATGGATAAATCTGAGGATATATAGAGAGATTAAATCCAGGTTCTTTCAAGGAAACCTCCTCCGTATATCTGAATTGCAATCGGAAGCTTCTTCCCTTAAACAAGGAAATGCCTCTGTGACTGAATATTTTACCAAGATGCGCGTTCTTTGGGATGAACTAGATAGCTTTCGCCCATATCTGATTTGCAGTTGTTCAACTAAGTGTTCTTGTGATCTTGCTGGAATTTCTCATCAAAGGAAGACGGAGGACCACGCTATGCAATTTTTGAGAGGCTTGAACGAACAGTACAGCAACGTCACGTCTCATGTTTTAATGATGGACCCAATCCCATCTATTTCAAAAATCTTCTCCTATGTTGTTCAGCAGGAAAGGCAGATCGAAGGACACAGCTTCTTTAATGGGGTCGAAGCCAAGATTAATAGCGCCACTGCTACTTGTAGCTATTGCAAGAAAGCTGGTCACACCGAGTCTGTCTGCTATAGGAAGCATGGGTTCCCTGGCAACAACAATACTGAAAACAAAAACACAAGGTATGCTAAAAAGATTTGCTCTTTTGTGGTCGCAATAGGCATACAATAGAAAATTGTTACAAGAAGCATGGCTTTCCACCTGGATATAAAGCAAACAACAAGAACAATGTTGTGAATAGTGTAGACACCATTCAGGAAGCTAAGAATGAATCTGGTGCAGAAGACCAAGATTTTAAATTGTCACAGCAGCAATATCACGCCCTCATGAGTCTATTGAAGCAAAAGAGTGGTAATAACACTGATAATGTATCTGTTAATCAGGTTGGTCCTATTGTTTCTTGCAGCATGAACCAAGGTAAAAATAATTGTTTCTCTTTGACTGGTTTGAACAATCATAATAATTGGATTATAGATTCTGGTGGCACAGACCATATAAGTTGTTCCCTTTCGAATTTGATTTCTTCAAAACAGATATCACTTATAAAAGTTAGTCTGCCTGATGGAACAAAAGTTCAAGCTACACATTTAGGTGTTGCTAAGATTTCTGAAAGATTATACATAAGAGATGTTCTTTTCGTCCCTGCTTTTTCATATAACTTGATATCTATCTCCAAACTTGTTTCCCATTCTGACTACTCTGTTATCTTCAGCACTAACACTTGTGTTATCCAGGACAAGATGTCAATCAAGAAGATTGGTATAGCTGATCTTCAATCAGGATTATACATACTAGCAGGTGATAAAGAAGATGGAAGCAGTCTCTCTTCACGAATTTGCAACAGTGCTGTGAGTCAGAATGTTTGGCATATGCGGCTCGGACATCCTTCTCGTCAAAGGATGGCTATTCTCAATAAGAGGTTCTCCTATATAAGTCTTCCTGATACTACAAGTTGTGATGTATGCCACCTAGCTAAACAACGTAAATTGACTTTTCCCGTTAGTACTTCATATGCTTCCTCTATTTTTGATCTTGTGCATGTAGATATTTGGGGCCCATGTGCTATGACTTCCATGAACAGTGATAAATACTTTCTTACCATTGTAGATGATCATTCTCGTTTTACTTGGGTGCATATCATGAAAAATAAAGCTGAAACTCGTGTCCATCTAACCAATTTTGTTTCCATGGTTAAAACTCAATTTCAGAAAAAGGTTAAAATTATCAGAACTGATAATGGTTTGGAATTTAACATGTTGCAATTCTTTTAACACTGAGGGCATCACTCATCAGACAAGTTGCATTGAGACTCCTGAGCAAAATGGGTTAGTTGAAAGAAAACACCAACATATTTTAAACGTCACTCGTGCCTTATTGTTTCAATCAAATTTGCCTCAAAATTTCTGGAATTATGCTGTCCAATATGTTGTGATTTTAATAAACTGCTTGCCCACTCCTTTTCTTAAAAATTCTAGTCCTTTTGAGATTTTGTATGACCATTCTTTCAATATGAATCAGCTGCACGTTTTTGGATGCTTGTGCTATCTTTCTACTATATCTGCCAATCGGACTAAGCTTGATCCCAGAGCAAGATCAGGCCTGTTTCTCGGACTCAAATAGAATGTAAAAGGATATATTGTGTATGATTTAAAATCACATAACATTCATGTTTCTAGAAATGTTGTTTTTTATGAAAGTCTGTTTCCTTATAAAGCTCAAAATCATGAAAACTTTCCTGAAAGTGACACTGTTGTTTCTGTTCCTGAACAAATCAATACTTGTGATTTAGATCTTCCTCAAACCAGTATACCCAATAATGACTGTAATACTGAAAATGATGTTGTTCACACTCAAAATGATATTGATCATATTGTTTCCAGTGAAACTGACGCAACCCAGCTTGAACAAACTATTAATTCTGGTACTGATGATAATTTTCTGAGGAGATCTAATAGGCATAAAACTGTTCCTGCCTATTTAAAAGATTTCCACACTTCTTTTACGACTAAATCTGATAGTAATTCTAGATACCCCATTGATGCTTATGTTCCCTAGCAAGGCTATCTCCTTCCTTTAAACAGGTTATCTGCTCCATTGACTCTCATGAGGAGCCTGATTCATATGAAGCTGCTTCCCAACACAAGCACTGGCAGACAGCCATGAGTGAAGAATTGACAGCCCTTCAACAAAACAAAACTTGGACAATGACTTCTTTGCCCAAAGGGAAACGTGCCATTGGATGCAAATGGGTATACAAGGTTAAATACAGAGCAGATGGCAGCATAGAACGCTATAAAGCACGCTTGGTCACAAAGGGGTACACACAAAAAGAAGGTCTAGATTACTTACACACATTCTCACCCGTGGCCAAGATCACAACCATCAGGTTAATTCTTTCCCTGGCTTCCATACATAATTGGCATTTAAAACAACTAGATGTTAATAATGCTTTTTTACATGGTGACTTAGATGAAGAAGTTTACATGCATTTGCCTCCAGGTTTTAATGAACATCATAAGTCTTTATATGGCCTTAAACATGCTAGTAGACAATGGTACTTTAAGCTTTCCGAATTCTTATGTTCCCATGGATATAATCAATCCTTTGCTGATCATTCTCTATATCTCAAATTTAACAAATCCCGCATCACTGCCTTGCTTATTTACGTTGATGATGTTATCTTAGCGGGAGATGATATAGATGAAATCAATGCCATTACTGATTTGCTCAACTGCACTTTTAGAATTAAAAATCTAGGAAACTTAACATATTTTCTTGGTTTTGAGATTGCAAGGAACAATAAAGGCATTCATTTATGTCAGCAGAAATACACCCTAGACATTCTAAAAGAAGCTGGAATGCTTGGATCTGCTCCCATGCCAACGCCTATGAATTTTTCCAGACACAAGAGCACAAACATAGGAGAACCTCTCGCAAATCCTACTCCCTTTCGTAGACTTCTTGGTCGTCTTATATACCTCACGCACACCAGACCAGATATCACCTTTGCTGTTCACCACTTAAGTCAATTCATCGCAGCCCCTACCACCTTACATCATCAAGCTTCCATGAGAATTCTGTGTTACTTAAAGCGTCATCCAGGACAAGGGATCTTTTTTTATTCTACCAGTAATCTTCAATTGAAAGCCTTCTGCGACTCCGATTGGGCTGGCTGCCCTACAACAAAACGCTCAGTAACTGGCTACATCATCTACATTGGCAAATCTCCCATTTGCTGGAAATCCAAAAAACAACAAACTGTCTCTAGAAGTTCTTTCGAGGCAGAATATCATGCTATCGCTTCCACCACATGTGAGATTCAATGGCTCCATCACCTTATGCAAGACTTAAAAATTGATCACCAACAACCATCCATTCTTTACTGTGACAACTTATTAGCAATACAAATTGCTTCCAACCAAGTCTTCCATGAAAGGACAAAACATATAGAGATAGATTGTCATTTGATAAGAGAAAAGATCAAGAAAAGGGTCATCAAGCTACTCCATATCAATACTCAACACCAACAAGCGGACATTTTGACTAAAGCTCTCTCCCCTGCTGTTTTCCACAATCTTATGACCAAGCTTGGGCTCCTCAATATATACGCCCAGCTTGAGGGGGGCTGTCAAAGTCAATCAAATTGCCCATCCAAAAGTAATAACGGTTTGATGCTTAACGGTCAAGACCAAGTCAAAGCAGTTACTGCAGAATAATTTCTTTTCTGCTCTTCTATACCAGTATATATATTTTATATACTTTTCCCTTTCTTTCTCACTTACTGTAACGACAAAACGTTTACCCACTCATAATACAAATTTCAGTTTCGTTTTCTTCTCTTTCATGTTCATGACTCTCGTAACTTTTCAACCCTTATGCAATGTCAACCAACACCTCTATCCACAGGAATCAGGTTAAACAAGACCTTCTATACTCCTTCCCCGCTTTTGATCAAATACTTAAGAGAACCAAAGAATAAAACTTTTATAATATTTACACCACTAGATATTATCCCTTTTGACAAATAAAGAAGGAGAAAGAAGTGAGTCTAGACCGCTAGTATTACTTGTTGTAACCGGTAGCATAGGACTAATTTCATATATATATATATATATATATATATATATATATATATATATATATATATATATATATAAAGCATTGCCACGAAGCTTGCTGAAGACACCACCATCACTTCACACAATATTTGTCACCAGTTTTTAGTTTTTCACTTCGTGGAAGCTCTAGAGACCAAATTCTACAGAGCAAACTTTATGTTTTGGAGTATTTTACGTTTATCACCATTATCAACATTCGATTTGTCCGAACAAATAAATAATTTTCAAAATTAAGAAAAAAATAGTAAATCGAGTCCCCAACGGAGTCCTTGATTCAAATATATTTGTTTTAATTAAGTGTTTCAACCCATTGTTTCTATTTTTACCACCCATATTCATGAACCCAATTTCTAAGTACTAACCTCACTCCCTATTTTTTTTCTTTCAACCCCAAAATCCTAACCCACTATTGAGATGCCATGTGGTACTCTCTTTAAACCTCCACATTTATCACTGAAAGCTCAATATTCCCACACACACTCGTTGTCTGGGGACGCACACTTCACACACCTAATAGATTCACTCACCTAAGACTCACTCAACCAACTCACATTCACACATCACGCTCACTATAAAACAGAAAGAAAGGCTCACGCACAGGGGGAAGAGACCCACCATTCTCACAAAGGCGGGAACTGAGGGGTATTCATCTTTCAAGCTATCATTAAATTTCTTCACGCTGGACAGAACCACAACTACCTTGCTTTTCATGAATTCACGGACTCTCTTCCTCTTCATCCTTCAATTTCTTCTTCTTCTCCACGGAACCCATTTCTGGGAATAATACAAGAATAATACAAGTCTTCTCCTTCATTTCATCATCACCTTCACCTCACGGCAAAACTACCATTCTCACTTTTTCCCGCAAGTCCCACCAACAGAGCAATAAGCCAGGGACTCGTTGTTCGCCATCAACTTCTCGCCGTTTGCCAAAATTGTCTCCGGTTAATTCTCACACTCTCACCCCTTACGTTCATTTTTGTTTTCTTTTTTTTTATGGGAAATATAATGTTCAAAATCCTTTGTTAAATGTGCGAAAGTGGAATGGAAATGTGGACTTGGCTTGAGTAAGGTAGAATTAGGGTTGGAGATAAAGAATTGTGAGAGTATGAATGAATCAAGAGAGAGAAATTGGGCTGAGGTGAGGATGTCGCGGTAGCCTTGACCTGAACGACGACTCTGAGCTATGGTTGTGTGATGATAGAAACGGCGGTGGTTTGGGCGTTGTCAGTGGTGATCAGAAAGATCGAACAGAACGAAGGTGAGGGAACAACCCTAATGTGGCGATTGAAGTGGCAGTGGTTTGGGTTGACAAAAGTGTGCGGCGACGTGATCACGGTGGGCAGCGATTTTCGTGAACGGCAAAGCAACCATGACTGGTGATGGCCTGTTTCATCTTTTATGGTTGAGTGTGGCGGTGAGTCCATTAGGCCACGACTGGTGAGGTGGAGAGGGATGAGTCAAATGTTAGGCTGGCTTAAATGGTTTCCTTCTTCACACTCACAACATTTTATTCAATGCACCTTTATTCATTATTGTTTACACCCATTGGCCATTGTTTTAATATTTGCATTCCTGTTAGATAGAAGATTATGTTGTCTGCATCCTTATTTTATGTTATTCATACTCGCGGCCTTCTCCTCCACCTTCAATGGCTTCTTCAGTATTCCAAATGTCAGTATTTATTACCATTATAACCTTACCTAAAATGGCTGTTGAGGTAATTAAAAAAAAAAAGTTACTGAGAATCATGTTTTTAACGGAAACATTGCACCTCCAAATTTCTTCTGTTCTGAATAGCCATTGTGCTTTCTATACCAACCTGCACCTCCAAATTTCCTCTATTCTCAACATATACTGTGTTGTCCAACAAAACGAAATTTTTGTGAAACATTCTGCTCACTCTGGTCCCTGCTGTTCGAACCTCTCAGCGTGGTGGTTCCTGTTCGAATCTCGTGATCCCCTTTGGCACCGAAGTCTTTCTCTTTCTCATCGTTCCCATTCTCATTGTTTATCGTTTGACACAACAAGTTAGTGAATGTTTGTTGTTGAGCTTAAATAAATGACATTGCATGCGGACAAAATAATAAGTATCAGTTTTTAACATCCGGTATTTATACTATATAATCATTATGTCGACATCCACTGAAAATACCCACAACTCTGAAGATTATTGTAAATCGGATGTAGACATTCGTTGCCATTCAGTTCTCATTGTGGACATCCGGTACTGAAGTACATATAGTATTTTATGAATATCGACTGTGGACATCCGGTGTGCATTGTTGTAAACCGGACGTAGATTTTCGGTTTGTATGGTTACAGGCCTCGACATTTGATTTAAAGCCACTTAATAATTAATATTAAAAAAATAATAAAATACATACAGAATATAGATTTTCGTAAAATATACAAATTTTGAAAAATAAATTATAAATGTCAACATTCATAAGTTAAATTTTTATATCAAATGTCAACCTTCATAAAACTCACAAATTTTGAAAAAAATTAGACTACGAATGTGGACAACCGTAACAGAAATTCCAGAACCAAATGTTAACATTCGTTTTCATGCAATTGGCAAATCTAACAAAAAACGAACATAACAAGCACCGGATCAGCAAACGATAAAGCAAAACATGCAGCAGCGAGTACAATTTCAAGTCTAAAACAACTTCTTCTCAAGTATAATACGTAAAACAACTTCTTCTCAAGTATAATACGTAAAAATGAAAAAAAAAAAAAAAAGTAAACAACTTACCTAAAGGAAGCCTTACGGATGTGGGAGCAAGAGGCTTGCAAGAGGCTTGCAAGATGCTTGCAGATGTGGGAAAGCAACACTATACTTGCGGATGTAGGAAAGTGGGAAGGAAGAGAGGTTGGCAGGGAGAAGAGAAAGCACTTGCAGATGTGGAGGAGTAACTTGGTCAAAATTGGGGGTGGGACTGCGCATTAGATAGGAGTGAGAAATAGGAGAGGAAAATTTACTTATATTTTAACATAGGGTAATTTAGGAATTTTCAAATTTATTGGCGGTACAGAAGAACCCATTAGAGGTGCAGGAAGAAGCCTCTTCATACTCCTACATCATCTGCATCATGTTTTAATTGGGCTTCATGTTTTTATAATTACAATAGTTTTACTATTTGTCATTTCATTTTTTACGTAAAGATATTTCTTTGTTGATCATAATTACAAATTAAAATTTTTATAATAATATTGAAAATTATTTATTATCACGTTAAATATCTGAATTTTTTGATACTTTAAATTTTTATTTTTACAAAAATTAAAAATTTTAATTATCATGTCAAAGTCTCAGACTTACTTAATAATTAAATCCTTATCTCTTAAATAAAATTTGATTCTTACGAAAAGTTTCAAATTTATTTGATAATTAAATTTTTGTTTTTTGTCCCTTAACTTTTAAAATTAAAACTAGTTCTTCTTCAAAACTTTTGTCAAATTTAGTCTCCTAACTTTAGAAATATGTAGATTTAGTCATTTTAACCAAATTTTGTTAATTTTATTTAATATTTTAATTGTGTTTCATGATATTATTTGAGTTGTTTACACCTTTTGACATATACTCACTTCAATGTTAGCTAAGAAACTATCTTGAAACACGTTTGAAACGTCAGATAAACTTAACAAAATTTGCTTAAAAAAACTAAATTACGAATTTTTAAAGTTGGGGGACTAAATTAGACCAAAGTTTCAAAGATGGAATAATTCCAACTTTTACTAAAAGTTAAGGGACCAAAAACATATTTAACCCTTTATTTTTCTCTCATTTTATTGTCTTATTCTTAACAATTGGTATCAAAAGCCAATTTCTTAGTATGATTTGTGGTTGCAGCTTTATCTGATCTCCCACATCATAAAAGTTTTGGTTTTCTTTCTTGGGAATATCACTTTAGAGAAGTAATTGGAGCTTTCTTCGAAAGCATTAGGAGCTTTCTTCGAAAGCAATAGGAGCAACGACATTGGAAGAAGGGAAAGTGGGGATTGATAAGTTCTATGGCAATGACTTCAGATTCTGGAAGATGCAAATAGAGGACTACCTGTACCAGAAGAAGTTATATCTACCCTTAACAGGGTATAAGCCAAAATAACATGGAGTAGTCAGATTGGAAGTTGTTAGATCGACATACACTCGGTGTGTTCTGGCTAACATTAGCCAAAAATATTACGTTCAACATCATGAATGAGAAAACAACCGTAGATTTGATGTAGGTGTTGTCAAATATGTATGAGAAGCCATCTACAATCAATTAAGTAGATTCGTAGGTAGTTAACCTCAAAATGGGTGAAGGTAATTTGGTTACTAATCATATTAGTGAATTTAATACAATTATTGCGCAATTGACATAAGTGCAGATAAGTTTTAATGATGGGGTTAAAACATTAATTTTATAATCATCTCCTTTGGAAAGTTGGGGTGGAATTGTTACTATAGTTAGTAATTCTACAAGTAATAGTAAGTTAGAGCTTGATAACATTGGCAACTTGATCTTAAGCGAAGATATTCGTAGGAAAAGTTTAGAGGAATCTTTCAATTCTAATTTTGGTTCAATATTGAGTACTAAAACTAGAGGAAGAAGTAGCCAGAAATGTCGTAATCAAAGTCGAGACAGATCAAAGTCTAAAGGGACATCACAAATAAAATTCTGAAATGACATCACTTGTTGGACTTTTCCAAAAAAAAAAGTTACTTTACAAATCAATATTTGTCTTCAAGGAAGTACAACAACAAAAAGAAGCAAGATGATGATCAATCAGCAAATGCAACAATTGATGAAATTGAAGATGCACTAATATGTAGCTTAGATAGTTTTATTAACTCATGGATTATGGACTCAAGTGTGTCATTTCATACTACATCTTCCTTAGAACTATTATCTAACTACGTTTCATGAAAGTTTGGAAAGTCTACCTTGCAGATGGAAAATCTCTTGATATTATAAAAAGATGTGATATTAACATTAGAACCTATAATGGAAGTGTGTGGACTTTGAGTAATGTCAGACATATTCCCACCTTAAAGAGAAACTTAATATCTATATGGCACTTCGATGATGAGGGGCATTACACCACTTTTGGAAATGGACATTGGAAGGTAATGTTGTTGTTGCTCATGGAAAGAAGCAAGGATCTCTCTACATGATTGCAAATAAGTATATGATATCAATTGCAAAAGTTGGCAATAGTTCCTATTTATGGCATTAGAGACTTAGGCATATGAGTGAGAAAGGAATGAAGCTCGTGGTCTTAAAAGGTAAAAAAGCTAACTTGAAGCATATTGACGTTGGAGCTTGTAAACATTGTATCTTTGGAAAGCAGAAAAGGTTAGCTTCTCCAAAACAAGTATAACGTCTATAGTTGAAAGATAAGAACTAGTGCATACAAATGTTGAGGGTCAAATCTAGTGAAATTCTTTGGAGGTTCACATTATTATGTAACATTCATTGATGACTCTACAAGAAAGATGTGGGTTCATTTTGTTAAAATGAAATCTTATGTGTTTTTTGTGTTTAAAATGTGGAAAAAGAAGGTCAAGACTCAAACAAGTTTCTAGGTTAAATGTTTGAAATATAATAATGGTGGAGAATATGACAGTAGTGAATTTAAGGAGTTTTGTTCAAAGAATGAGATCAAAATGATCAAGACATATCTGGGAACACCAAAACAAAATGATGTGGCAAAAGAATGTACAAAACCTTAAATGAGATATCAAGATGTATGTGAATTAGTCAGGACTACCCAAAGTATTTGGGGCAGACGCAATAAACACAACAACTTATCTCATAAATAGAGGACCATCAGTTCCTTTAGACTATCAGTTACCTAAAGAAGTATGGTCTGAAAATGAGGTAAATCTTTCATACTTGAAAGTTTTTAGTTGTGTTTCATATATTTTATTAGACTCTAATAGTAGAGATAAACTGAAGTCTAAGGCAAAATGATGTTATTTCATTGGTTATGAATCTGACATGTATTACTATGGCTTTTGGGATGACCAAAACAAGAAAATTATCAAAAGTAACAATGTTATTTTTAATGAAAATATGTTCAATAAGAAAAGACTACAAAATTCATAAATGAAAATAAAAAGTCAAAGCAAGTACCATTAGAAGAAATTTCAGAAAGTGATGTAGTCAACAAAATGCATAATGTAGAAATAGAGCCTGAGTCAGAATATGACAAATAGTAGAGTCAGAAACTCCTGAAGTCCTGATTAGAAGATCTAACAAACAATTGTAGCACCACAAAGGTATTCTCCTTCATTACATTACTTGTTGACTGATGTTAGTAAGCCAAAGCATTTTGTCGAGGCTATGCAAGGAGATGAATCTATTAAGTGGGAGATAGGAATGAAATATGAGATAAAGTCTCTTTAGAAGAATAAAACATGATTTTTAACCAAGCTACTAGAAGGAAAGAAGGTTTTGCAAAACAGGTGGGACTATAGGAAAAGAAGAACCACATGACAACAAAAGATATAAGGCTAGACTCGTAGTAAAATGGTTCCAACAGAAATAAGGAATTAACTTCACAGAAATTTTCTCTCCTATTGTCAAGATGACTACATTCAGAATTATCTTAAGTATAGTAGTTGCAGAAAAGCTTCATCTAGAGCACTTAGATGTCAAAATTATATTTCTACAAATGGATCTTAAGGACAAAATCTTTATAACACTTCCAAAAGGTTTTAAAATACAAGGTAAAGGTAATCTTGTATGAAAGTTTCATAAAAGTTTCATACAATGTTACAAGAAGTGTAATGAGTTTAAGAGAAACTCAAAAATTCACAAATGTGAAGAAGATCATTGTTGTTGCATGAAAAAATATGTTGACAGTTATATCATTCTTGATTTATATGTTGACAACATATTGATTGTTGGAGCTAATATGGCAGAAATTAACAGGTTGAAGAAACAGTTGACATAAAACTTTGAAATAAAAGATCTTGGTCCAAATAAACAAATTCTTGGTATGAGAATCTTCATGGACAAATCTGACGGTATTATGAACTTATTTCAGGAGAAATATATAGAAAAATCACTTAATAGATATAATGTTGGAAATGCTAAAACCAGGAATACATATTTGGGAACTCTCTTAAAGTTTTCAAAAAGACAATTTTCTCATACAAATGAAAAAGAAAGTCACATGTCTAAAGTGTAATATGCATTTGCAGTAGGGAGCTTGATGTGTGTTATAGTTTAAATCATACTTGACATAACACTTGCAATGGGAGTTGTGAGTATGTTTCTATCAAATCTCAGAAAATAGCACAAAGAAGGTGTGGAGTGAATATTGAGATATTTGAAGAGCACTTTAAAGATGCATTTGTTTTTTAGAAGTAATCTTACTTTACAAGGATTTTCTTACGTAGACTTAAGAGGAGATTTGGATTGTAGAAAAAGCACAACATGTTACATTTTTATATTGGGTAGTACAATTATCAATTGGAAGTCTAAACTTCAAGGAAGAGTCTCCCTCTCAACCCCTAAAGTGGAGTATGTAGCTATCTTAGACACAACGAAAGAGATGATATGGTTGAAGAACCTTCTAAACGAAATACGAAAATAGCAGAATGACTCTCCGTTGTTTAGTGACTGTCAGAGTTTTATGTGTCTTGCTAAAAATCCAATTCTTCATTCTAGATGCAAGCACATTGAATTGAAGTATCATTTTAACAAAAACCTGATAAATGATAGAGACTTGTTTTTGTTGAAGATTTCATGTGCAGTGAATCCAATGGGAGAATTGTTAGTATTAAGGAGCTTGATTTAGTCCCATATTGTTTAGTATTGTAAGATGTTCTCTATTTTGCTATATAAGCAACCCTCTGTAAAGTTAGATATAAACACAAAAATAAAATATTTCCTAGTGTAGTCGGTGGATGTTGGCATACAAATTGTATGTTGAACCACATTAAATTTTTGTGTCGTTTATTTTTGTCTCCTTTTATTATCTTATTCCTAACACTAGTTACATTGACATTCTGTCAATTGATCCATCACACACTAGATAGACACTTGTCTTCCGGACTTCAAATCCATCCCTAAAAATAACAAAAATCCCCACCTTATCTCCATATGCCAGATGTGATATCATGCCCTGCCAATCTACATCATTAAAGGAAGTGATTGTGTCTCGCTTGAATAATTGGATTGTGCACTTTGTATAATTAACAATTAAGACACTATCAAGACAGTCAGTTGGGTCTCCAAAGGTTGATGAATGCTCAACACATAATATCATTCCATCCGTGTGAAAATTTTTTGGCATAGTGAAATAGACCGAGTGTCCCTCATCCATATAAGTTAACCAATGAGGATAATTATCACTAGGGAGAGAAACATTACCCGTCTGTCTGGCTGCCAATCCCTATAGCATGAGAAAAATAGCTTAGTAATTTTGTAATGGTTCTATTCATATGGACTTCTTCAATCATTTTTATTTCAAAGTATTAAACATAAAATTTAAGAAAATAACATCATAATAAATAAATTACAACATAATTCTTGTAAGTAATTTGCTTAGAATGTGGAATTAGGCTCGATAATAAATACTACAAAACTTTCTAGTACGGTGAAATGTTATACCACTTATATATTATAATTTGACATATCACTAATCATTTTGAGATCTCCAACACATTCACTCTTACTGATGATTGCATATATCAAGCATATTATGAATAGTTCAATAGTTGTATGATAACATATGTTACAATATGTCCAAGTAACTTCATCCTACAAAATCAACTTGTAAGATAAGTTTTAAATTAGCTATATACTATAATTTAGTCATAACTCTCCTTGATTTGAGACTTCCAACAAATTCAATCAAATTTTGTTTAATAGTTTTGGTGTGTATAAATCAGTCAATCATCAGTGTTAGATATTTTTTAGATATTGTTTGATATTGTTAAAATATTGTTAGAGATATTTTTTAGATATTGTTTGATATTGTTAAGATATTGTTAGATACTGTTAGATATTGTTAATCAAAATATCAAACAAAATATTATATTTACTCTATTTATTTTTAGTTACTCTTTTTAGTTGTACCTCTCTCTATTATAAATAAATTACCCTATGTATGGTTTATACACAAGGGAGATTAATCTCAAACCATATTTTCTCTATATTTAACATGGTATCAAAGCCCTAAACGATCCATGATTGAGAAGGGATCCTTGTAGCAATTCATCTTCCTAAACCCTTAGCCTTTAGCCCTTAGCCTTACGTCTCTTTCGTAAATTTTATGATTAAGGGATTCTTGCAATAGTTCATCTTTCCTATGCCCTAAGCCTCTTTCGCAATTTTTCAGATTTCACGTGATTGCAATTTTGCAATTGTTTTCTACTTTGAGGCGTTTCTAGAGGTTCTGCCCCATGTTCTTTATGTCATTTTAAGGAATTTGCAATCATCTAATATTGGGATTTGTTTTGTTTGTTACTTCTGTTG
This sequence comes from Vigna unguiculata, assembly GCF_037176805.1. NCBI lineage: Eukaryota > Viridiplantae > Streptophyta > Magnoliopsida > Fabales > Fabaceae > Vigna > Vigna unguiculata. Next base: position 4,794,396 of record NC_140801.1, read on the forward strand.
TGTGATTCACATTTTTGTTGTGTATTCGATTTACTATGGCATCTCATTGTGATGACCGAACTCATCCTCGCAAACAGGGAAAAAGGCGTCTTAAGTATGAACATTGTGGTAAGCTAGGTCACAAGATTGACAAGTGTTATACATTACATGGTCGTCCTCCTCGATTTGTTGTAGTTGTTCAGATCGATCTTTCCCCACCTTCGTCTGTTGGGGATCCTCCTTCTTTTGTTTCATTTGATACACCTGCTATGTTCAACAAATTTCTCAAATGGCATAAGAATCAACAGTCTTATAGTTCCACTGCATTTGTTGCACACACATGTATGTCGTTTGCTAGTCTAACCCAATCTTCTTCTCCTGGTCCTTGGGTTTTTGATTCAGGAGCCACTGATCATATTACTAGTAACAAATCTTTGTTCTCTTCTTTATCCTCTCTTAATCCTTTAACTTCTATGATACTAACTGATGGCTCTAAAGTATCATTTCATGGTGTTGGCATTGCTAAACTTTTTCCTTCTTTAACCATTGATAATGTCCTTTATATCCCTAAGTCTCCTTTTATCATGTTGTGCATCAGTCGTATAACTCATTCTCTGGATTGTGTTGTCTCTTTTACCAACAATTTTGTGTGTTTACAGGACCGGAGTTTGAAACAGGTGATTGGCACAAGATGTGAGTCACATGGTCTTTATCATCTTCGTCCCTCTACACATGGTGATGCAGTTATGGAGTCTCCCTCTCTTCTTCATGCTCAATTAGGTCATCCAAGCCTTGCCAAGTTATAGTAGCTTATCCCAACGTTATCCAAGTTGTCTCATTTGGTGTATGAGTCATGTCAATTAGGCACGCATAGGTGTACTTCCTTTCCTCAAAGTGTCACACGTGGTGCTTCGTCCCCTTTTGTCATGGTTCACTCTGACATTTGGGGACCTAGATGCGTTAAGTCTATTTTAGATTTTCAATATTTTGAATTATTTCATATCTTTCAATCTTTTTTTTAATGAAATTAAAACTCAATTCGGTGTCTCTATTAGAGTTTTGCATAGTGATAATGGTCGTAAATATCTTTCTCATTCTTTTAAACAATTTATGGTTTCTCACGGTATTCTGCATCAAACTTCTTGTGCTTATACACCTCAACAAATAGACATCTTATTGAAACAACTCGCACTCTTTTAATTCATGGAGAGGTTCCTCAACATTTTTTAGGTGATGTTATTCTTACTACATGTCTCATCAATCGCATGCCTTCTTCGGTTTTAGATAATAACATACCTCATTCGCTTTTATTCCCTCATAAACATCTTCATCCCTTACCTCTAAGAGTTTTCGGGTCTACATGTTTTGTTCATAATTTCAGTCTTGGTCTTGACAAGCTTTCTCCTAAATAACATAAGTTTGTTTTCTTCGGATTTACAAGATCACAAAAAGGATACAAATGTTTTTCTCCTTCTCTTAACCGTTATTTTGTGTATGTAGATGTCACATTTGATGAGTTCTCCCTTTATTTTAAGAGTCAACCTTCACCTCTGTCTCCATCCGATCTTGTCAACACTCCTAGTACATTTAATGCTCTTGTTGTTTGTGACATTCTCATTTTGTCTTCTTCACCATCAGTTCCTGCTCGCTATTCAACTTCTTCTCCATTACCCCTTCAGGTTTATAATCGCTAAAACCAATCACAACCACCACCATGTGACTCTAATCAAGTGCCAACTACTTTGTCTCCTCCGACTCTAACACCTGAGTTTGACCTTCCTATTACCCTCCGAAAAGGTATGTGTTCTACATGTAATCTCTCTCCCCACTATATTACTTTGAGTTATCATCGATTGTTATTACCTTTTTATACATGTCTTTTCTCTATTTCTTTTGTGACCATTCCAAAAATTGTCTATGAAGCTTTAGCCCATCCTAATTGGCATCAGGTCATGAAGCTTTTATCGCCATGGCTGCTCTTTCAACAATGGCCTCTTTATCAACTGGATATTAAAAATGTTTTCCTCAATGGTGATTTGTAAGAAAAAATCTATATGGAGCAACCTCTTGGGTTTGTTGCTCAGGAGGAGTCTTCTGGGATGGTATGTCGTCTTCGCAAATCCCTATATGACCTAAAACAGTCTCCTAGGGCTTGGTTTGAAAAGTTTAATAATGTTGTTCAACAATTTGGTACGACTCGGTGTAAAGTAGATCATTCTGTCTTTTATCAACACTCGAATGTTGGATGTGTTTACTTGATAGTATATGTTGATGGCATCGTTCTTACAAGTAGTGACAACCATGACATCTCTTAGCTGAAACAATATCTCTGTCACCATTTTAAAACCAAAGATCTTGGCAAACTTAGATCTTTCTTGGGTAGTGAGGTGGCATAGTCCAACAATGGTATTGTTATATCTCAAAGGAAGTATGTCATTGATATTTTGGAGGAAACTGAGTTGGTGAGCTCAAAGTCTGTTGATACACCAATTGAACCCAATATTAAACTTCTGCCAAATCAAGGGGAGCCTATATCTGATCCTAAACAGTATAGAAGAGTGATTGGGAAATTGAATTATCTTACAATTATTCAACCTGACATTTCCTTTCCAGTCAGTGTGGTAAGCTAATTTCTTAATTCCCCATAGCAAGATTATTGGAATGCAGTCATTCATATCTTAAAGTATATTAAAGGATCTCCTGGAAAAGAATTGTTATATGGTTCTAATAACCATACAAGAGTTGTTTGTTATTCAGATGTTGATCGGACATAATCTCCTTTTGATTGAAGATCTACATCTAGGTATTGTGTCTCCATTGCTGGTAACTTGATCTCGGGGAAAAGTAAGAAATAGAGTGTTGTGGCTAGATCTAGTGCAGAAGCATAATATAGAGCTATGACCTCAGCTACTTGTGAACTTGTTTGGCTCAAGCAATTACTTAGAGAGTTATAATTTGGAGATGTCACTCAAATGACACTTGTGTGTAACAATCAAGTTGCTATTCATACTAGCTTTAATCCCTGTTTCATGAGAGGACCAAACACATTGAGATTGACAATCATTTCATTCGGGAAAAGATTATGTCTGGAGACATCAAGACTGAGTTTGTTAACTCAAGTTATCAGTTAGCAAATATTTTTACTAAGTCTTTACAGGGGCCTAGAATTGATTATATTTGTAAAAAGCTTGGCACATTCGATTTGTATGCTCCAGCTTAAGGGGGAGTGTTAGATATTGTTCAGTTATTGTTTGATATTGTTAAGATATTGTTAGATATTGTTAATTACAATATCAAACAATATCTTCTATTTACTTTATTTATTTTTAGTTACTCTCTTTAGTTGTACCTCTTTCTATTATAAATAGATTACTCTATGTGTGTGTTTATACACAAAGAAAATTAATCCCAAATCCTATTTTCTCTATATTCAACAATCAAGATATCGATCTTTCAACACAATTTTCGTTATACATGTGTTATGAAGCAAGCATTGCAAGCATAAGGTGGAAAACAACTTCCTAGTGGTTATAGAAGGGGAAGGTGCTAAAATAGTGTTAGGATTAAATTTAATATTTTTTTTAAGGGAATGTTTCATGTTCTTTAAATTAACAGCTAAAATGAATAGTAAAAGTGAGCTGAGAGAAAAAGAGATGGAACCTCATAAATGCTCTTGCGAAGAGTATTGAAGACTTCTTCTTGATAACCTCCAAATTCAATCAAATATGATCTTAAGGGATGGTTCGAAATTTCGGGTGTAGAAGGTCTTATTTTCAACGTAGTCCAAGTAGCACCACGAATTTCCTCCAAAATTGTTCTTACTTGAGATATTTGATACTCAGTGACACATTGCACTAAAACAGTACGCAGATTTAAAATGCTGCTAAGGATTGGTGCTAGATCTCCCAAATCATTATTCTCCGTATTCATGGAAATTAGAGATAATGAAATGCCTCGAAATGGACGAATATGATACAGGGGATTAAAAGTATGGGACATCCAAGACCAAATGATTGAACGAAAATCAGCTAGTAATAATCCTTTTTTCTCGTCTAGAAGTATGTATCCAATGCTTTTTGAGCTTACCACTGAAATGGGAACTTGTTTCACACCAGTATCTTCAGAAATTAGAGTTATCAAGGATTCCAAGTGCAGTATATCTTGTGTAAAGATACCAATCTTCAGACAACCAGATAGGATAAGAGTTTTCAAAGATTTCAACTTATATGTCTCACTTGGGAGATTGCTTAGGTTTATACAACCTTTCAAATTTACTAGTAGAAGATTGTGTAGATCTCCAATGGATTGGTGTACCTTGCGCAAACTTGGACAATGCTTGAGAATGAGCTTCTCAAGATTCGGTAATTTTGAAAAGTCTGGAGTTTCTGTCAAGTACTTGGAATGACTAAGATTGAGGATTTTTAGCAACGGCAAAACCTAAAAAAAAATAAAGTATTTTTACAAAATAAATAAGTAACAATTGTTACAATTGTAATTACCCTATGAGTGTGAAAAGAAAAAAATGGGGATGTAATATATACCTCGGGTTCTTTCCACACTAGTCTAAGGTTACTGCGTTGGAAATCCATCACAATTGCACCTTTCAAGTAAAAGTTGTTAGGTATGGATTCTAAAGGAAATCCTTGCCAGTAGATCCATCTCAGTTGCTTAGAAAGATACCCATAATCTCCAGTCATTTGTACATGATCCAGTTGCAAGAATCTCAACATCTTCATTTTCTCAAAAGCATAAGCTTCGAAGAAATCACTGTTCGGTAGCTGACAATTCAGAGACAATCCCACAATAGCTTCTGTCCCCTGTGATGATAAGAGAAAATAAATAAATTAGGAAATCATATTGTTAGCCCACTGGAAAATGAAACAAAAAGGAAAACACCTTCAAGTTTCAAAATGTTCTATGAAGAATCTACTTACAGTATTCTTTTTCAATACATCAAGTACATCCTTGCGAAGCCACAATCGACTGCGCTTCCCAGGTTGCATTGTCGAACTTTGACGCACAATCTCTCGTCCCATATCCAGGAGCAAACGATGCATTCCAAGTTTATTGTTCTTTTCAATTTTTATAAGACCACGTTTTATGAGAACTATTATTCCAATATCAGCATGCAGTCCACAACCATTTAGTATTTCTGTAACATAGTCTCTGTCTTTACCAATAAAAAAACAACATACATCGAGAAATATATCCTTTTCCATTACACATAAGCCGTCAAAGCTTATTCTTAGTATGTTCTGAACTTGAGTATTGGGAATTATTTCTAGTTTTGACAATACACTTTTCCATTCATTCTCTGACCTCTTTCTTAAAAAAGAACCAAGGATTTCAAGTGCGAGTGGTAGTCCACCACAATAAGTAACTGCAGATTTTGCAAGTTCATTGAAGTCTTCTCTCGGTTTTGCTTCTCCAAAAGCATGCCAACTAAAAAGTTCAACAGAATCACTTTCGTCCAGCTCATCCATCTCATAAACATAATCAACATTAAATTGATAAAGCAGGTCTAAATTTCTTGTTGTTATGATTACTACACTCCCTCGACTAAACCATTTACCATTTCCACATAGTTGTTTTAATTGGTCTATCTCGTTCACATCGTCGAGCACAATGAACAACCTTTTTCCAGAATGTCTGATCTCATTCATAGTTTCTTCCATCTCACCCCTCTCTATCTTCCATTTTGTTTTAAGGACATCTGAGAGAAGTTGTTCTTGTAAATGAACAAGGCCTCTGCCATCTGTTTCACAAACTTCTCTAATATCTTGAATGAAACTTTTACCACCAAATGTATAAGGAATTTGATTATAGATGGCTTTGGCTAAGGTAGTTTTACCTGATCCTCCTATTCCCCATATCCCTATCATACAAAATTCGGTGGGTTGATTTTCAAACAATCTAATCACATTTTTCACGTGGGATTCTAGTCCAACAGGAAATTTAGTTATAGACAAGACGCGGTCTAGTTTAGCAAGAACAGACTTAACAATTTCCTCCACTAGCTCAGCATCATTCCTTCCACTTCAATAGATACAAAAGACGCAAATGTCAAATAAAATGAGAGCATAATAGTATAGAAGGTTTGTTCAGATAAACATGCACTTCCAAGAAAAACAAAAATATAATAAATCTGATTCTCCAAAAATTAATTTTTAATTACAGAAACCGATTTTGCTTCTATTTGAAAAAGTTTTCTACTTTGTACATTTAGAAAAAGAAAAAAAAATGAGATGAATATTTCCATAACAAACTAAAATTTGCAAATTAATATAATGTGTATATATATATATATATACATACATACATATATATATATATATATATATATATATATATATATATATATATATATATATATATATATATATATATATATTAATTTAGTTTAAGTAAAAACATATTTTTTATATTTTTATTAAAAATAATTGGATTAAAACATTTGTTTTATTTTCTATTCTGAAAATGTTCAAGAAAAAGTTTCGAAAGAATGGATGGGTTTACCTGTGTTTGGTCTCATCCCATTTATGCAACTTGCCAGCTTCGGTGAGTGGGCTGCTCAACGTAGACAACCCAGTTTCTAGATATTCTCTTGTAAATATTCCTTGTGCAGTTGCTTTCAGCGCATCTCCAAAACCACCATTCTGAATGTGTGCATCGGATGGGTCAATTTCGTAAAAGACAGGCATAACCATTAAGCCGTGAATTTTGTGACATTCAATGATTCGTTCGAGCTCATCAAGACACCCAAGAGATTCACTGTATTCTTTTGTTAAAACAACAATTCCAATCTGAAACATTTTAATTGATGCCACAAAATGTTCCCACTTCATTCGCATGGCAAGGAGGCAAGGTTCTACTCCAGCCTGTAAAAGGGCAGAATTGAGATGAGAAACAAAATTCCGACGGATCTCGTCTCCCGAAAAATGGATGAACACGTCGCCTTGGATTCCGGTTTCTGAGAAAGACAAAGAAGAGGATGAAGAGGAGGAAGCCATCAAAGGAATTGAGGTCAACGGTCAGAAGAGAAAGAAGTAATGCAGAATTACACAATACACATACAGATGATGATATTTTAGTGCTGCTACCCACCTTTGCCTTACACTACTCTTATATAAACATAAGACCACACATTGTCTCCAGATTTTTTATTTTATTTTTATTCTGTTGAACCTTCAAAATAGATCAATTTCAGTATATTAAAAGAGTTTTTAATATATTTTAAAAGGCTTAATATCGATTTAATGCAAAAATTGAAAACTATGACAACTTGTGACAGTGTACTGTACCTGTCATATCCATATCATTTGATTCACCATACATTTCCAAGAGATTTGATTCAGAATTCATAGACTCAATTTTGATATCATTTGCTTCACAATCCATGGGCTCAATTTCTATATCATTCGATTCACCGTGAGTCGGCTCAATTTCTATATCATTTGATTCACTATAAATCAGATAGACAGCAGTTTTCTTGACCACCAAGTCATCACCAAAAGTCACAAAAATCTCCACCTTGTCTCCACCTCCCAAATGTGATATTATCTCCTTCCAATCTTCATCATTAAAGGAAATCACAGTGTCTTGCTTGTGTATCTGCAGGGTGCGCTTTGTGTAATTAGCAATTAAGACACTAGTGAAACATTCGGTCGGCTTCATTTCGGGGTTTGAGAAATAAACAATACACAAAGCCATTCCCTTCATGCCACGGTCTTCAGGCACAGTGAAATACACCGAATGTCCATCACCTGTATGGGCCGACCAATAAGGATAATTGTCACCTGGAAGTACAACTTCACATGCCTCATTGCTTGCCAATCCCTATAACATGAGAAAACAAACTTAGTCATTTATGCAATTGACTCCTCACCTTATCATTCCAAAATTACAAAATGAGCATTTTTAATCAAATAAAAGTGAATTGTATAACTTTTGGGGTAGGCAAACTGATATGAATTAAAGAGAGTCAATATAATTTCTCATTTTCTCTTTGTATTTTATATTATATTTTTAATTAAGAACCAAATAGTCACATTCGAAGATTAAAAACTATGAGAAGGTGAATCATTCATATTTTCATAAGGAAAATAATGATGTATACAGTTAGGATTAATGGCTACACTAGCGGGACTTGGTTACTTAGTGGGAATTAGTGTAAAATTAAGGTCTTATTATGATGGTTTAGAGTGACACATAATTTAACCTAAGAATGATGTGTTCGTAATGTTCATCTATGACACTAGCATCTTTTAACAAATATTTTTCTATACACGCTGGAGATTTCATCCCCGACCAATTAATGCATAAATTGAAACACAACAATGATAATATAACAAACAAATTTGATTAATAGTTTTGTTCTGTATATATACATATATATAAACGGCACATCAATATGAATTTATAATGAATTTAAAATGAGAACGTGGTTATTGAATTTTCTTTTAGACGCATCATAAGGATTATTTCAAGTTCTCTTAAATAGTAGCTAAAATGAACATTGAAGGTATAGTAGAGAAAGGAAAACACTAGAGAAGGAATTAACCTCAGATATCCTATTGCTGAGAATATCGAAGAATGCTTTGTAACTTCCAACTCCAATCAAAGAAGACCTCAAGTGATGCCTTGAAATTCCTGATTCTCTAAAACTTAGAGCATCTTCAACCAGAATTGTTTTTACATGTTTAGATAATTGAGACTCTGTCTCACATTGCACCAACACACTTCGAAGATTTGGAAGGCTTGTAAGCATTGGTGCAAGTTCACCAAAAGTATTATTCTGTGTAATCATGGAAACCAGATAACATGATGTGACATAAAACGGATGAGTATATAAGAGGGGATTCATTGTTGGTGACATCCAAGACCGGATGATAACAGGAAAAGCATTTCGTGCCAGTCCTTCAAATCCGCTTAAGGATATATATCTAATACTTTTCGAGCTTACTATTGAAAAGGGGACCTGTTTCACATAAATATCATCAGCAATTAGAGTTACCAAGGATTCCATCTGTGCCATATCTTCTCCCAATTTGTCAATCTTTGAACAACCAGAAAGGATCAATACTTTCACAGATTTCAACTCATATATCTCTTTGGGGAGATTGGTTAGGCTTGTACAATCCCTCAAATTTATCAATAAAATATTACGCAGATCACCAATGGATTTGTGTATCGCTAATAAACTTGGACAATCTTTGAGAATGAGCTGCTCAAGACTTGGTAGTCTCGAAAAATCAGGGGTTTCTATCAAGAATCTGGAGTGACTGAGATTAAGGACTTTTAGCCACTTCAAAACCTACAACAATGTTGTTTTTTTTATGGACAAATATTAGAGAATAAAATAAAAAATGAAATAGTAGTAAATAGAAATAGTTAATCTTTTTATTTTAATCAATCTGTAAATTTTACAAGAAAAAGGCATGTTATAAATACCGGGGATTGTTTCCAGAGGAATCGAAGATGACTGTGTTTTAAATCAATCGCAATTACATGATCCATATAAAAGTTGTTTGGCAGAAATTTTGAAGGAAAGCCTTGCCAAGATATCCATCTCAGTTGCTTAGAAAGGTACCCATAATTTCCAGCAAGTTGTACATGATGGAGTTGCAAGAGTCTCAATCTCTCCATTTTCTGAAAAGAATCGGCTTTGAAGAAATCTCCGCTAGTCAAATGCATTTTCAGAGCCAATCCCTCAATAGCTTCTGTCCCCTGTGATGAAAAGAGCAGAGGGAAATAAATTGAGAAGTTTTTTTTGTTCGCTCAGCTGAGTCTAACTATACTTATACTGCACATGGAAAAGAGAACAGTCTTAAAGAAAATGAAAACCATGCATATGAAATGTACTTACAGTATTCTTTGTCAATACTTCAACTACATCCTTTTGAAACCACAATCGACTTTGCTTCCCAGGCTCCTTTCTTGAGTCTTCACGAATTATCTCTCTTCCCATTTCTTGTAGTAAAGAATCCATTTCAAGTTTGTTGTTCTTTCTTACTTTGATGAGGCCACGTTCTATGAGAACCGGTATTCCAACATCAGCACATAGGTCACAACCATTTAGTATGTCCGTGACATAACCAATGTCTTTACCAATAAAGAAACAACATACATCAAGAAATATATCCTTCTCCATGTCATTGCTTAAATTATCAAAGCTTATTCGTAATTTCCGCTGAATCTCATCATTGGGAATTTTTTCTAGCATCGACAACACACCTTCCCACTCTCTCTTTGACGTCTTGTCAAATAAATAAGAACCAAGCACTTCAAGAGCCAGAGGTAGTCCTCCACAATAAGCAACGACGTTTCTTGAAAGTTCACTGAAGTCTTCTTTTGGTTTTGCATCTCGAAAACAATGAAAACTGAAAAGCTGAAGGGACTCGTCTTCATCCATTTTATCCATCTCATAAACATAATCAACTTCAAGTCTATAAAGAAGGCTAACATCTCTAGTAGTAACGATTATTACACTTCCTTGACCAATCCATTTACGATTTCCACACACAGCTTGTAATTGGTTGTACTCGTTCACATCATCAAGTACAATGAGTGCCCTTTTTCCAGCAAGTATGTTCTCGATCAAAGTTATCCCCATCCCAACGCTATGTATGTCCATCTTCTTTCTCAGGACATTTGAAAGAAGCTGTTCTTGCAAAGGAAGATACCCTCTACCATGATTTTCACAAGTTTGTCTTATATTCTCAATGAAACTTTTATTCATGAATGCACGGTGAATATGATTGTAGATAGCTTTGGCAACGGTAGTTTTCCCCGATCCCCCCATACCCCAAATCCCTATCATGCAGACTTGGGAGGAACGAGTTTCAATGAGCCCAATCACTTCTTGCGTACGGGATTCTAGTCCAACAGGATGTTCTGTAATAGACAAGACTTCGTAGCTCAGTAATTTCTGAACGTGGTCAACAATTTGCCTCACTAGTTCAGCTTCATTCCTTCAAGTTCAACAATAATTAATAAAACAGTCACTAACATATCCTTCATTCAGTCTCAAACCAAAGAAATTACGAAGGAGTAATTGGTTTACCTGAAACTGCTGACATCCCAACCATAGAAACTTGCAGCTTTGTTGAGTGCACACCTCCACCTGGACAAGGTATGCTCCAGGTGTTCTCCTGAATAAGTTCTCCGTCGTGCAGTTTCTTCCAACAATTTTCCAAAATGACCACTCTGATAACGTACATCGGAAGGGTCAATCTTGTAAAACACAGGGAGAATACTTTGGCCCTGAGTTTCGTTGCATTTGATGATTTGTTCAAGCTCATGAAGACACCAAGCGGATTCAGTGTAGGTTTGGGAGAAAACTACAATCGCTATCTGAGATCCTTCTACTGCTCGCATGCGTTCATGATGAGGCTGCATTCCTTTGAAAAGACTCTCGTTGTCAAGGAAGGTGTTGATTCCAGCGTTTGAGAGGGCATAGTGGAGATGAGAAACGAACTTCTTGCGAGTGTCTTCTCCCCTGAAGTTGATGAACACGTCGTGAATCCGTTCGTGTTTCGATTTCGAGAACGACGGTGAAGATGTGAAGTCCATCAAACCAATTCTGGTCAACCGTTGGAGAAGGGAAAGCAATAATGGAGAAATGCTAGGGAAGATCCAGAACACCACTTTCTGCTTTTTAGTCTTCTGAATGAATTACTAAAATAGAATATTTTCATCAGAAATGCTGAGAGCAGACTCAGAAATGCTGAGAGAAGACCCAAACATTTTCTCGTTCCGTTTATGATATTGTTTAGAATAGTAGAAAGAACTCTGACGTGAAAATACAATACATCAGAAATAAATATAAATATTTTATTTTTGGCAGAGTAGAAATACAAAAATATATAAAAAAAAAGTTGTGTGATTTAATAGAAAATAAATAATTTAAATTGTATTTTATCTCTGCTATATAATATAAAATATAAGGATAAAATCGTCATTTTGTATTTTAACTTATTGTACTTATCATATTCCATATCCTCTCTCATCCTTTCTATTAAACTAAGAGGTTTAATTTACTTGATATTACATCTATAATCTCTAACAAACTCAAGTCAAGTTGTATTAAATTAAGTTGATACCTCCAATGATTTATCGTACTGGTTTTTGTTTTTTTCTTTTTGAAATGGTATTATCAACGTAATGATGACTTGACGTGTAATAAGTTATCAACGATCTCATGTAATTCTAATTTAACCTATACAATACAATCTTATGCCAATCAATATCAAAAAATTTAAATTTAAAATATAAATTATGTAAATAAGTGATAAAAATATTTTTAGTAAACTAGAAGTACGATGAAACCGGTGTAAGCACTGACTGTGATCAAGAAATATTTTAAAATGATAATCACTTTTTTATTTACGAAATGTAAAATATATAAAATTAAAAAAATTAAAAAATATATATTTATGATGGAAAAAGAATTGTAGGACCAAGACCTCTCTTGTCTAAAGCTCTCTCGCATGTCGATGGTTATGTGTTAGAGCGTGTGTATTGATTTCGGTTAAATCAATTTTATTACAAAGTTGTTTTTCATGTTATTATCTTATTATTATCATCAAAAGTAATTTTATTATTGTACAAAATTATAAATTTTGTAAATTATAATTGGGTTAAATATTTTTTGGTTTAATTAATCGTAAGGTACCCAGTTTGGTACTAGAGTGTCAAATTGGTACCGGTTTTTAAAAAAGTGTCAATTGCATCCCAACTTTTGAAAATTGCTTCAATTAGGTCCCTTTCAGACAGAGTTGACTAACGCCGTTAGTCAACGTGCCACGTGTCAATCTGTGGTTTTTTTGATTTTTTTTAAAAAAAATTTTAATTTTTTTTTTAATTTTTAATTTTTTTTTAAAATTTTTTAAAAAAAAATTAAAAATGCCACGTGTCAAGTCCCTGTGTGTGACACGTGGCATTGTCAGTGCCACATGGCATTGTAATGCCACGTGTCAGTGTCACTATTAGATGTCATTGTGTTGATTTCGATTTGGTCCCCACATATGTTTTTTTGTTTCAATTTAGTACCTAAGTATGTGTATCTGATTCAATTTTGACCTAATTTTTTTTTTAATAATTAAAATATTTTTGTAATCCATTTTTTATAAGATTAAAAATAATTAAGTATAAATATTTTTACAAAATTAAGTACTAATATTTATAATGTTTCTCTCAATTTCAGACCAAATTTATTATTTGTATGAATGTTATGCTATTTGTAAGTACTAAAATGACTTTTACCACTAAATTTTAATATAAATATCAAATACTTAATTTTTTTTAAACTTTTATACTTAATTACTTTTAATTTTATTAAAAAATATTTTAATTATTAAAAATTATTAGGTCAAAATTGAATCAAATACACATAAGTAGGTACTAAATTGAAACGAAAAAACATAAATGGGGACTAAATAGAAATCATCACAATGGCATCTGATAGTGACACTGACACGTGGCATTACAATGCCACGTGGCACTGACAATGCCACGTGGCACACACAGGGACTTGACACGTGGCATTTTTAATTTTTTTTTAAAAAAATTTAAAAAAAATTTAAAAATTAAAAAAGAATTAAATTTTTTTTAAAAAAAAAAATCAAAAAAAACACAGATTGACACATGGCACGTTGACTAACGGCGTTAGTCAACTCTGTCTGAAAGGGACCTAATTGAAGCAATTTTCAAAAGTTGGGATGCAATTGACACTTTTTTAAAAGCGGGTACCAATTTGACACTCTAGTATCAAACTGGGTACCTTACGATTAATTAAACCATATTTTTTTTTCCTTAACTTTTAGTGAATTTTGATTTATTTGACATTTGAAATGCGTTTCATAATATTTGACTTAACATTAAAACAAAAATGTGTCAAACATCAAATAAATCGAACAAAATTTGATTAAAATGACTAAATTCATGTATTTTAAAAGATGAAGGACTAAATTGGTCCAAAGTTTCAAAATGAACTAATTTCAAAATTCACTGAAAGTTAAAGGACCAAAAACATATTTAACCCATTATAATTTTATAATTTATGATTTTAAAATTTTATTATTTTATAATATAAATTATAAAAAAAATTATAAAATCATAAAATTATAAATTTATAAAATTATAAATTATAAAAACATGAAATTATAAAGTTATAAATTTATAAAATTTTAAAATTATATGTGACGACAACTATGCAAGTTTACAAAGTGATACAACAAGATAATAACACATTAACACATTACATCACTAAATTAACAAAAAAAAATTAACCATGAAAACTAAATTCAAAAATTTAGATCGATTAAATACTCAATAAATCATAAAATTGATTAGGAACTCAATTTGAATTCTTAGACTAGAAATTTAAAATATAATTAAACCTTTAAATATTACAATTAAGTTAATATGATAAAAGGTATTTTATAACTTTAAATATTTAAGAAATTTATTAAAGAGTTGTTATTATTTTAATATAGTAAAAGGTATTAAATAACTGTTATTTAATATTTGAAGGAGTTGTTATCTACTTATTGATTCAATAATATATAAAGAGTTATTTAATGAATCATAATTTGTAGACTTTAATATTTATCAAATTACCATGCCAAATTAGTGTCTTCTGGTTATAAAATATTTGCTAATGCTTGTAGTTTTGAGAATTGCTTTTGACTATACAAATTTAGGATTAACACCTTTTTCTTTCATCTTCTGGCTTTCTGAATTAATATGTTTCTTCAACCGCCACTTCTTAAGTTCTTCTAATTTGTTTCATCGGTTTATATAAAACATTGCATAGATACTATAACAACTACAATTAATACTTCTCACAATAAAGCTACAATAATTTGGCTATAACAATGAACATCATCATATATAAAACAAACATACGAAAATTGACAACCTTACCTTTAATTCAAATATGCATATGAAAGGCTGGCCGTTTTCTGCATTTCAAAAACCTCAAAGAGTATAATTTTCATTAGGGTAAGAATTCCAAAATGTAAAATCTGCATTCGATAATGGTTTGATCTATTTTGTAATAATTATACGTGACATATACTTTGTACAATATTCAAAGTACCTTGATTCCAAATTGTTGTCTATTTTTGTTGTATCTAGTTTGTGACTGTACGTGGTTATTTTGATTCTGTTCAGGTTGGTTATGTAGGCATTAATCAAAAAAATATTAAAAAAAATTCAATAACAAGCTTCAGTTATAGCACAATTGAAGTATGTAGTGAAGAATAGACTTTGGATCTAAGAAGTCTATTCACCCACTTCTAGTTTTGAACAATTTTGAATTATTTTTAAAATAATAAAAAACAGGCTTTGATTAACAAAAGAATCATATAGGGGAATATATTTCGATGATATTGAGAAGTGAAACATTCATTGGAATAGGATTCGATTGTATTTAGAATCGAATCTTACTCCTGTTCTTCATGTTTTAAATAATTATGGATAATGGTTAAATATAGACTTTGGTTGTCGAAAAAATCGAAGCATGTAATGTAATTATAGGCTTCGGTTGCCTTCGAGAACTAGTGAATATTCTTTTATTTTTTATTTTAAATATTTTTGAATTGTTTTAGTCTTCCGGTTGTCTTACCAATCAAAGTATATTTTTTGAAGTATAAGCTTTGGTTATTAATTGAAGTCTAAACCTCCTTTTTTTTATTTCATATGGATATACTTCATTGTAAAACTGAAGTATAATGTTGAAAAATAATTGATGTCAAAGTCCTTCGATGTACTAATGAATACATTTTTGAAAACAGAAAAGGATGCCAGGGAAGTTTTATGGAGTGAAAGTTTGGCCATGGAATGCAAAATCAACTTTCAGTATTGATAAGCTTGATAAATGATAAATACTTGGTACTTAAGCTTATTAACCTTTTTTATTTGTCTTTATTTCATGTGTTCATCCGCAACACTCGCCAACCCCAGCCACAACTTAAGAGTTTCTCGTGTTCATCCGTCATCCCGAACCACAACTCAAGAGATGTTATTCCGCCTTCCAGGCATAACCAAAAGCCTTGTAGATCACGCCTATAGAATCAACAACCCAAGGTTGCAACAGCAAAATTGCCTGGCGGGAGACACGTACCGCTAGGCGCTGCTCACTTCCAGACCGCTTGGCGGGGGACGCGTACCGCCAGGTGCCAAGCGCCTCTGAACCATCAATTACTATAGCCACTGCCTGGCAGGACAGCCCACACCACCAAGCGCACGCACCCCAGTAGACCATTGATCCTGCAACTATCGCCTGGCGGAACGTCATTCACCACTAGGCGCCTCGCGTCATACAGAACCCCTCTGGAATAGAGCTATCGCCTAGCGGATTTAACTCTGCCGACAGGTGCCATACTAGTGCCTGCACTTAACCTCATTGTCTCCACTTTGCTATAGAACCTTATTATGACTAATACCACATCGATTTATACAACACTTATTCCCTACTCACACTCTAGCTCCTATTGTCTTGTAACAACACTCTCTTCCCATTCAAATCATGGAATTCACCCTCTAGTTTCTACATATCATCACCTAATGCTCTTATCCAATTACTACTTCCAACTCCCAAAAGTAGCACGAATCTACTTTTCCCAAAGCCAGCATCCCCTGCAACTCTCGCAGACATAAAATTTTCCAATTTACCGAGAAGGCGCCTGGTGGCAAGCCCCATGCCGCCAGGCGGTGCATACGGTTCTGGCGATTTCCCAGAATTCCCGCACCTGCACTGCTCCTCTCACTCCATACTACTCCAATCCAAATGTACCACACACTCCCACTCAATCCCGCTTCGTATGATATTAATTCGTAATCAAACCACTTCCATTAATTTCATGATACGATCAAATCCGACAATTTCCAATCCTAAACTAGCATTCATAGTAATTTCACTAATTTAAATCCTCAATCTCATGTAATTCAGCAATATAACAAACTCAGTTGATGAAAAATCTATGGAACCACGGTTTTCCTGAGTCAGAATGAACCCAAACACATCAAAACATCAAAATTGAGCCAAAATGACTCACATCGCCTGGTGGTAGTTCATCACCGCCAGACAGCTCAACAGAAATCCAGAAAAATTGAACAAAACACCAAGCGTCGCCTGGCGGTCGGGAATTTACCACCAGGCAACTCTTCTTTGGAAACCCAGAATACATTATGGTGGGTCGCTCACGGCCGCCAGGCGGTTTCTAGAAATTTTCCAGAAACCCAGAATTTTATGAACAAACAAAACATATGCATACAATTCAACATACATTTCATGCAATCATGCCTTAAACATAAATCTAACGATTAAAACTCCCCTAACCTGGTTTTCTTTGCTAAACTTTGACACTTGAAAGCTCTCCCTTGATCACCAACGACCCTCCTTGGTTCTTCTCAATTCAGCCCCCAAAGCTTCCCTCAATCCTCACCACTCTCTAATTTTCGTGCTCTGTTCTCTCAACTTAATGGCAGCCTTGCAAAACCTTCGAAAAGTGTTTAATGTGGGTGTTTATTGTCATTCATGGTTACATTATGGACTGTTTTTCAGCCACCTCTAGGCTGCCATTCAACTAGGGTTTCCCTCAACTTTTCATATTCAAGCCAAAACTAAATTATGCAAATCAATGTTAAACCATCATGCCAATTCATGTTTCTTGCTAATTAATATAATTCAAGGATTATATCATTCCATCACATGATCAACATATATTTAAAAATAATAACAAATTAATAACACACAATAAGCATACATAGGACTTAAACCCAAGTCCTTTCACACAACCAAGTATTCTCAACCATTTGAGCTAATACTTTTTAACGTCATACAAATTAGAATTAAATGTCATAAAGACTTCCACTACCCGCATTTATTAATTAATTATTTAATTAATTAAATTCTATGGGTCTTACAAAAATTATCGTCAAGGGCACTTTGGGACGAAACTACAATAAATTCTTCCATCTACTCGTGCGAATTCTTCAAATCCGTATACTATAGATGATTAGGAGTAGTTAATCTCCATTTTCATTAGGAATGGATGTAATGAATTCATACTTCATGTAACTTTTCCTATGCAATGTATTCTCTTTTGTATTCAATTGTTTTATCTTGATTATTAATGTATATGATAGGAATATCATGCTAATTGTTGTTACCAATTAGAGGTTTAACATATGGTTTAGAACTTGTATCTAAGAAAATAGAGTAAGTATGCTTTTAATATAAATGTGAGTACGTTAGAGTAAGAGTGGTCATGGATTGAATTTCTAAAGATCCAATCCATATCTATTTAAGATCCAAATAATTGGATCAGATTTTGGATCCAAATCTATTTTTGCTACATAACTAGATTGGATTTTTTGCTACCCACGAAAAAGCCACAACCCCTCTACTTCTTATGCCGAAGAAGATTGGAAAAGTGGATTTTCCAATTTTTTAAATTCATATAAACAAAATGGAAAACTGATCTGAAAAATAGAGTAGATATGGATCAAAATAAAAAGTAAATTTAAAGAAATGAATTTTTAATGAATCAGTTCAGACCAAGGGTAGAATAATTTGATGGACCTAGATTTTTATCCATCCCTATGCTAGAGATATATATTGAGTAATGTTATATTAATTTGATTCATGAAATCCAATCTTAGATTTCGTAAAGTTCAGTTATGAGCACTGTATTAGCAAAACTACAAGGGCTTCTTTTTCCTATTATCTCTAGACATTGTATTACATTTTTTTATTAAGCAATCGGTTATATTCTCTAAATAATCACTTTGCTGTTACAAAATGAATTTCTATTTAATATAATTTAATTATATCTATAGTTGACACTTAACTTTACAACATATGTTCTCATGTCGAAGTTGAATATATCAAGCATCCAACTTGTAAATGGTCCAATATCAGTCGGACAAAGGTGATACGAAAGGTCTTACAAACTTTAGGATAAGTTTTGATGATAAGAGAGTTTAATCTAATTTAATTTTCCTATCTAATATTCAATGTGTCAAGTCTTTAACGTGGAAAAGTGTAGGAGAGATTCTACACAGGTGCGGTTAAACGGTTTGAAAGACCTAAAACAAACTTAACAAATGAAGTCTTTTATTTAAAATTTATTTTTTAAGCTTTTTTTTATGTAAAATTACTTATTAAATTTTCATAATTAATTTCATTTAACATTTCTATCTCGATAGATAATAGGACTAATTCATTTAATCTTTCTTGAGATATTGTTGATCTTATATAAGTTTTATTTATCTTTAACTTTGAAAAACTCTTCTCGACAAAAACTACTTACACTAAAATTATTAACATTATTCTATAAGTTTTATATATACATTTAGAAAATAATTTATTCTTTTTATATAATTAAGAATGTCAATTGGTTTATGATTTTTCAAACCTATAATTTCCCTTAAGATATTTAATTCTAAAGTTAAATCAAATCCATCAATATCCAACGAATTATCATGTTTAAAAAAAAATTCAAGGTTTAAGCATTTTTCTTTCAAAAATGAAATATCTACAAACCATAATATACAAGACATTTGCTCTTTTTTGTTTATAGTTTTTTTTATGCAATTAAAGTCTTAATTCTTTTTTTTTTAATTTTTAAATAACCTAATTCAAAATTTCTAATTGACATATCTATATATTTTTATATGAAATAAAAAATGATAATATATAAAACACTACTAACGATAAATATATAAAATGAATGAATTAAAACAATAAAACATAGTTCTGGTTGTCAAGAAAATAAACTCGATGGTAGACTCGCAGTATCTTGAAGTCTCAACTTTTTTACAAACTTGCAAAGTTGGTTGATTTTAAGATTAATCATTAATAAAAATAATTATATTGCTCTTCTAAACTCGATAGTAAGTCTTTTTTTTTTCCTAAACTTGAATTATTTTTCTATAGAAAACTTAACTTTAAATTATGCTCTAATTAATCTATTATCCACCAAAATATTAAACCATAATCTAATTAATAGTTCTGCAAAAAAATTCAGTTTCTCCTCAAGATATATGCAAAAAAAAAAAAAAAACTCTCAAAACCTATAAATCTAAATGTATCGAAAAAACAAAACTAAGCAAAAGAAACACATGTCTAATTCTAATACAAATACAAAATAGAATAAAAATAACAACAACACAAATAGAAATAAAAAACATATTAACCAGAAGTGAGGATGAAAAAATTGATACACACGAACAACATGAGATTCGAGAGATTTAAGGGATGTAATTTTCCAAAACCCTAGAAAAAAGACAATTTTGGATTCTTTGATGGGTTTTTTTGTGTTGTTCCTCTATTGTGCCTTCATAATATATTGATTACTACTAATTTTGAGATTTTAAAATATATTAAAAAGATATTTAAAATACCAATACAGTGTATGTTTAATATTCAACAAAGGACAACACAAAAAAAAAAAAACAAATAGAGAATTTGGACTAAAAAAAGACAATTAAAAGAAAATAAAATAAGGAGAGGTAAAAAAAATTAGAAAGATAAAAGAAGAAAATAGAATCCAGATTGATTATAAGAAAATAAAGATAACTAATCATTCTCTCTTATAAACAAAACTATAATTTACTAAAAGAACATTTTAACTCATTAATTACAATTTTTACTATCAATAAAAATTAACATAGACTAATAATAATTTAATTAATTTTTTTTCCAAACATAAACTTATAATTAATTTAATAGAGCTATATTAGTAATAAATTATTTTTGTGAGACCTTTTTTATCTTAAATATAATTTTATAATTAGTTTAATAAAGGTATATTAATTAGTACTAAAAAAAATTTGAGGTCTTTTTTTCTTAAACATAATTTTATAATTAATTTAATAAAGAAATATTAGTGGTGATTTTTTTTTAGGCATTCTTGTTCTTGAGGCCTAAAGTCTAAAACGAGTGTTTTACTCTTTATCCTTGAACTAATCCTGATTCTACATAGAATTAAAATAAATTATATAAGTTTGTATAAACTTCACTTTATAAACTAATTTAATTTTTTTTTACCGAGAGTTAGACTTAAAAACCATTTTTTAATACTTGAAGATCAGTGAGTGACTTTTAACTCTGCCTAGCAAAAACAATTTATTTGGTAAAAATCAATGGATAATTGTCATCCAAAAAGAGAAAATCACATTTTCTATGAACAAAGACTTAGTTATCTATGTACTTACTAACAATTATATTCCGATGATTTATAAGTCATTATAAAAAAAAAAAACTTCATGTTTCTAATACTCTATTACCCTTGTCTCTTCCGGCTGCTTTCTTGATCCTTAAGATTCCTCTTCCTGCTATAAACCTTCATAACAGGTTTTTTTAGAAGATAGACAGCTGTGTTTTTTATCACCAATTCATTCCTAAAAGACAGAAAAATCTCCACCTTGTCTCCAGCTTCCAAATGAGATATTATGCCCTGCCAATCTGCATCATTAAAGGAAATGACCGTGTCTCGCTTGTATATCTGGATGCTGCACTTTGTGTAATTAACCAGTACGACACTAATAAGGCACTTAGTTGCTACGGTTTCAGGTGTTGATAAATACACAAAACACAAAGCCATTCCCTTCATGTCCCAATCCTCAGGCACAGTGAAATCCACTGAATGTCCCTCGCCTGTATGGGCCAATAAAAGAGGATAATTACCTCCTAGAAGAAAAGCATTACAAGATCCACTGGCTGCCAATCCCTGCAGCATTAGCAGAATATCTTAATTAGTACTTAATTAAAACAAATTTGGCCCTAGTTTTGTTAAATATAAATCAACTGAAGATCATCAGGATCAATTTATGTACGTCTTTTGTTGCAAAAAAAGGGAAAGAAAAGAAACTCCAAGAAATCCACCTATACCAGCAGGAAAAGGAACCCAAAACCGCCTTACCAAAGAAATGCAGGAGCCAAACTCAAGAACGTAATGCCGAAAAAATGATGCAAGAGATTAACAAAGAAAAAAAGAGGTAAACACAATTTGAGGTTCAACCAATGTTTCCAAAATCCAAGGGAGAGAGCAACTCCACCTTGAAAACTGGAATCCAAACCAAGATACAACGAAGAACACCTTTCTTTTTCACTTTTAAGATAATATCTCAGGAAAACCCCAAACCACTTGTTCTGGCTCTCTCTGATCTTTCCTCTCTGTCGACTCTATTCTTTCTGAGCTCCTTTTCGGACTTAAAAGAGGACTTTTTTTCACATTCAATTATTTTTTCTTATGAGGGGTCCACACTTTGCTGTATTTATACGTGAAAAGTGACAATGACTTTCACAACATGAAATTTGAACATACAAGAGCAAGAAATAGACTATCTGAATCGGACTAATGAAGAAGAATGCTACTTTCAGACGAAGCATAAGACAATACTCGTTTTTAGTAAGAAACAACATCTCTTAACTCATATCACAAGAAACACCAAGCAAGAGTAGCAGGAAGTAATGGAAATCAGTTTCCTAGTGCATAATATAAAACCAAATTGAACAAACTCAATAAAAATAAGAACTAAATTAATATTTAAGTCATTTTTAAATGAAGCTGTGTGATTATTATAGAAAGGAAAAGGTGCTAAAATAAGGCGAGTATTGAAGTTTCCTTTAGATACCTAGGATTATTTCATGTTGTCTTAATTAATATCTAAAACTAATAGCGAAGGGAAGTAGACAAATAGAAAAGGAAGGAACCTTAGTTATGCTCTTGTTGAGAGTATTGAAGTCTTCTTCTTGGTAGCTTCCAATTCTAATCCAATGAGATCTCAAGGAATTGTCTGAAATTTCTGATGTACAGGATGCTATTTCTAAGTCAGTGAAATGTACCCCTTGTACGTCATTCAGAATTTTTCTTACTTGTTTAGTTATTTGAAACTCCGTGTCACACTGCACCCAAACACTTCGAAGATTTAAAAGGTTGGTAAGGATCGGTGCTAGGTCACCCAAATCAATATTTTGCATATTCATGGAAACTAGAGATGCTGAAATGCCACATAACGGATGAATACAAGACAGGGGATTCATTGTTAGTGACATCCAGGACCTAATAATAGAAGGTAAAACATCATGGGATAATCCTTCATACCCACATGGGAATAGATATCCAATGCTTTTTGAGCTTACTATTGAAAAGGGCACTTGTTTCGCAACAGCATTTTCAGCAATTAGAGTTGTCAAGGATTTCATCTCCACTATATCTTCTTCCAATGTGTCAATCTTGGAACAACCAGATAGGATGAGAGTTTTCAAAGATTTCAACTTATATATCTCTCTCGGAAGACTGCTAAGGCTTGTACAATCCTTCAAATTTATCAGCACAATTTTACAGAGATCTCCAATCGATTTGTGTACACAGCGCAAACTTGGACAATATTTGAGAATGAGCTTTTCAAGATATGGTAGTCCAGAAAAGTTAGGGGTTTCAGTCAAGTACTTGGAATGACTAAGATTGAGGAACTTTAACATAAACAAAACCTACAAAAAGATAGCATTTAAAAAAAAGGAAAAAAAATGGAAATAATGGTAAATGTTATCCTTAGTTTAAGAGAAAAATGGCATGTACTACATACCTTGGGTTCTTTCCACAATTGCCTAAGATTACTGTGTTTGAAATTAATTGCAATTGCATCTTCCAGATAAAAGTTGTCAGGTATGTATTTTGAAGGAAACCCTTGCCAATAGATCCATCTCAATTGCTTAGAAAGATAACCATAATCTCCCGTGAGTTCTACATGGTGAAGTTGCAACAGTCTCAAACTACTCATTTCCTCGAAAGCATCAGCTTTAAAGCATTCTCTGTTCGTTAAATTCAATTTCAGAGTCAATCCCTCAATAGCATCTGTCCCCTGTGATGAAAAGACCAACGAAAAATTAATTGACAAAACTTAATAGTTAGCTAGGCAACACCTGTAATGCATATGAAAAGGAAAAGTCTTTCGAGTTTCGAAACTTACGGTACTATTTGTCAACACATCACGCACCTCCTCTTGAAACCATAATCTACTGCGCTTCCCAGGTTCTTTGTTTGAACCTTCGCGAATAATCTCTCTTCCCATGTCTTGTAGCAAATGATGCATTCTGAGTTTGTTGTTCTTTTCGACTTTTATGAGGCTACGCTCTAAGAGGACAGTTATTCCAATATCAGCAAATAGTCCACAACCATTTAGTACCTCCGTGACACACCCTCTGTCCTTACCAATAAAAACACAACATACATCAAGAAATATTTCCTTTTCCATTTGATCACATAAACTGTCAAAGCTTATCCTCAGTTTCTCTTGGACTTGGGTATTGGGACTTATTTTTAGTTTTGACAACACACTTCTCCACTCAATCATTGTCCTCTTACTCAAATAAGAACCTAGAACTTCAAGAGCTAGAGGTAGTCCACCACAATAAGCAACTGCATCTTTTGCAAGTTCTTTGAAATCCTCTCTTGGTTTTTCTTCTCTGAATGCATGCCTACAAAAAAGCTCAAGGGACTCATTTGCTTCCATTTCCTTCATTTCATAAACAAAATCAACTTCAAAACTCTTGAGTAAACGTAGATCTCTAGTTGTAATGATTATTACGCTTCTTTCACCCATCCACTGAGTATTTCCGCATAGTGCTTGTAGTTGGTCAAACTTATTCACATCATCAAGAACAATGACCGCCCTTTTTCCAATAAATCTGTTCTCAATCATACCTTGTCCGATTCCATTGCTTTGTATCTCCACCTTTACTTTCAGGATATCAGAAAGAAGTTTTTCCTGCAAACGAACAAGCCCTCTTCTTCTATCTGTTTGACAAACTTCTCTAATATTTTCAATGAAACTTTTATTCTCGAATAAACGATGAAGTTTATTGTAGATGGTTTTGGCAATCGTAGTTTTACCGGATCCTCCCATTCCCCATATCCCTATCTTACAAGAATTTCTGGTTCTTTCAATAAATCTAATCACTTCTTGCACCGGATGATCTAATCCAACAGGAAATTTGGTGATAGGCAAGGCATTGTAATCAAGATTGGCAATAACGTAGTTAACAATGTCACGCACTAGCTCAGCTTCAGTCCTTCAAGTGCAATAATAATTATAGATAAAACAGAATGGTCACTTAGTACCAAATTAAATCATTAAGTTCAAATATATGTCTCAGTTAAGAAAATCATAAAACATAAAAGTAGTTTGTTGGGTATATAAATTAATCCTTAACTAAAATTTAACTACCTCTTAAATTTAATTTTCAATGGATTAAGGGTTCTAGGATATTGGAGAACTAATATATAATTTAATGGATAAGTTAAACACAAAAAAAAAAAACATCGATTCATCCAAATTTACTTTAAAAATTAATTAATAGAAATTAGTTTTCTTAAACTTTTATTAAATCTGATTTTTAATTTATATAAAAATTAGATTTAATATATGTTTTAAATTAAAAATAAGAATTAAATATATTTTTTGTTATCAAATTATTTTTTTAAATTATGTTTCTTTTAAATTATATTATAATCATGTAAAACACTCTACATAAAACTTATAGGTTAAATTACTCTTTTGATACTCTATTTGTCAAAAAAGTTCAATTTGGTCCTCAAGTTTTTCGTTGTCTCAATTTGGTCCTCATTTTCTTAAAAATGATTCAATTTAGTTCTTGCCGTGTTAAAGTCAGCGCCACGTGTCAATTTCTGGTTTTTTTTTATTTTTTATTTTTTTTTTACACGTGTCACTTCACAATCGTGTCACGTGTCAAAATGACTCAATTTGGTTCCTATATTTGTTTTTAGTTTAATTTAGTCCCAACTTTTGTAAAAAATGAAGCAATATTGTCCCTCTTTAGATTGACACTTAATTTAATCTTTGTATACAACTTATGATAATATTCTTAATAAAATTGACGATTTTATTAAATATTTGTAGAAATAGTTTTAAACAAGTTTTTTTTAGTTTTATTATTAAACAAAGTTAAACCCCAAACTTAATTTTAAAAATTAACAATTTTGTTATCATATATAAAACCATTAAGTGTATCATATTATACAAACTTAGTGAAGATTAAAAATCAAATAACTTGTCACACATAAGTTTAGGAACTAAATTTTAAGTTCAAAACAAAACTAAAGTCTAATGTTTTTTATAGAATTTAAAGTTAATTTAAAATATTTATAGAAATATTTAATAAAAACGTTACTTTTAGTAAAAATATCACCATAAGATTTATAAAAAAGTAAATTTAGTGTCAATTTAAGAAAGGACAATATTACTTTATTTTTACAAAAATTAGGACTAAATTGAAACTGAAAATAAATATAGGGACCAAATTGAATCACTTTGACACATGACACGTGTAAAAAATTAAAAAAAATTAAAAAAACCAAAAATTGACATGTGGCTTTGATTTTAAACTGGTCAAACTGACCAAAATGAATCATTTTTAAGAAAATGAGGATCAAATTGAAACAACGAAAAACTTGAACCAAACTGAAATTTCTTGACAAATAAAGGGACCAAAAGAGTAATTTAACCAAAATTATATTATAATCTATTGTGTATCTTCATGTTATATATAAAACATTTCACATCTGAAAAACATATTTTAACTTATTTTATAATTAAGTAAACAATATAAATTTAGATTAAAGGTAAAATATAATTTTTAAAAATAATTTAAAATAACCCTAAAAATAGAAATAATTATAGCGAAGTTGAAGTGGTGATTGATTTACCTCCAATCCTTCGGATTCCACCCAGACAAATTTGCAGCGTCGGTGAGTGTGCGTCTCCAACTCGACAACGCGAATTCCAGATGTTCTCCTGCATAGCCACTTCTTGCAGCTGCTCGCAACGCATCTCCAAAATCACCCTTCTGCTGACGAACTTCGGATGGTTCAACATAGTAAAATACGGGCACAACTCTTAGGCCACAAGTTTGGCGGCACTCAAAGATTTTCTGAAGCTCCTCAAGACACCAGCTAGAATCAGCGTATCTTTTGGAGAAAACAACTATTGCTATCTGAGACACTTCAATTGCTCGCAATAGTTCTTTCAGCTCCATTCCCTTGAGCAGATTCTCCTCGTCAAGGAACGTTTTGACTCCAGCTTTTGAGAGCGAAGAATGGAGATGAGAAACGAACTTCTTGCGGGTGTCTACCCCCCTGAAATTGATGAACACGTCGTATATCCGTTCGGATTTGGATGATGGTGAAGAAGAGTCGAATGCCATCGGTGGAATTGAGGTCAACGGCTCGGAGAGAAAGCAATGATTCGAAATAGAGAGATGATGATCTATGACTTACAGACCCACCACACTTTTGATTTATGAGTTAGTAAAGCTTAAATTATTTTGAAATTTCTAAATAGCTATCCGAAGTAAAAAAGAAATTAAATTAATTGAGTCTCTAAATTAAATATGGTGATCCGAAATTGTTTAGAAAAAATATTTGTGACGATTTTCAAACTTAAAGGGTTAATCACTTCAATAAAATTAGTTGGTTTACTCAAATATTTAAATTTCAATAAATTAGAAAATAAAATGACTCCCTTCTCAAGCCCATCCTTTCAATAAATATTAAAGCTGACAATTATTTTATTAAATACTTAAATAATTAATTCTAAAATGTTTTTTTACATAAATTCACCAATTTATTTGTTTAGATTCATGTTAAATATCATTACAATTTTTTGTATATTAGCAAATTTGAAACATATTATTGAAAAAGGAAAAAGAAATCAAACCAAATCCATATTAAAAAAATACAAAATAAACACGGTACAAAGAAAACTATACAAGTGTTGGGTTAAAATAAAAACATAGTTTTTTTTGGTTAATTACGTTTTTGCCTTTCAAGTATCGAGCGGTTTTAGTTTTCGTCCATCCTTCAAAGTATTGAGCGATTTAGTCACCTTTAACAACGAGGTTAATTTATTTTTTTCACAACAGAGTAACGTGTCAGGATCCTGTTTTAAGCCATGTCTAATGTTTGATTTGATTGGCACATGGAAAATAAAACAACAAAATTAATTTTTTTTGCACGTGAGTTATGCTGCAGAACAATTACTAAACAACACTGAGGACGAAAGAGGTTGCTCATGAAAGGGAGTGTTGTTTTCACGAAGCCCCTGTTTGAGTTTGGTATCATAATGGTTTCTACTTGATATTGCAGATAAATTCATATTGTAACTATTTTAAATAGGTTGATGAAGGAGAATCGGAAATTGAAGGTCATGTAAAAACAAAAACCGAAGAAAATGAAGTTTCATTTGAGAAGGATAAGGTTGTACTGATGAAGAAAATTGATAAGTTATGCTACTTTTATTTGATGTGTTGTGGGCATTAACACTTTTATTTTTTGTATTGTTTTTGTTAAAGATTAATTGTAATTAGTGTTGTAATATTGGTTAGTGCAAAGTAATATGGTACTTTAAATTGTATCAGTGGTGTACTAAACCTATGGTACTTTAGTTTGTTGGATATATGAATTATCCATCTAAGAAGTTGTATTGCAATTCATGATTTACTTTAGTTTTAAATTAGTTTATTTGTGAAGGACTCAATAATGCAATTATAACTAATAAAAATCTCTTTAAAATACACGTTTTAATTAACTGTTATTACGTTACGTTTTATCAGTAATTCCCAGTAATTACGACATAGCACATGACTGTAAGGCAGAAGAAAATTGCTCCATCCACATTATAAAAGAGAGGTTTCATGATAAAAGTCATTACACCAAATTATGAAAAGCGTAGTCAATGAATGAAATATACTTAAATGCATCATTAACTCCAATATCAAAGCATCCACGAATATCCAACCTAATAAGCAATTACACTTTATATAAAACAAACGTGGTCTATAGCATTGAAATGAATAAAATATTGTACATCAAACAAATGGTCTGTATCGTAATATCTTGGTCGAATATTACTAATTTAAGAAAATAAGAAATAAGAACCATAAGAATCTCGCATTTAAATAAAACATTTTTCCCAAAATATGCGAAAGTTTAAAACTTTATTAAATGCCTTGAAATTCAAAATCCATAAATTCAACTCCCAATTTACATAATTCCAAAACTGATAATAAATCACTGTTTACCAAAGAGTAAAACAAAATAGTCCATAAAGATGTTCCCCTGCTAGCTCCTCTCCGGCTCTAAGCGTCACCAGTTCCACCTGCGACATCATCTGCTCCTGTGTATCGAATTACATGTTCATCAATAAACATAAGCATATAGGGTGAACTAATAGAATAAATAACTCATAATAAAAAAAAAAATAGTACATACACACACCTATCGAAGAACCACTATCCTCCAATACCAAAAAACATGACCACCATCATGTTCATACACATTCTACGTCTCCATATGATGACCTTAAGATATCTTCTCCTGCCACAACTCATAGATACACACGCGAGACTAACATGTTACGTACCACATCCATAACGCCAGGTGGAGTTCTCAATACGAACCATAATTTGTACTCTCGACACAAGATTATCAACATCACTGGCCATAACCCAAGGCTGCCCAATCAAATGGAGACCATCCGTACGAGCCACAACTCACATACTCACACCAGTTACCAATATCACCAGGCCACAACCCGAGATCACCATGTGTTTACCCTCCATCCCGAGCCACAACTCAAGGTATATCATTCCAAGCCACAACTCAAGGGATGTCATTCCAAGCCACAACTCAATGAATGCTCCAATAAATCTCCACCCTAAAACCATCATCCAAAGCATTTGAAGGTAACTTAACCCCTTTTGAGGACTACAACCCTCATACCCCAACATTCACTTCTTCCATTATCTGCCTTCTGACTACACCCTTTTGATGATATCCTTAAGTTGATACTTGCTGCCACGAGGGACAACTCGCCCCTCCGACTATAGGTCCCACCTGTAGTCCACAAGCGGAAATTATCCAATTACAGACTACAATATGTAACACCGAATGGAGCTCCACAATACGGACCATAACCTGTATTCATCATGAGACTACCAGTTTCACCGGCTACAATTGTGAAGAGCAATCAAGTGAACCATTCGTACTAGCCACAACTAGCACGCTCACACTGGAATTCCAATGCCATCAGGCTCCAACCTCGAATGGCCATGTGCTAACCTCTCATTACAAGCTACAACTCGTAATGGCTCTCAAATAGTCATCTTCTCAAGGCCTCCATCCAAACTTGTATAGAGTCCTCCCTCACAATCCAACTCTACACATGAAACTGTCTGGCGCAACACCCACGTCACTTGGCGAAATCACTCTCCAGAACGCCTGGCAGGACACTTGGCGCCTCTAAGCGCCCACCCACTGAATTTTTATCCAGGCCTAGTTCTACAACACACCGCCTGGCGGGACCTCTTACTTCGTCAGGCGCCAGCTCTCGAGTTTTTCTCCTATGCTCCCTTTGCGGCCTATCGCTTGGCGGTTCAATGTGCACTGCCAGGCACCATACCAGTGACATGCCAATTATTGGTTTTTATCCTCTAACTCAGTTTCCAATGAACCCAATTTCACAAACCACTCACTCCAAAATATTAATACATATACTCTTATACTTAAAAGGGTTCAATTTTCAATCACACAATTAATACCATAATTCAATCCTCATCACTTATAAGCATGTACATTCATCATTCACATTTAGGTAACCATATCTATCAAACAACACTTATCCCATACTTAGACTTATCCAACCCAAAACATGCTTACAGACATAAAAATCAGTAACTGATCCATGCATTTTGTACCAAATCACAATAATTTAACTTGACATCATGTTCCTATACTTGCCCAAAATCCATCATGATCATGCAACACACGATCATCTTGATATAATCAATAGTGGCCTTTTTCACGCACTTATAACATCATAAATTCCAGCTAACATATATAGATTTATATATTCAGCAGGGCTCAACAAGTACTACAAAAAAACATACTCATCAATCACACACACACACATATTGTATATACATATATATATATATATATATATATATATATATATATATATATATGCATTCACCAATCAAGGTCATACTAACACGTAAGCACACTTAATAATCTAATACTAATCATATTCTTAGGGAATTCAAACCAACAATCATGAGTAACATATATCTCTAGCTACAGACTTGCAATTCAAATTTCCATCGTTCAAGGTAAAGAACAATATGTTATGGATCACCTGTCAAAATTTTTGCTAAATCGGACGGTTAACGAATTGAGAAACGCAGTGTTACAAAAACTATGCAAACTAGAAAACCGTAGTCGCCCAATGAAACAAGACCAGAGACCTGGTGCCTAGAGGTAGGAAACCACTGCCCGGAGGTCCCTACTGTGCAAAAAAATCTGAGAAACAACGTAATTGTACCTACTTTGGTCAATTTAAAGCCACTCAACATGCAGAATTTAGCAAATTTTCTTTGTAGTACTCACATATTCATATCACACAATTAGTCTACCAACACTTTTCCCCAAAGGTACAAGACCCAAACGAGACCCTAATTTCCCCATAAAACTCACAGAACAGAGAAAACAGCCCATGTTTGCGCTCGTCGCCTAACGGCAGTTCATTTCTGCCAAGCGATTCTTAGCAGAAACCCAGAAATTGGGTAATTTCTTCATGAGTCACCTGGCGACTTTGAAGGCCCGTCAGGTGTTTCTGGAAAATTTCCAAAAATGCAATACCATCCAGAAAAAAAAGCATAACAAATATTCATGCTTCTCATACAATCAACATTTATGTAATTAAAATTTAAGAATGTGGTACAGCTCCCCCTAACCTGGATTCCTTGCTCACGTTGAAATTCCAAGTCCTTCCACACCCCACCTCTTTGGCTCCACTATTTTCCACTTCAAAAGGCCTCCCAATTCACTCTCAACTCAGTTTTCCAGTGTAAGTTGTTGGTATATACCAAAAGGACTCTACCTCCCCCTAATTCCACTCTTATTCTCCCTTTCCAACCCCAATTTTAATTTTCTTAAAGGATAAAACGAAATTACATTAAAATGAGATTAATGGTCATTCAATTGCTATTCTATGATGATTTCCCCGCCCCTCCATCTGCTGCTCAAAGCGGCTAGGGTTTCTAACCCTTCTCATTCATGACCAAAAAAAAGAGAAGTAGCAAAAAGGAACATATTTCACATAAGTCAAGATTCGAACACACAACCACATAATTATCAAGCCAAGGCATAACCAACCATCCCATTCATGTTTCATGATAATTTCTATGCATCTAGGATTATATTATCATGCCCCATGGTCCAACATATTATTAAAATAATAAAACAACTACATTAACACCCTAATGTCATAGAAAGGACTCAAACCCAAGTCCTTTAATAGTAACCAAGTACTCTCAACCACTTGAACTAGTATTATTTCTTGTCTTCTCTCTCCATATTAATTAACTTAGGGGTTCCCGCCCTCGCATTTACTAAATAAATATTTATTTATTTAATTTTTCTGGATCTTGCACATAGCCTTTAATTGAATACAATAATCCACAACTAGTGCAACATAACAAAAAGGTGGTCCACCATAACTATGCCCACTGGTACAAAGACTCCCTTAGTGGGGTACAAAAGTGCATAGATATTACGAAACTCTTAAATAAAGGCAACAAAAAAGACAAATGCTCCATTCAATTTCACATGGGTTGTGCAGAGGCTATGGTACTACTTGTTTGAGACCCTAATACTTGTGCAATCGTGCTTCTAGTATGTGTTCTTGGTGTGGATCCCTTTCTACTACTCGAGCTTTGGTTTGATGGTTCTGTAGCGTTGCTACATTCACTCACAGTTGCAGTTCTTTATGTGTTTGCCTGTGAATTGTGTATGTAAATTACATTCAGTATTGTGTTTTTAGAAAAACATGAAAAAGATGATGTTGTACCTTTCTAGTTCTCATCCCCTCTCTACAACTTCTGATATTATGTCCAAATTGCTTATATATGCTACACTTAATGATGATATTTTTCTTTGAAAGTTTGGAATGACTAACATGTTCATCAGTTTCCCTTCTTCGTAGCTTTTTAGGCCTCCCATGTGGTGTTTTATAAATGGGTGGGAGTAGTTATGGTTGCTTGCTTTTAGGCCAAAGTTGTTGTCCATTGAATGAGGTAATTTGAGGCCCATATCAAGCCTGATAAGCATCTCTTTTGTAATATGCCTGAACATAATTCTCAAGGTTTTCTATCTTATAGTTAATTGTTGCCACAACATGTCTAAAAGGTATGTCCACCAAATCCCAAAAATAACAACTGCAACTATGGTTACTTAGATCAACCACAAACTTTTCCATTGTGAACTCTTGAGTTACTTCAAACTTAGCATCCCTTACCCACACAAGAAGCCAATTCAACCTTTTTTCTCACTTCCCTATCAAGCTTTTCTCGTGGTTTAGGCATAATAGCTCCTGGAAATGCATTTAATTTTTATCATAGTGTGGCAAACCTACTCATGATGTATGACTTAATTCATTCCATCATAGTAATTGTCACAATCGAAATCGCGATGGGAAGACAAACCAAAGATAAAACTTGAAAAAAAAATAGAGTTTGGAGTCACCACCATAGTTTATT
Organism: Vigna unguiculata; assembly: GCF_037176805.1. Lineage (NCBI taxonomy): Eukaryota > Viridiplantae > Streptophyta > Magnoliopsida > Fabales > Fabaceae > Vigna > Vigna unguiculata. Next base: position 4,828,003 of record NC_140801.1, read on the forward strand.
CTCGAAAACTACGAAAAAACTAAAAAAATAAGACAACAAGGTCTACGAAAACCAGATTTTGGGTCCGAGAGTCGGTTACATGTAAGGAAGTTGTTAACACCCTACAACATCCGTCCTAAAACGATACCTATAATTAAATGTACAAAAATTATGTGGTTTCAACATACTTAATTTTCCCCACAAATAAGAAAACAGGATAAAAGAGAAACATTTTTTTTTTAATTTTTGAGCCCAACAAAAATGTACCTCATTCTTACGTATTTTCATTCAAAATTAAAAATCATAGACCATGTAGTTTTAAATGAAAATCTATTTGAGAAATGATTTTATTTTTATTTAGTCAACCCAATAAGGATTGACATCCCTCCTACATATTTCCATTCATAATGGAAAGTAAGGGATCACAAAGTTATTAATGAACCTTTTAGAAATTGTTGATTTGATTTTTATTTTTTTATAATTTTAAAAACCCTGTTATTTTTTTGGTATTTTTAATTATTTTGAAATGAGTGTAACGCACGTAAGCAGCCGGACAGACACTAAAAGTAAACAAAGAAAACTAATTTTTATTTTTAGTTATTTGTATTTTTTACATTTTGTGGAAAAAGAACTAATGTCCATAAAGATAAGGCCAAAATTATGTGTAAAAAAATGTGTACAATATTAAAATAAAATATAGTGAAAATTGGAAATACATAAATCAAAAGAAAAATACTGGCAGTGACATACCTTCTAAATTTTTTAATTTCTCTTCTTCTCTACCAATCCCTTTCTTTCGTTTCCTACATTACAGTTACCTTTTCTCTTCTTCTTCTTCTTTTATTTTGTCTCCTTCTCTAAGATTTTTGTTCTTCTCCCAAAAGAGGTAAAAATGAGGTGAGTCGGTGGTAATGCAAAAAAAAAAGAGAGAAGTATAGAGAATTTTTTTTTTATCGCCTTTCATATGATGGACTGTGTATTTATATACACCCATTGCAATACCAATGTAATCCTAACCTTAATTGTAATAAACAATATAAGAAAGGAATTTGTCATCATAGTAGCACACTATGAAAATCAAATCAAAACAAATAAGAGAGCATAATACCAATCATCATACAATAATATTGATTCTAATCATTAGAAGAGACATTGTTTCTAATTATTATAATCGTATCACTATTTTCTCTATCAAGAACTTAAGGTAGAAGAGCAAAGAGTAAGGTTGAAAATATATTGCGTTGTTGGGGTCATGAGAAAGGTGTGTGATAATTAAAAACAAATTGGGCTCTTCCTTTTTTTTTCATTTCTCTCTTTTTTTTTTGGTAAAATTAAAGTTTGAAAATCTTTAAAGAAAAAATTATTTCACCTTTTTATTTACCATTAACTAAAAATATTTTTTTATATATTTTTTTTCAAAAATAAATTTATTCACCCGGACGAAATTAGGTGTTAACAGTTGTCCTCTATTTACGTAGATTTTACTAAATAATATGAAAATTGAATATTTTCATATTATCGTAGTAAAGGATAAGTAAATATAGAAATACTAATTTCGTTCGGGTATTAAAAGAAATATAGAAGTACAAAAAAAATGAATCAAAAGGATTTAAAGATGAATTTTACCATTCCCAAAGAGAGGGTTTCTATCCAAATAAGAAGGAACTCGATGACCATTACCATGTAGAGGGTCACGATCCAAAAGAGAACTTGGATTTGTCTATGACAAGGTCATTATCTGAATGGAGAACCTGGATTCGACCATTGCTTAGCAGATGGCCAATATTCAAAAGGAGAACTTGGATTCAACCATTGCCTAGCAGAGGAGCGATATCCCTATGGAAACCTGAATTCGACCATTGCCTAATAGAGGGCTGATGTACAAAAGGAGATGGTGACCATTACCAAGCAGAGGGTACCAATTCGACAAACCATTTTTTTTTACTTTTTGAAAAAACAAATTAGACCAATCCTAAGGAGAGGGTCTATATCCAAAGTATTCAATGACCATTACTATGCAGAGGATCTCGATCCAAAAATCCTTATCTTTTTTTGCAATTTTGACTTTTTGAAGAATAAAAAGATTAGACTAATCCCAAGGAAAGGATCTATATCCAAAGGATTCACTGACAATTACCATGTAGAGGATCCCGATCCAAAAATATTATTATTTTTTTTTGTTGCAATTTTGACTTTTTGAAAAATAGATTAGACTAATCCTGTGGAGAGGGTCTATATGTAAAGGATTCAGTGATCATTACCATGTAGAAGGTCTCAATCTGGAAGACATGGGCTTGACCATTCCCAAGGAATTTTATTATCCGAAAGGATAACCTAAAATTTGATCTTGAAGTGTTGGCAAACACCATGTGAATGCCTAACATTAGTGAGACCTACACAAAATATTTATCCTTGCAAACTTTTGTGTTCAAATTTTCGTTTTTTAGTGATTTGTTTTTCTTTGAACACTTTGTACATGGTATGAATTCTTGTTGAACATTGATGATGACATGTTATGATTTTCTTTTAGAACCTAGATGATGATGCATTCATGGATGTGTGGATACATGCTAGAATTCATATCATAGCAGCACAATACAAAAATCAAATCACAAAAAATTAGAGAGCATAATATCAATCATCATACAATAATATTAATTTTAATCATTAGAAGAGATACTGCTTTTAATTATTAGAGTCATATCAGTCTTTTCTCCATCAGAAACTTAGGTAGAAGAGCAAAGAGTAAGGGTGGAAATATGTTGGATTGTTGGGCTAATGAGAAAGGATGTGATAATTAAAAACAAATTGAACTCTTCCTTCTTCTTTTTTTTTTCTTTTTTCTTTTATCTTTTTTTTCTTTTTCTTTTGTTAAAATTAAAATTTGAAAATCTTTAAAGAAAAAAATATTTCACCTTTTTATTTACCATTAACTAAAAACATTTTATATTTTTTTCCAAAAATAAATTTATTCACTCGGACAAAATTGGGTGTTGACAGTAATGATTGGTCTTTCCCTAACCAGTAAAATAGAATTATTAAATAACTCAAACAGATTATTCATTAACACATCACGCATAGGATAAGTAATGAATGTATGTTTACACCATGACTTCCTAAGAATTGCAACTAACTAATTAAAAGCATTATGATTAATATTCTTCTACTCACCTATTTTTTTCCCATCCCGTGCAGAAAGTTGTCTTTGTAGCCCCCATCATAAGGTCTCTAATGACTACACCACCACCAAATTTCTTCTTGAAATTGCTATATAGTTGCCTCAAATAGAACCGATGTTCCACCCTCATTCAAAATCTCATCAAAGATAGTCATAAGTCCCTACAAACAAATGTACGACTGTGTATAAATATGATCTCCAATCCCACTGGTACAAATTAATTTACTGAAATTAAATTTACCTTTTGTTGATCTGAAATGAAAATGCCACGATGCCTTTCAATGATCCTGATATCGTATGACTAAGATGTATAAGGATTTAAAGTAGTTCTTCTGGTGGAATGGAATGAAGACCGATGTCGCTGACTTTGTGGCATCATGCTTGGTGTGTCAAAAGGCTAAAATTGAACACCAGAGACCAGGTGGTACACTACAGCCACTAGACATTCCCCAGTGGAAATAGGATAGCATCGCCATGGACTTCGTGAATCATTTGCCGAGATCTACTAAAGGGCATGATTCAATCTGGGTGATCATGGACAGATTAACTAAGTGTGCCAATTTTCTAGCGATTAACTAGAAGCTGTCAATGGACAAGTTGGCTAAATTGTACATTCGAGAAGTAGTCAGACTGCATGGGGTGCCAGCTAGCATCGTATCTGACAAGGATCCGAGATTCACTTCTCATTTTTTGTAGTCCCTACAGGCAACTTTGGGGACCCAATTGCGGATGAGTTCCGCATATCTTCCTCAAATGGATGGTCAGTCTGAGAAAACGATCCAATCATTGGAGGATCTACTACGAGCATGTGTATTGGATCATATGGGAAGTTGGAGTGAAATGTTTCCTTTAGTGGAATTCACGTACAACAACAACTATCACTCCATCATTGATATGGCGCCATATGAGGCCTTGTATGAGCGGCGATGTAGGACACCGCTATGTTGGAAGCAGGATGGTGAGTCACTGGTATTGGGTCCAGAGTTCTTACAGCAGACATCTGATAAAGTCAAAGCCATCCAGAATCGAATGAGAGCAACTTAGAGCAGACAAAAGTCCTACGCAAATAAGAGGAGGGGACCTTTGGAATTTGAGGCAAGGGATCACGTATTCCTCAAAGTCACACCGACGGCCGACATTGGAAGGGTGACCAAATCAAGGAAGTTAACTCTGAGATTTGTTGGGCCATATCAAATCCTGAGGCAGAACGGCACCGTAGTGTATGAGATTACCCTGCCACCGCACCTAGCAAATTTACACAATGTATTTCATGTTTCTTAGTTGAGGAAATACATAGCAAACCCGTCACATGTGCTGGAGTCAGATGACATTCAGATCAGGGAGGATCTAACGGTGAACACAGGACCAGTGTGGATACTAGACTCCCAAGTGAAGAAGCTGCGAGGAAAGGAGATACGGACAGTGAAAGTGCTTTGGGATGAGGCTACAGGAGATGACCTGGGAGATGGAGGATCGCATGAGGCAATCCTATCCACACTTGTTTCCTGGTCAGTTCAATTTTTTAGGACGAAAATCTTTTAAGGTGGGGGGAATGTAAGACCCATGAAATTTAAATAATTAAATAAATAATTATTTAATAAATGCGAGTCTTAGGAGCCTTTATGGCATTTAATGTAGATTGTTATGACGTGGAAAAGTACTAGCTCAAGTGGTTGAGAGTATTTATTTGTGTGAGGGGACTTGGGTTCGAGTCCTATATATGCCAATTGTATGATATTTTAATATATGTATTAGTTTAATGTTATGTTTGAAAGTGCTTAGTGATAATATAATCCTAAAATTGTAGGAATATCAAAAACACGAATTGGTTAAATTGGTTGTGCATTGACTTGATAATTGAAGGGTTGTGTGATCAAACCTTGCTAAGAGCGAATTAAGTGGACGTGGAAAAGTACTAGCTTAAATGGTTGAGAGTACTTTGTTATGTGAGAGGACTTGGGTTTGAGTCATGTATGTCAATTGTGTGTTATGATATAATTGAATGTGAGTAGTGATAATGTAATCCTAAAATTATAGGAATTATCATGAAATATGATTGGTTGAATTGGTTATGCACTTGCTTTTTGATTAAGTGGTTATGGGTTCAAACCTAGCTAAGAACAAAATTTAAACTCTCTTTTTGCCTAATAATCTTTTGGCGTGAATGTGGAAAGGTAGAGGGAAACCCTAGATACTAAGAAGGGCAGCTTAGTGGGGCTTGAGAAATCAATTGCTAATGGTTATTGAATAGCCATTAATCAATTTTTAATTGATTTTCGTTTTATTATGGTAAAGGGTGATTAATGGGGTATTAACTTAGAGAGAAGAGAGAACTAGAGGGGGAAAGCACTATAATTTCGTATTGGCATTGGGTAGAGGTTTTTCAGAAGAATTGTGCTGCCTGGGAGAGAAGAATTGAGGCTGAAAACTAATATTGGAGTTGGAGAAGAGGCTAAGAGAGCTTTTGGGTTAGAGACACGTACCAAGATTCGAATTGGGAGCAAGGATTCCAGGTAAGGGGAGCTACTTTTGTGTGCTTTAAATCTTATATGATGTTCTATATATTGCATGAATCCTATTACATGATTTTCCCTCATAAAAGACGTTGTTTTCGTGATTTCTGGGTTTTTGCCCATAAACCGTCTGGCGGTAGCGTCTGAGCCGCCAGGCGACTCATCAGTCTGTGCCTGGTTTTGCTGCATTTTGCCATGATCCGCCTGGCGGCGATGAATGTCTGCCAGGCGACGCGACACTGTTCGCGTTTCTTTTGATTGTTTTGATGTTGTTCGCGGGGAAATCAATGGGATTTCTGGAATTTATGTATGTATACCCTATTGGGTGCTTGGTTGATATGACTTTGATTAGAATTGTGGGTATGGCAAAGTGTAGACAATACTCGTGCATGATAAACCATGATCATATGCGCAATGGTGGGAGGGAGTGAAAATTGGATTGATTTCAGCGAGTAAAAGTCAATAAAATTTTAAGAATTGAATTGAGAACATAAAGTCCAGTTTATTATATATGCATTGTTGCAATTTGATGCGTTTAGTAACAGGGATGGATTCCAGAAAAGGTCTGAAATCACTCGCAAGTATGGAGAAGCCTAGGTTTAGGCTGGGTACTAGTGTACCGCCTAGCGGCGCTATGCTTGCCGCCAGGCGATGGCGAGGTGCAGTTACTAGGTTGCGAGTTTAGGCGGTGGAAAATGGAGAGAGAAATCTAGGTGAGTGATTGGTACTTAGAATTTATTGGTAGGAAAGTTAATAAAAGAAAGGGAGGATGATAACTCTAATTAAAAGGTTCAGGTTTGGAAAGTATAGATTTGCTTGGAGGTGTGCAATTGGGACACGATATGGTATGTCTTAGTGAGTTAAGGTATTTGTTATGAATTGTGTAATATGGATTGGAAACTACATGAGTAGAATGTGAATTATTGTTGTAGTGTAATTTAGGCAGGTTATGTGTTATGATTACTGTGTTGTGTGGCAAAAAATTGAGTTAGGTGGAGTCAATGGATAAGGATGGGGAAAACCTCGTAAATCCTAGGACTGTTATGAGATTGGGAATGGGAAGTGCAAGTAGTAGAATTACTTGTGGAGTACCAGGGAACCAAGAATAAGACCTTGAAGGATGAAAGTGTAGTGATACCTTGGACGAGTTAATAGATTGTGAGATAAATTGGTTTGGGTGCAAAAACCAGTAGGATTACGCTATTGGTATAGCGCCTGGCAGCACGATTAGATGTGTCAGGTGATAAACTATCAGAGATGTGCACTACAGCGTGTGGCGCCTTGCGACAGGATGTGCTCCGCCAAGCGATGTTTGTGAAATAGTGGGGTTGGGATAGACTTGGCGCCTGGCGATAAGGAGTGACCCGCCAGGCGGTCTGGGCAGATTTCGCCTGGCGGCGCTTAGGCTGCGCCAGGCGATAATGCTGCCATTAATGGTTTCTGTGTGTTGTTTTAACGCAATGATGCGATACTTGGATCGGGAGATGTTGTGCCATGAGCGGGTAGGTTCATGGATGGTGGTGAACATGTGATGATATGAGCGAGGAGGTTCATATCCAGTTACTCTCGTGTGGGGATACGAGCGAGGTAGGTTTGTATGTTCCGTGCTCACACTTGAGAGATGTTGCATGCGGGGAGGTACGTAGCTGGTGGATCACATGTGTTGGACTACGGGCGGCTAGGTCCGTAGAACAGGACTACGAGCGGGGAGGTTCATAAAGTAGGACTACGAGCGGGGAGGTTCGTAGAGGCAGGATCACGAGCGGGCAGGTTCGTGCGAGCATCATATTCCTAAGTCCGAGGCTAACTATTTGTGTGTTTAAAAGGTTGAAAAGCCTTGAGGATAAAGGTCTTGGCCAAGAACTAATTAGAATGAATAAGATGAGTGTATGACTTATCTTCTGTTATTGTATATGTTATTTCTAATTTTTTTGTTCACCCTTTCTGTTTGTGTTTGGCGATGATCGTGTGATTCATTACACGAGAGCCGATGATGATACAGGTGATGCTGAGGATGCTTAGGCGACGGAGTGAGAGCTAGCTGGTGTGAGATCCAGGAAATTTAGGAAAAAAAAATAATAATTAATGGAATAAAGAAATGAGGGGTTGACTACCTTAGGAGAATTCTTTGATAAAACCTAGACAAGAAATAATGGGAACCTAAGCGGTTTGGAGCACTTAACTATGTTGAAGGGACTTGGGTTCAAGTCCCGAGTAGGCCATTAGTAAATTTAATTAATTCTGTTTTATTTGGCAATTATATTGTGAATGTAGCAGCATGACTTAGGTGTATATGAATGGGTAAATTGACATGAGTAACATGATGGCTTGTTGGTTTGCATGTGTTGATGGATTGGAAGGTTATGGGTTCAAATCTTGACTAGGGTAAGTAGGCCATTTATATTTTTATATTTTTGCTAAGTGATGGAAAAATCTAGAAACTGTAGAAATCCCCTGAGAAACCAGAGAGGTAGCAGTTGGGGTGCAGTAATGGTCATAAAACTTTGAATTTAAATTAATTTCGTTTTATTATGCGTATTATTTATTTTGGGCTGAAGTTGGGGGGAGAGAGAGAAGAGTGAGTGGGGAAAACAAAGAGTCATAGTGTGTGTGTCAAGTGAGGGCTGAGAATTGCAATCCAGGGAGGAAAATTGGAGTGGAGGCAAGGAGGGGAGCTTGGGAACAAGGAAGAATTCATTGGAAACTGTTTGAAGCTAAGAAACCGGGTAAGGGGAGCTTATTGTGTTTCTTTCATATGAATTTCTTTTATTATTAATGTATATTAGTAGCAGATTGTAATTGTGAGATTGGTGTTTTGTTATTTTTATGCTTCGATAAGGTTAAGAAATTAGTGGTTTATGATTTTGTGTACTGTATATAGGTAATATGTTATTTCCGATTGTAAGATTTTTCGTTGATTGTCAAATGCAAAGATAAAGTATCTTTGTTTAATCGCTTCACGGCAATGGCACTGCGATAGATACCATACGGAAGTGGTGTGTGTAGAAAATCTTGGGATTGGTTATATTAGATTATTGGTTTATCTTATATAATTATATATGGTTGGATATCATTTCAAAAGCATGCAGATTATAATGTATACTATAGCGTAGAAGTGAGAAGTTTGTAAAATATTATATTATATAATATATGGTATACATTGAATAACATATGAACGATACAGTGCTTTCTATTAAGTGGCATAATACAAATACTATTAAAGTACATGACAACTTTGGGTTTTGATAATTTAGAGCGAGAATATTTGTATCAAATATATATATGTATGTGTGTGTTACGGATGACAATTGAGGTTTTGTTTTTATGTTATAACTTTTCAGAATAATAATAGTATATTGGGTAAATAGTATTGTTATTTTTAGTTAAAGTTAATACGGTGGAAAAAAATGTATGTGTTATTTTTATGAGAATATAATGTTTTAGTGAACGATTGTGCAGCTGCTTGTTTTACAGGGAGTAAATCTATATATCATGTATCTTTGTGGTTAAAGTGCAGGTTGTCTTTTCTTTAATATAAAGCTATTAATGGTTGAAGGTATATGGTGTGTAAATTTGTATGAGATATGTTTTTGGTAGTTTCTTTACATATAGGTATCAAAGTTAAGCCTTTTAGTCGTATAAAAATATTAACAGGATGCAGATGTATGGACCTTTGCATAGGAGAGTGGTATAATATATAAACATTATTAATTCTTTAATAAGAAAACAAAATTTTGGGTGGTTTTGATATTATATGCATATAGAAGGTAAAAGGTTTGATTTTATATTATTGTGATAAAAAATTATATCATATTATATAACTTGTTGGAAGTTTGAATAACGGGTATTTATTTTACAATTCAGACGTTATACACGTTAATTTTCTTTTACATTAGGATAATGTGTAATTTAATTAAATAATATTATTTTATTGCTAACATATAATTATATTATGTTAATTATTTAACGTTAACACATTGATGTTATAATTGTGGTCTTGTGTATTAATCTCTTGTTTAAGTCAAGCTGTTGTGAATTTATGTATGAGTACAGGATGAGGTAGAATGCTAAATATTGGTTTTGTTGTGTGCCTGTGATGATTATTGTGTTAGAATCAATTCTATAGTGTCTGAACCAGTAGAATTCATTTTACTGGTGTGGCGCCTGGCAGCGGATATGCTTCCGCCAGGTGATACGTCACAAATATAGGGGGCCACTAGCACGTGGCGTTTGGCGTGGGTCCATTGCAGATGGATTTGCATGGATGTGTTTGATGGCTTGGTCAGGGATATGCTGGATTAGTTACGAGCGGGGAGGTTCGTAACGGAGATTTGAGATGCGTGATTGATGCGGGCGGGGAGGTCCGTATCTATTGTACTCTTGTGTGGGGATACGAGCGGGGAGGTTCGTATGTTCCGTGCTCACACTTGAGGCTGCTATGAGCGGCGAGGTTCATAGTAGGTGTTCACGCATGTTGGACTACGAGTGGGCAGGTTCGTAGAGTTGGACTACGGGCGGGGAGGTCCGTAGAGTTGGACCACGAGCGGGTAGGTTCGTGGGAGCATGATAATCCCTAAGGACCAAGGTTGTGGTTGCATCTTTCTCATATAGGTTATGGGATTGGAAGAATATTGTGATAACAAGATTACCAAACTAAAATTAACTAGGTTAGATTGGGTAAGGGACAGTTTTTATTATCTTATGATTATATTGTTTTCTTTTCAGCTCACCCTTTCTTGTTTGTGTGTTTGTGTTTGGCGATGATCACGTGACTTGTTACGTGGGAGCAGATGTGAATTCAGGTGGTAATGCTGATGCTTAGTGACAGAGCAGGGCTGACGATGGGAGATTTTTCTGTTATATTATATTTTCCTGCATTTTGTAATAGACATTATGATGCTTTTATCTATTACGGACATGTAATAAAGATGGAGTAGTATGATTGGATTATCGTGAGAAAAGTTTTAAATTTTCCCGCGCTTGGGAACTTTATATAGTGTCTGAATTTCCAAAAGAAAATTTTATGAAATAAGCTTTATCTAGTAATATCTATCTGGGGTGTTACAGCTGGGATTAGAGCTAGGGATATTTTTACTATGTTTTCATCATTTCATTTGGAACATTGGAACTTGTAATAACTTTTGGTTAATTTCATTTTAATTTTGTCGCATTGGATATTAATTTAAAGTTTCCCGCGTTTTGGGAATAATAATATTGCGACGTTTTAAATTCATTTTCCATATTATTTATTTAATTAAGTAATATTCCTTAGGAATGTTACAGTTTTCGTATCGTAATGTATGAATATAATGCTTCTGCTTAATCACAATCCTTCATTTTCGCGTTTCTGGAGAAATTCCCAGAAACCGCCTGGCGGCAAGCGTGAGTCCGCTAGGTGACGCAAGCGTGATTGTGTTTCTGGGTGTGTTTTGAATTTTGTGATGGATTGGGTTCTCTTGATTTGTTCATGTGTACAATAGGAATTCATGGAAGTATGAATTTAAGAATTCCTATGTGTGTGGATGAACCTTGGGAATTGAATGAGAGACATTGAATTATGTTAACATTGATAGTGATAGTTCAAATTATGAAAAGATGTCTCCAGAAGGCCCAGAACATTCCGAGAATAACATGATGTGATTAATATCTCAATGAATATGGGAGGATATTAATAAAATAGCATGTCTACAATATTTGGTAAATATAAACCAAATTAGGGGATATTATCATTATTTGTTATTCATTATCTTTTAGCTAGATTATTTAGGAAAGATATAATATCTACTTAAAATTGTAACTGATTTACCTATAAATAAGAATGTTAGTCCCACGGCCAGAGGGGAGAATTATTTTGGCCTAAGTGTTATTTGCTAAGTTTGAGAAGAGTTCGACCAATTGACAAGAACTCAGTTAAAGACAAGTCGACCAAGGTTAAGAAGAAGTTAGCCAAAGCAATGGCCACTGAGATTGCAAAGAACTAGTTTAAGAAAAAATTGGTCACCGAGAATGAAAATAACAACTCGGCCACAATGAAAGTAAAGTCGACCATGAAGAAAGCGAAGAATATAAATATTCATGAAAGGAGCTAACACGATGTGAGGAGTTACTGCATATAGGAAGCCAAGATGAAGACTAGAAGAACTAAGATGATGAATAAAAGAGGCATTTAAGTTTACGAGAGAGTTTTGTTGGATTTTGGAATAAACTTAAATGTATTAGCCTTTGTGGATAGTTAATTTATTAGTTGTTTTGGGTAGTCGTTGGAGTATTATGAGTAGCTAATGAGTTAGCCGTTTATAGCTGTTTTTGTCTATTTTGAGTACAACGGTCAATATTATGTGAGTTTATAAATTATATTGTTAAATGTATGAATTATACAACAATAATATAGGTGAATCAAGTTTTTTCACAAAAAAAGGTTTGTTGTTTAACAAATACTACCTTCCATTACTATTCATTCTCTTTTTCTTTACAAATACAAAATTTACTTTTATTAAGACCATTTTACTCTTATAATGGATTGTCAAATGATACTTATTGGTGTCTAAGAATTTTTTTCCTAATACGAGAGTGAGAAAAGTTATTGGCATTAGTTGAAAATATTTGAACTGAACTAAATTTGTATTAAGAGTTCAATTGCATAAAAAATTGAAATGTTTAAAAAGAAAAGAACAAAGTGCAATCAGTTGGCCAGTTTAATTAAATGGTGAGTCTTGATAAATAAATCTTACTCTCATTTTAATCCTATGGTTCATGTCTCTTAAATTGGACACTCCAGTCTTCTCTAATTGATAATACAAACACTTGGCAACCATCTTTTAAAAGCTAACTTTTATGTATGATTCTCCCAAGATTTTTATCAACTGATATGAGAGTCTTAGACTATGTCTATAACCAACCCATATTGGCGTCAGGACCGCAAACTGCAGTATATGTTAAGGAAATTGCAACTATGGAATTTGCGTTCCACACTAGAAATATGAGATTCTCACTACAAGAAAAACTGATATTACCGACGGTCAAAATTCGTCGGTAATGGTCAAAATCCGTTGCTAAATCAAAATTAATGACGGATTATCGACGGTCAAAAATCTGTATGTAAAACTCTTGTGGGTAAAATTTTACCAACGGAAATCATGCTCGGTCGGTAATTATCGACAAAAAAATCTGTCGATAATTACCGACGGAAAAATCCTACCGACTGAAAAATCCGTCGGTCATTCCCAAAATATCCATCGGTAAATAACTTGCACTGTTCATCTTCTTCCTCCTTCTTCTTTCATTTTTTTTTCTCGTTTTCTTCTTTGTCGTCGTCGTCGCCACCCTTGTCGTCGCCGCCACTGTCGTCGTTGCCACTGTCATCTTCTTTTTCCTCCTCCTTCTTATACGGTGATTTTGGATGGGAAAATTCCCACTCCTTTTACCAACGAATATTCCGTCAGTAAATTCGTCGATAAAATAAAATTTTAATTATCGAAGGATTTTACCAACAAATTTTAAGTTACGTAAGTATCGACGAATTTTACTGACAAAAAAATTCGTCGACAATGCAAATTTTGGCAAGAAATTTCCTGCATCTTTTACCGATGGATAAATCCGCTGGTAAATCAGTCGAAATTTTTTTTTTAAATTATCGATGGATTTTACCAACGGAATAATCCATCAACAATACAAATTTGAGCGGGAAATTTCATGCTCCTTTTCTAACGGATAAATTCGTCGATAAATTTCTTGGTTAAAAAAATTTGAATTACCGACGAATTTTTCTGTCGATAATGAAATCTGTGTTATTGACGGATTTTTCTGTTGGTAATTAAAATTTGAATATCCATCAGTAAAATTTGTTTGTAATTCAAGTTTTTTGGCTGAAACATCGGTAAAATTTTGTCAGTAATTTCAGTTTTTTTTAGTGTCTAGTTGGGGTTTATAAGCTATATTTTGTGTGTGACTCTCAAAGGTTCTTATTAGTTCAAATAGCAAATACTACAACAAATTAATTATACTCAGCAACTATCTATGTTCATACACTTTAATGACTTCTTTATATTTGGGGATATAGCGATTCCCGAACAATAAGAGGCCACCTATCATAATTCCAATGAATGATAACAAATAAAAGGGATGCATCGAATTTGAGATCAGGCTACCTCCTAAGAAGAGATGAAAGAAGAAATGGGAAAACTTTTATCTATCTCTATTCAATGCATAGTACAGAATATATAAGACAAGTGCTATCGAAAGATTCTCTATTCTCTATGCTATGTGGCACACAGGCCAAATAACAACACCGAAAAACTTAACAAACTTCTTCTAGAAGGAAATTGAGTCCTAAAAAGCATATAAGTGAATGAAATCAAACCAACTAACATGCCTATTTACCATCTCTTGGGCCTTGTATTTCTCGCTATTAAGTCACATGTAACAAGCTTGGACACACTTCATAAATGATGTGTCCCCATGTCTCATACGTACGGAACACTGGCATGCATATGATAGTCCACGTATTGATAAGTGTCCAATTCAAAAAATATTGTTTTTTTTTCTCTAACAATTTTTACGTGACTTCAATACAATATTAATAAATTTTAACACAATATTAATAAAGCATATACAATAATTTTTTGAAAAACCTACAAACTTATAAATGTATTGCATCGGTCTCTGAATATAGAAGTAAGATATGATTACTGCTTTTCACTTCAAGATAAATTAGATTCATTTTTATATTAGGTAAATATATGTTTAGATTATTATATTTGACTAACCTTATTTAAAGATGATTTTAAACATACAAATATTAGTTGTTAAATTAAATAATTCATAATGATCTAATTCATATGTGCGTCCCTGTGCCTTACATTTCAAAGACTACAAAGACTATACGTGTCGAATTGTCGAAGTCGAGGTGCTTGTGCATGTGCCTGTATCCGTATCTGCGTCCGTGTCATCTTGAGTGACAGTGTCAGTATCTGTATCTGCGTCCGTGTCATCTTGAGTGACGGTGTCAGTATCTGTGCTACATAGATCAATATTCTTTGGATCAAGAGAAGGATCGACTTCCTTGTCAATTAATCCATGATACATTAGATAGAGAGCTGTCTTCTTGACTAGGAATTTATCCCCAAAAATCACAAAAACCTCCACCTTGTCTCCAGGTCCTAAATTTGATATTATGCCCTGCCAATCTACATCACTAAATGATTGTACTGTCTTTCTCCTGTATATCTGGATGGTGCACTTAGTGTAATTAACCATTAAGATACTAATAAGATATTCACTTGTTGTAAAGTGTCTGGGATTATATAAATTTACAGTACACAAAGTCATTCCCTTTATGTGACGATCCTCAGGTACAGTGAAAGTCACTGAATGTGCCTCGCCCATATGAGCTAACCAATAAGGATCTTTGTCACCAGGGAGAAAAACATCACAAGACGCACTGTTTTCTGATCCCTGCAGCATAGGAAAAATAGCTTAGTCATTTTTGCAACGGTTCTATTTCATATAGACTTCTTTAATCATTCTGTCATCCAAAGTACAGAACAGTCAGTTTAAGAAAATTGCAACGTATTAAATAACAACACAGTTCTGGTAATTAGTTCAAAATAAATTTGGTTCAATAGTTTTCCTGTGTATGAGCAGCCAATCCTTAGGATGCATTTTCCTTAACATTTAGAGGTCTTTCAACAAATATATAACTTTTTTTATGATCTATGGGAAGATAACCTGTATTAAATAAACATTGCAGGAAGCAAGTGGAAATCAAATTCCTAGCGCTTAGTATGAGCATGGTCACTCAGTGATGAGGACATTGAAGTTGATCAAGGTTCAACAAAATTAATTGGAGGGTCCACATCACTCAGCTTGCTGAGTACTAGAAAAATGTAATTTTAAATGAAGCCAGGTGGTTAGAAGGGAAGGTGCAAAAAAATGGTGAGGATCGAAATTAACTGTGAATATTTTTCAAAAGGGATATTTCATGTTCTTAAAATTAACAGCAAAAATGAATAGTAAAAGTTAGTAGATAAAGGAAAGTAGAAGAACCTGTAATATGCTCTCGCTGAGAATATCGAAGACTTTTTCTTGGTCACTTCCGAATTTAATCAAACAACGTCTTAAAGGATGCTTTGAAGTTTCTGGTGTAGATCTTATTTCAAATTCAGTCAAGTTTAGATCTCGTATCTCGTCCAAAAGTGCTATTACTTGTTGGTATCTTTGAAACTCTGCGTCACATTGCACCAAAATATTGAGAATATTTAAATCGCTGCTAAGGATTGGTGCTAGATCACCCAAATCATTATTCTCCATACTCATGGAAACTAGAGATGAAGATAAGCCACGAAACGGACGAATACCAGACAGGAGATTAATTTTAGGTGATATCCAAGACGAAATGATAGAATTAAAAACAGTAAATGATAATCCATTATTTCCTCCTAGAAGTATATATCCAATGCTCTTTGAGCTTACTATTGAAAAGGGAACTTGTTTCACAACAGTACTTTCAGAAATTAGAGTTGTCAATGATTCCATACGCAATATATCTTCTTCTAATATGTGAATCTTCAAACAACCAGACAGGATGAGAGTTTTCAAAGATTTTAACTTATATGTCTCAGTTGGGAGATTCCATAGCCTGCTACAGCCTTTCAAATTTATTAGCAGAAGATTGTGGAGATCTCCAATGGATTGGTGTACCTTGCACAATCTTGGACAATGTTTGACAATGAGCTTTTCAAGACTTGGTAGTTTTGAAAAGTCGGGAGTTTCAATTAAGAACTTGGAATGACTAAGATTCAGGATTTTTAGCCACGGCAACACCTACAAAAATATAGTATTTTTACAGGAAAAAAAAAACAAAGAAACCGTGATACATGGCAATTGTTACAATTTTAATTACCCTAATAATGTGAATAGAAAATGGGAAGTAATGTATACCTGGGGTTCTTTCCACATTTGTCTAAGATTACTCTGTTGGAAATCAATCACAATTGCCTCTTTCAGATAAAAGTTGTTAGGTATGTATTTGAAAGGAAATCCTTGCCAGTAGATCCATCTCAATTGCTTAGAAAGATACCCATAATCTCCAGTCACTTGTACATTATCAAGTTGTAAGAATCTCAACCTTTTCATCTTCTCAAAAGCACAAGCTTTGACGAACTCACTTCTGGTAAACTGACAGTTCAGAGACAGTCCCTCGATAGCTTCTGTCCCCTGTGATGATAAGAGAAAAAAAAATTAGGAAATCACCATTATTGCTCACTAGAAAATAAAAAATAAAGGAAAACACTTTCAAATTTCAAAATGCCTTATGAAGATTGTACTTACACTATTCTTTGTCAGTACATCGAGCACATCCTTGTGAAGCCACAATCTTCTGCGCCTCCCAGGTTGCATTGTTGAGGTTTGACGAACAATCTCTCGTCCCATATCCCGGAGCAAACAATGCATTCCAAGTTCATTGTTCTTTTCAATTTTTAGAAGACCACGTTCTATGAGAACTTTCATTCCAATATCAGCATGTAGTCCACAACCATTTAGTATCTCTGTAACATAGTCTCTGTCTTTACCAATAAAAAAACAACATACATCAAGAAATATATCCTTTTCCATTA
Source organism: Vigna unguiculata (assembly GCF_037176805.1). Classification (NCBI taxonomy): domain Eukaryota; kingdom Viridiplantae; phylum Streptophyta; class Magnoliopsida; order Fabales; family Fabaceae; genus Vigna; species Vigna unguiculata. The sequence continues at coordinate 4,845,288 of NC_140801.1, forward strand.
GACATAAGCCGTCAAAACTTATTCTTAGGATGTTCTGAACTTGAGTATTGGGAATTATTTCTAGTTTTGACAATACACTTCTCCATTCATTCACTGACCTCTTCCTTAAATAAGAACCAAGCACTTCAAGAGCGAGTGGTAGTCCACCACAATAAGCAACTGCAGATCTTGCAAATTTAATGAAGTCTTCTTTTGGTTTTGCTTCTCCAAAAGCATGCCAGCTAAAAAGCTCAAGGGAGTCATTTTCGTCCAGTTTATCCATCTCATAAACATAATCAACATTAAGTTGATAAAGCAGGTTTAAATTTCTAGTTGTAATGATTATTACACTTCCTTGACCAAACTGTTTATCATTTCTACGGAGTTCTTTTAGTTGGTCTATCTCATTGACATCGTCAAGCACAATGAACAACTTTTTTCCAAAAAGTCTGTTCTCGGTCGTAATTTTTTTCATCTCACCACTCTCTGTCGTCACATTTGTTTTCAGGGAACCTGAGGGAAGTTTTTCTTGTAAATGAACAAGGTCTCTGCCATCTGTTTCACAAACTTCTTTAATACCTTGAATGAAATTTTTATCACCAAATGTATAAGGAATCTGATTGTATATGGCTTTGGCTACGGTAGTTTTACCCGATCCTCCCATTCCCCATATCCCTATCATACAAACTTTGGTGGGTTGATTTTCAAACAATCCAATCACATTTTTCACGTGGGGTTCTAACCCAACAGGAAATTTAGTTGTACACAAGGGGCAGTCTAGTTTGGCGAGAACAGACTTAACAATTTCCTCCACTAGTTCAGCATCACTCCTTCCAGTTCAATAAATACAAAAGACGCAAATGTCAAAATAAAAGAACGCAAAACAGTATAGAAGGAATTTCAGATAAATATGCACTCTCAAGAAAAGCGGAAAATTAAATAATAAATCTAATTCTTTAAAATTGAATTTTTAATTGCAGAAACCGATTTTGCAGAACAAGTCTTCTCCTTTGTGCTTTAAGAGAAAGAAAAAAAAAACAATGAGATGCGTATTTCCATAACAAATTAAAATTTGTATAGTATTATTTTGGCACTCAACAAATTTTTACTCACTTATTTTTATCAAAATATCTCTAAAAGCTAGTTGTCAAGGTTAAAAAAAAACATTTTCTTTGAAATTTTAAAGAAATTACGAGAGAAGTTTTACAAATTAATTTATATATAAATTAGATTTAGTTTATGGAAAAGAAATTATATTTTTATTAAAGATAATTGTGTGGAACCACTTGTTTTATTTTCTATGCTGAAAATGTTTTAATAAAATTTTGGTTAAATTATTCGTTTGGTCGTTGTATTTGTCAAGTAGTGTCAGATTGGTCCTCTAGGTTTTTGTTGTCTTAATTTGGTCTTTGTTTTTTTAAATATGAATTAATTTAATTCTCGTCGTCAATTTTGACCAAACGGTACTAAAGTCAATGTCACATGTTAATTTCTGATTTTTTTTTTAATTTTTTTAATCTTTTTTTTAATTTTTTTACAAATTTTTAAATTTTTTTTTAAATTTTTAAAAAAAATTAATTTTTTTTAATTTGTTTTTTTTTACATGTATTACTTCACATTTGTGCTACGTGTCAAAATGATTCAATTTGGTCCCTATATTTGCTTTTAATTTCAATTTAGTCTCAATTTTTATAAAAAATAAAGCAATATTGTCTCTCTTTATTGATACTTAATAATTTCAATAATTAACTATTATGTCGTCATATATAAAGGCATCAAGTGTATCCTATTATACAAACTTAATGAAGATTAAAAATCAAATAACTAACTTATCACGCATAAATTTAGAAACTAAATTTCAAGATTAAAACAAAACATTAGTTTAATGTTTTGTATAGAATTTAAAATTAATTTAAAAATATTTAATAAAAAAGTTAACTTTAGTAAGAATATCACCATAAGATTTATAAAAGAGTAGATTTAAACTAAAAACAATCAACAAATAAAAGAATCAAATTGAATCATTTTGACATGTTTAACCATGTGGTATAAGTGACATGTGTAAAAAAAAAAATTAAAAATTTAAAAAATTTAAAAAAAAAAATATCTGATGATAAAGAACAAATTAAATATTTTTTAAAAAATATCAGACTGAGACAATTATCATTACTTAACAAATCCAAAGACCAGAGTAATTTAACCTAAAATTTTCAGAAGTGTGGATTGGCTTACCTGTGTTCGCTCTCCTCCCAATTAGGCAAAGTTCCAGCTTTGATGAGTGCGCTATTCCACCTCTGGAACCATGTTTTCTGATATTCTCCTGACCAAATTATGTGTTCAATTTTCATGACCTCTCTTGCAGTTGCTTTCAACGTATTTCCAAAATCGGATCGGTCAATTTCGTAAAACACGGGCATAACCATTAGGCCGTGAGTTTCGTGGCATTCAATGATTCTCACAAGTTCATCAACACTCCGAAAAGATTCAAAGTATGTTTTGGTGAAAACAACTATTCCAATCTGAAACCCTTCAATTGATGCTACAAATTGTTCCCGCTGCATATCCACGGCAAGGAGGTAAGGTTTTACTCCAGCCTGCAAAAGGGCAGAACTGAGATGAGAAACGAAATTCCTACGGATGTCGTCTCCCATACAATGGATGAACACGTCGCCTTCGATTCTGAATTTTGAGAAAGACGAAGAAGAAGACGCAGATGCCATCAAAGAAATTGAGGTCAACTGTTAGAAGAGAAAGCAATAATCTTGAATATACTGACAGATGATAATTTTTTAGTGTTATCCACCTTTGCCTTGTACACTACTCTTATATACAATAAGACCCGCACTTTTTATTTAAAAAAGATTAAACTACTTAATACTGGAACTTAAACTATTTAAATAATTAATTTATGAAATAAATGTCCTGTTACCAAAGTAACCCATTCTACTTTCACTTCATTCGAGTGTAATACGAAATGATAAATTGTTTTTTTCTTTGGATCATTAAGAAATTGGACTGGACAGGTAAGGCTATTGCTTCTTCACCATATCAAATTTCCCTTGCCACTCAATCATTCTGGATTTCATTTGTTGGAAGAGGTAATTTAAGAGAGTTTATTTGAAGAATTTGAAATTATTTAAGGGAAATGCAATATTTATATGAGGAAATTGAAATTGAAGAATGTTGAAGAAGGTATTTCAAATAATCAAAATAGTAAAATTTGAAATTTATTGGAAAAAGGAAATTGAAATTTCACAGGTCCAGAAAGTCAAGCCAGCTTGGACCAAAGGTCAAGCTGAGCCAACCTAGACTAAAGGTAGAGCCGAACCGGGCACGAGCCAGAGGTCGAGCCAAGCTGGCGGGAACCAATGGTGGAGCTAAGCCAGCGCCAGATAAAGGTCAAGTCGAGCCATCGTGGATCGAAGGTTGAGTCAAGCCGGTCGTAGGCCAAAAATCGAGCAGAGTTGGCTCGGGTCGAAGGACGAGTCTGGAGTCAAGCTATATTAGCCAGCCTGGGTTGAAGTCTAGTCGAACTAGCCTAAACCAAAGTCAAGTTGAGTCGTCCCGCACCGAAGGTTTAGTTTGAAGTTGAATCGTGTCGGCCTAAGCCAAAGTCGAGCCGTGTTGGCTATGGTCAAAGTTGAGCCCAGTCGAATTGGACCAAAGTCAAACCAAGTCACTCGAATCGAAAGTCAGACTAACTCAACTCAGATTCAAAGATAAAGTTCAATTTGCCTTAAAATAAAAATTAAATTATTTTATCCAAAAGAAAAATTAAAATCTAAATTATCTTAATTACTCTATCCAAATAAACTATTTAAAAATAAAGAGAAGTTAATTATAAATAATTCAAATAAACTATTTAAAAAATAAAGGAAAGTCAATTATAAATAATTCAAATTCTACGTATTTTAATCCCTTGAAATTTTTAACATTCCTCGTCCAAACACAAATTAAGACAAATTCTGATATTTTTTTTCTAAAAGACCATTATCCACTCCAATTACGGAAATAATTTTCCCATAGCTTTAATAGGATGCGGCGATAAATTTGATAGGATGCGCCCTAAATAAATGATACATTTCGTACCTAAACTTTGTAATAAATAATTTTAAGAAAATCTTATTTACTTTTTAATTGTTTAGAAGAAATAGAAATTTATTCGTAAACTTTATAACTTAATGTTATATTATTTTTTACTTATCCATTACTTTGTATTTAGATAAGAAATTTTAACAATTTCAAAAAATGGAGAAACTTGATATTTGAATTATTTACAATTAATTTATTTTATTTTTTAAATAGTTTGTTTGAATGGAGTAATTAAAATTTTTTATTTTTTATTTTTTTTGTTTGGATGAAATAATATAATTTCTCTTTTAACGTAAAATTCTACTTTAAAAGCATTTTGACAATTAGATTCTATCTTTAGTATGAATAAACTTATATTGACTTTCGGTTCAGGTCGACTCATCTCGAGTTGTCTTGATCGTGAAATCGAGACAAGTTATCTTGACCTTCGACTTGGATTGATTTATCTTGATCATGAACTCATGATAACTCGTCTCAATCATGAACTCATAATGGTTTGTCTAAACCTTCGACTTAGGTTAAATTAATTTGACCTATTTTAGTGTTACGATCAACTTATTTAAAGTAAAACATGTTTACAGACAGTCATTGAAAAATCAGAGATTCTACCGGGAAAGCTATTTAATGTGAACATTAATCTAAAAAATCTAAAGGTTAAATTATCCTTTTGGTCCATCTATTTGTCATGAAATTTCATTTTGGTCCTCACGTTTTTCGTTGTCTGAATTTGGTCCTCATTTTCTTAAAAATGATTAAATTTGGTCCTCACCGTTAACTTTGACCAGACGGTGTTAAAGTCAATGACACGTGTCAATTTCTGGATTTTTTGAATCTTTTTAATATTTTTTTATTTTTGTTTTGACACGTGTCATTTCACCGTCGTGCCACGTGTCAAAGTGACTCAATTTGGTCCCTATATTTGTTTTTAGTTTCAATTTAGTCCTAATTTTTGTAAAAATGAAGCAATATTGTCCATCCTTAGATTGAGACTCAACTTAATCTTTGTATACAACTTATGATGATATTGTTAATAAAATTGACATTTTTATTAAATATTTATAGAAGTATTTTTAAATAATTTTTTTTAGTTTTATTATTAAACAAAGTTAAACCCCAAACTTAATTTCAAAAATTAACAATTTTGTCATCATATATAAAGGCATTAAGTGTATCATATTATACAAACTTGGTAAAGATTAAAAATCAAATAACTTGTCACACATAAATTTAGGAACTAAATTTCAAGTTCAAAACAAAATCAAAGTCTAATGTTTTGTGTAGAATTTAAAGTTAATTTAAAATATTTATAGAAATATTTAATAAAAACGTTAATTTTAGTAAGAATATCACCATAAAATTTATAAAAAAGTAAATTTAGTGTCAATTTGAGAAAGGACAATATTGCTTCATTTTTACAGAATTTGAGACTAAATTGAAACTAAAAACAAATATAGGAACCAAATTGAGTCACTTTGACACGTGGCAAAACTGTGAAGTGACACGTGTCAAAAAGAAAAAAAATTCAAAAAAAATAAAAAATATTAAAAAATATTAAAAAAATTCAAAAAAACCAGAAATTGACACGTGACGTTGACTTTAACACCGTCTGGTCAAAGTTAACGGTGATGACCAAATTGAGTCATTTTCAAGAAAATGAGGACCAAATTGAGACAACGAAAAAACGTGAGGACCAAGATGAAATTTCATGACAAATAGAGGAACCAAAATGGTAATTTAACCAAATCTAAACTAAAAATCAGCAATGCTGTTAAAGGGCCAAGGCTGCCATGGAATGAAAAATGAGGGCAACGAGGAACAATATTATATCTGTAAGGTTACTCTTTAAAACATATTATACGCAAATCAATTGCCTACATCTTTTCTTGATTTTGCCGCACAAAATTGCACTAGATAGGAAAAATCTTCATTAAAAATCTAATAGACAGAAATAAGCATAGTAAATGTCACACAAATAATTTTCAATAACGGCATAACCCAAAAGTGGATATGGATCTCAGCTCCAAAATAACTTTTTAGCACATGAAAGTAATTCACATTTCAGAAAGGGAATCCTCTCTTACTGCACTTCTTTGATGAATCTCCTAATCTCTTAACCTCTTTTGTCCTTTTATAGAAATCCATCAATTCATTGGCAACATCCTCGCCATGGCATTTGACAAACAAGTCCAAAAATCTCTTCTCTGGCATCCTAAGCAAACTTACTATCGTTGGTCCTATGATTTGCCACTTTGAATCCATATCTTGAATCTTCAATGCTAGTAGAACTCTTGGCTTCAAAACAGTATCCACGTTGGCATACAATAAATACGGCTGCTTTAGAACCATCTTAGCATCAAGCTTCATCGTACCCAAAATGAAAGTCATGTTCCTCTGAACCTTGTCTGTCGACAATGTCAAAACATTAGGAGACCTCCCCATAAGACCAAATATCTCCTCTTCAGAAAACCCAAACTTTGTGAAATTCGCCACCTTCTCCCGGATAGTTTCTACGCGAGAGATTCCAATTAAAGTCACCATATATTTATACATCTTTGAATCCTTAGCAATCCCAGTTTTGCTTAAATATTCCAGCTTCTCAGCATCAAAGGAAGTCCTTGAAATAACCGTGGGCCGCAAAAGCAGCATCTGAATTAAGTCCCCTTTCTTAACACCCAACTTCTCATAGAGCTCAACTGTGGCCTTAACATTACAGCGACCCTCCGATAGCAGCAATGAAGGGTTCCTCACAATGGCCTTCTGAAGCACATCCCTCGACTCAAACAATGATGTAAGATGTTCAATCCGCTCTTCTAAACTAGAGTTACTCCGACTCTGGAAAAATCGTGGTCTACAATTGACAATCTTCACAAGTTGAGAAGCACGCAAGCCCAAATCACTAAGCAGGCACAGTTTAGACTGAACCATCGAGGGATCAGCATTGCGCAAAGAGGGACAGCGCGAGAATATTCTCACCAAATCATCATCACTGCAACCCCATTTGCTCAAAAGTTCAGTAGCATCAGTCCATTTGCTTTTATCATCTTCAACTTCAACCTTGGTTTCGGTGAGGCAAATGGTCGAACAGGTGGTGGAACTGAACACTCGCAGAGCTTTTATACCTGCTGACAGTGTTAAAGGCTGAGAAAATTTTGACACAGTTGAGAGAAAACGAAGCATCAGAGTGAGACTGTTAATACTAGGCTGAAAATTTTGAGGACGAGGAACAAGGGTAGGGATGAAATTTTGGGTTTTCTTAAAAAAATGATTTTTTTTTTTCTTTTTTAAATCGTCAGAAGAGGAGGGTAAAGAGTGAATTAGATTTGAGTGATTTGGAGAAAAACAATTACATAGCAAAGTGTGATTGATCGAAGAAGTTGGACTCATGAATGCTGCCACAGTGCGAAGGGACATGCGAGTGGGAAGGAGAGGAGCACTCTGATTTCATTCTTATGGACTTACGATGTGAGAGCTGAGTACTCTGATGAAATGATGGAAGGGAAGTTACTTTGTACATAAAAATTACTTGGTACAAAACAAACAATAACAACCCAATCTTTTTAACAGGTTGTCTTGTTTTAAAATAAAATTTATTAAAAACATTGAGAAATATTATGAGAATTTTTGTTTTGATTAATTTTTTTATCTGACGAATTTAAACCTTTCAATCAAATTCAAAAAGCAAAAAAAAAAAAATATGTTCGACAAAATGTGTTTATCTTTATAAATAAAAGAGTGTGGTATTACATCATTGTTAATTGTCTAATATTCATTCCACGACACACGATTTTTTCTATACACCTCTAATTAAGTTCATCCTTTCTCTCAAATTGTTTACACGACAAATCTCCCACATAGCTCTCACGAGTAATATGTGTGAAGAGAAGTCTTGAAATTTTTATTGTAGTATTTATTTTCCCTGTTATAATACAAACACTCTTTTTAATTTATTTTAGTATTTTCTTTAGTAAGACATATGAAAATCATTTTTTTTTTCTATTTTACTGTTCTAATACTTGAAGAGAAAAATTACAAGAAAAAAAAATCAATTCCTCCTTTGTTCTTCTAATAGCTATTTCTCTTAATTTTAGAGACGTGTTTTCATATTAAATTTAGAGATACTGATATTTTAATTTTTCTTTTAGTAAAATTACATCAATAATAATTATTTACTTTTCTTATGTTTTATTTTTATTCTAAGAAAAAAGGTTGAAGAAATGGTGAAAGTTGAAAGGAGACAAAGATTTTTTACAATGATTGATGAGGACCTCACTGTTGTGAGAGAGCCAGGAGGAAGAACATTGTCATCTCAATTGCGTTGTCATCGATTCTTAGCTCAGTGTAAAATCTTTCTAATGGTTAAACCGTTATTTTTCTTTATCCGGAAACACTCAGAGAATAATAATTTCAAATAATAAAGACAACATTTACATTAGGATGGCAATGGGAGTTGATCTAACCCATTTAAGATAGATCTACATTAAGCTCGCATACTGTAAACTGAGTTAACTCACCTCACACAAATTATGCGGACTGGAATCATTGGCCAATCCCGCACTTCACTTAACCCGGGCCTGCGGACTGAGTCGGATAATTGGGAGATTCTTAATTTAAAAAGCAATTCTTAACACATGACTGTTGCAACAATACACACAGCAAACATATGGTGTTCAATGTAGTGATTTTAAAGTAGAAATTGATAAATTAACTTAACCATGCGTCTTGTAAAACCAAATTATTTGGTGTATGAGCTTGTGAAGCTTTCATCTTGGAAGTATGGAGATATGTAGCAATGCAATTTTCAGATGCATTAAATGAGTGAATGACGAATAAATTAGTGGATTACTCAAATAGAATAAGTTCAGAAGTTGCTCCTTCAATTCCTGTTTCTTTTAACAATTAAAGCATATACGACTTTTCAAACTTTTCCGTTTAAGCAGCAAATTTAAACAGTAACACAAATTCAGCACCCAATTTAAACAACAACGTAAGTGTGGTGTGTGTGTGTGAGCAGCGTCGTGACCGTGAAAATGAGGAGGATGATCTCTCTTTCTCTGCAGTGTCCACTTAAATTCAAGCTTATGCAGGCAAGGCAACGTGACTTACTAAGCTAGGGTAAGCTTATGTGGGCTGAGGGCCAACCTGCCCGGGCCATGACCAGTCTGCATGGACCGCAAGCTATGTGGGCCGAGTTTTGGTAGATCTTCAGGTTTAAGTTTTAGGCCGTCCCATGCTGGATCTACTGGACCGACGAGTCAGACTTTTATTGTCACCTCTAATCTATCATTTTTGAAATTGTCTATGTGAAAAAAGTAGTGTTTACATCTATCTCTTCCTAAACTAACATAAAAATGTTTCTTTTTTTCATCTATTAAATCGGGTCAAAAATTCATTTTTTTATATCACTTGCATTTACGTTAAATCAAAATAATTTAACTTACATTAACTAATGTAATATATCATTTTTGGAGTAGAATTCTTATCCATTTACTACAAAAAATTTCTATATAACAACTAATTTTAGGGACAAAGAATTATTAGTCACCAATTTAGATATAAATTTATAAACCAAGTATTATTGGTATTTAAAATAGTCTCTATTATGACTAAAAAATTATAATTAATTTGTGAATTAGTTATTAAATTAATATTAGCTACCAAGATTTTGACTACTAAAGAATTAGTGTTTAAATTGGTTTCTAATGTTATTGGAGTTGAACAACATGACATGTTTAACAGTTAAATATGAACATTGTGAAAGTTGTGAAAAAAGATGATAATTTCATACCCATCAATTCCAAATTCAAAAGAATTTATGCTTAGTTAAATATAGGTTGAGATTCACAAATTATAAGTGATTGAATAATCAAGCAACTATTATATACGACAAATTCAAAAGTTATAGAAAAGTTTGCTAATTTTAACCAATGTATTAAGGGTATTGAAATCAAGACATCAAAGAGTGATATAGAGGTGAAGGCATAAAAAAAGAGTGATATAGAGGTGAAGGCATAAAAAAAGAATGATATAAATAAGATAAGGATGTTAAGAACAAGATTAAGAGAAGGAGGTGACACATGGTGTCAAAGAAGGGAAATCGAAAATGGAAGCCAACATATGAGTGGAAGAAATAAAAAGTGATCTAGAATTCAAAATGTGCATCAAGAAAGGAGTTCGCTAGACATAATCAAAGTGAGCAACGCAAGATCGAATGGGAAGTTAGCATATGATAACTAGTGCAAAACATGGGCTTAGTAGGCATAATTGACATAAAGTGGGTGATTTTGAAGCAATTATCACAATTTGGTTAATTTTCTTTTATTTTATTTTAACTCAACTATCAGAAAAAACAGGGGAGAATATAAATAGGTTATTCAAATGTAAAAAAGGGATGACAAATTGTAGTAAAAGTTAAAACACTCTGAAAAAATTGCAAACAAGAAAATGATAAATCCAATGATGATTGGAAAGGTGAAAATGATTTTCTTTTTTTTAATAAAGATGGATGACGCAAATATGCATGATTTGGTATGATGTATGAAATGTCTTATGTGGGTTTTTTCCTTTTGATTTTTTTTGAAAACAAATTTCAATTGGTCCTCGTTTCATTGTTATTTCAAATTCATAGAACCATTCTACTTTGATTTTTATTTTTTTTTACTTTTCGAAATCATTTCTTTGGTCTAATCAATTTATTGACGACCCTTTTTTATATCATTTCTTTTGAAACATTATTTCAATGACATACATGAAAGTGTCAAGGGGTTGGAAATGCTTGGATGAGGTGATGAAGATTAACTAGGGAGTTGTCCCAATTTGAATTGGTCTCAAGGCATAAAATGTGTTTGTGCTTGCTTCAATTATTGATGGTATGAAGAAAATGATGGGGACTTCAGAAAGTTGTCCCTAGTGTGAGAGTCTATGATGATCTTAGAGTGCAAAAGTGTGTTTGGCTTTTTCCAAGTGAGGAGGTTGAAAAATGACAAGGTCTTCACAAGTTGCCTCTAATGTGGTTCTAGTTGTCAAGGTTAATAATTACTTCAATTCAGGATGAATGACAAGAATATATGAATTACAAACAAAATGACTGTCCTAGTTTGGGTTTGGGATTGATAAAGATGAACTATGGTAAGGTTGGTCAAGGTTTAGGCTCAGAGCGAGGGATATGGTAGGAATTAAAGATGAAGCTCCATGACAAATGAATTGAAATTGGATAGTCCTAATTTAACTTGATTGCTTGATTCCCCATGCTAATTTTGGAACTTTGGAAACATGTCAACCAAAAATAAATTTCCCTAGTGTTTAAAAGTAAATGTTTTAACACACTTTTTCAATCTTTTCTTTTCTTTTTTTGTTAAACTTGCTAGCACGTCAAAATTATCCTTTAAATTAAAACCTTTTAAATATAAAACCAATCTTTGATTTGTGTGGACTTTATTAGGCTTCTATTGTGGCCAAGACTAAGGGGTATGAAAGATAGTAAAGACCCAAAAACTATGTCAAGTTATTTGGAACATGGATCTTTGGATAATGTTGCACTCAAAATTATTTGACTTCTCTTTGTTCACCCTTTTTAGTTCTCTTTATCTATTTTGACCTTTCATTCCTTTTCCCCAAACTTCCACTTCTCTTTTTGTTATTTTCTCTATATAACCAAGTCACTTTTGCCTTCTTAGTTTTTTTCAATCTTTTTGCACTAGTAAACTACTAGTCAAATGAAGCAAATGCAAACATTATATTGACTCTAAGTACGAGGGTGACTCTTGTTCAGGATAATTTGAAAGAAAAAATTTCTTCTATTTTTTAGGCTCAAAATGACTAGTAAAAGATGATAATTTATTATTATTATTATTATTATTATTATTATTATTATTATTATTATTATTATGTTGGAAAAGAAAAATGGACGTTCATCGTTCCAAATCATGATTATTTTATTTTCAAAAGCTTTAATCCACAGAAAAAGAGTTTGATTGATGTTCCAGGTTGCCCCTTTTCTTTTTTATTTTTATTTTATTTTCTCTCTCATTTTTATGTCTTATTTTTGCCTATACTTCCTTTTCGGGTTTTCAGTCTACAAATTTCTCTTCATTTTTTTCTTTTTGTGTTAAGAAAATTGATTAATCATCCTAAGACAGCCTTTCTATGATAACCTTCATGGAAAATGAAAGTAAGGTTTACAGTGGAAGGGTGATGGAAAGGGAAATGTATTTAAGCAATTTCTAGTATGTAAGATTAGATGGATGTTTCAAAAGAAATGGTATGAAATAGTATTTTATTTCTTTATTCAATCCACTGATTTGACTAACGAATTATCATTTTTCATAAGAAAGATTCCAAGAATTTGGTGATAAGCAAAATAAGAAATAATTTGAATTTATTGTAGTTCAAATTTTTTGGCTTTTTTTCAAAAAATTATGCCAATGCATGCTATGTGTTTAAAACTATGGACACAATATCATGAATGAACACATAATGGGAATGTAATGCATGGTTGTGCATCAAAAGACATTCACGTTATATGTTAATGAAATGTATGTTTATGCCTTATGAGGCCTTTTCTCCTTTTTTTTTCATGATGTGATGATAAAAAATGTGATGAATTTATTGTTATATACAAGAAAACGTTAGGGTAAATGACACAAATAGTCGTCCTTCAGTGACAAATTTATAGATTTTGGTGACAAATTTTTATATCACTAAAACTGATCTTTCTTGTAGTGAGGCCAACAAAGAATTTTCTTCTACATGTGAAGGTGTCATTGAATGAGTAGGTTGAAAGGCACCTATTTTACCTTAGGAATCAAATGCATAGGAGTAAAAATGTATTTGATAGACTATCATTCAGTTCGAACATAGGGGAAAACTATCCTTCATTCCAAAAGTAGTACCATTAGAAGGCACATTGGCTAGAAAGACAAGTTTTTATGGAAACAAGTGTAAGATAAAAGGGTTTTTTTAGTAAGGTAGCCAAAGTCAGTCCAATCAAATCTTCGCAAAGACTTCAATTACTCAGGCTGGAGACATGAATTCGAGTTATCATGACTTCAATGTTAGGATGATAACATTTTGATCACTTCAATCCATTTTCATTTTCTTTGCTACAATTTAATCTCCATACACCATTCCATCTCTCTCTCTCTCTCTTGATTGATTGATATTCCCATAAAAGAAAATTCATTGAGTTGGATATACTTGTGAAATTAATACACATCATAAATAGTTACACATCAATTTTATCTTAATTATGAAATCTTAAAACAACACACTTTACGTTCTAGAATTAAGGACCAAACCAAAACTATGATAATTAATTGCCGTCAAGAAAAATCTCCTTTTCTTTCCTTAATCCCTCATGTATATATAGAGTCTTTGAGTCTTAAAACTACTATCTTACTGTCATATCTTTAGGTAACCAATCTACCCACTTCTCCACTATTCTCTCCTGAAATCTCGCATGAGGTGGTTATTACTAAAATCCAGGGATATTTGCTCGTCACCTCGGCCATCTCGGTCCAAATGCTCGTCACCTCGACCACCTCAACCACCTCGGCCCAAATGCTCGTCACCTCAACCACCTCGGCCTAAATGTTCATCACCTCGGCCACCTCGGCCCAAATGCTCGTCATCTCGACCATCTCGGCCCAAATGCTCATCACCTCGGCTTGTGACTGAAACTCGTTGTTTTATAATAAATATTTATCGAGTCAGAATCCAAATGAGCATGTTGAGGTCGACCATTCTCTGGACAGTACAATTACACATCAATTTTATCTTAATTGTGAAATCTTAAAACAACACACTTTACGTTCTATTGAAAACAATTGTTTGGTAGTCTACTTGACAAAGAATTTACATCGAATTGATTTGATTCACTCAGAATATATTGAACACGTATTAAACTGAAATTCTTGATAACACAATTATTTGATTTGAAGATTTTAAAATGTATTATACTAAATAAAAAATATATATGTTCAAAATATATTGAAGTAAATCAAAGAAATATGAAAATATTATACTTTTTTAAATAAAATGTTTTATTTATTGTTGTATATGTTATCTTAAACCTTTTATGAAATTTTTAGCATCCGTTAAGGATAATGATACTTTAACTCACTTTTTTCGATCCACTTTTAACCCACTACTCTCATCATTCTTAGATCATCACATCACATCACATCACTACAAAAAATTAAAATAGATTATCCAAGACTGACGAGAATGGTGAGTTAAAAATTGGTCAAAAAAAGTGATTAAAATATCATTTTCCATCCGTTAAACACTATTGTTATGGAGGTTGTTTTAACAATATTTATTATTTGATTATTCAAGTATTCTTCTACTCCATCACATAAAAATGGTCATCCAAAACAAACTACATACCTTTATTCCGTCGCTTCGCTTCTATTTTTAAATGCTATAATTATATAGTCCTTTTATTTTGAATGGTATGCCTAAATGATTAGATAATTACAAAATCTTTATCTTAGCACGTAAGATACCCACTTAATCCATTCTGAATGGTTATCCAACCACGTTAATCTAAGATCTACATAATTAATTTTGTTTAAAACATAGTTGATTATACATAAATCATAATGAAATATAAACATAACATAATTATCATATAAACACAATTTTTGAAAAGTCATTATTATTAAATTTACTTTGGTTTTAAAATTACAATATAATAATCATTTCATAATCATTCTTATTTTCCTTTTCTCTTAATCAAACCTGTTCCATTCAAGCTTTTTTAATATTTTTTCTGTCCTATCCAATTTATTCTGATCATTTTTTTTATGTGATACTTTTCTTGATTTCCCACTTTCTTTACACCATAAAGAAACTAACAATTAAAAATATTTGATTCCAGGACACCCTGTTTCTTCAAGCCAACTGTCCCTTTGCTATAGCAAGAAACACCATTTGCTAACACCTATCACATGCACACTCTTTTCGGTGTCTAAACACGGGACCACATTATCTGCGCTTTAATAAGGAAAGATTTGAGTCAACAATGTATTAATTTCATGGACCAAATATACTCATTCCTAATTTAATTCAATCTATTGTTTAATTTTTTATTTTCATGAACGATGTAGTTATCTCTAATTTAATTTATTAAATTTTGAATTTATATTTCTCATGTGATGGTCCCTTTTGAATTCATATCCAAACCTATAATGCATTATCCAAAACATTTTTTTTTTCAATTATACAAAAGTTTCGTCACACTCTGTAAAACAACACCATCCTATTCGCCGCATAGAATAAACAACATTGTTCATTTGCCGCATATAAGTTCAATTATTTATGCACAATAATATCTCTCAACAACCCATAATTTCAAAATTTCCATTCAATTTAAACTATTAGTTCTTTTTTACAAAATCTTCCATGCCACACTTAAAATAAATTAAAAGAAAAAATCAACAATCAATCATCTCGTACGGACAACCACACCGCCGCGTCTGCCAGAAACAGAGTCGTCGAACCCCACGAACCTACATTTGGCACCACCCAACGCAGAGACGGAAGTGAGAACCGGATTTCCCTGAACCGGGTTCGTGGTTCTCCGATAAGAACCAAACCACTTGTTCTGCATGTACCGGTATTTTCTCCAGGGAGGCACAGTTAACCCTCGTTTCCTAAAACAACGCTTCGCAACACCGCACAAGATCCGAACGGTGCTTTTCAACTCCTCTGCAGTTCCAACGAATATTCGAGGCACGTAGCTCAGAAACTCTAGGTACTCCTTGGTGGGCCGTGCGATCTCGAACTGGCCCACGAAATCAAGGTCCACGAAGTACCTCTTATGCCACGTGGACGGTCCTGATGGAACCACGTCGATAAATTCATAGTTACCCGCCGTGGCACCACCGGAAGAATCCCACCGCGTTTTGCAAATCGCGGCATTGTGTCCGTTCTCGCGCAAAAATGACATCGCGTTTCGCAGATACGTCGAAATGTTTCGTTCCTTCAAAAACGCGAACTTCTCCGCCGCCTCCGAAGTGTGCGCGAGAAGCAAGTTTTTGTAAGAGTCGGAAACGTTGGATTCCATAAGCATAAGAAGTTCATCCACCGAGTCTACACAATCAGAGACCGAGTCGACTCGCTCCGAGTCAAAGTCGTTCTTCTCTGAGTTATTATCCAAGTCGTCATTGTTCTCGAGGAAATCATGCACGAGTTCGGAGAGGCACGGGGAGTCCTCGTCACCGGAATGTTCGCTCCCGCTGCTGGTGTAGCTTAGTTGCCGGTGGTCGCCGCCAACGAGACGCGCTTTGGCTTCTTCGTCGAACGGGTCAGTAACTCGTTTCTTTCTTGCTGAAACCACCATCGATTTGTGTTTTCTAGAAAATTCTGGATCAGTTAATAATCAATTGCCAGATTTGGTGATGGATTGGGTTTGAGCGTGGTTTGTGTTTGTAGAAGTTACTTATAAAGACGAAAAAATAGCTGGAATTTTCTCGAGAATATTCGTGGGAACAGTTTCAGATTTAAAATGATTGCTGTGATTTTGATTCAATCTTGTCTGTGATTTGACTCAATTTAAAGTTTGGGGAAGTTAAAATGGGATATGCGGGTAGGATCCGAATGAAGGGAATGCGATTGTTGTGAGATGCCTGGCATATCCAGTTATATTCGGGTCAAGTCTTGGATCCGTGACGTGTGAGAGCGTGATTCCACCATGTGGGCGTGAGGTATAGGCGAGCTTGCATGACCGTGGCACGTGGTGGATTGATTGAGACAGTAATTGGATAAGGTGGTAACGGGAAGGAAGGGTGGGGTCGTTTAAGGGGATAGGGGTTGCCGTTTAGTGAACCGGAAGGTCATATATACAGTTGTGGACATGTTTAGTATTATTAATCATTAATGCTACTAAAACAAGTTAAATAGATTAATTTATTACAAAAATTTATTGTAATTAATTTGAAGATAAGAAATATTATCTATAATATAACTATTAGTTTAAGGAACATTTTTAGTATGCGTACCTTGTTATTAATATATTTTTAATATGTAAGTTAACTTTACTTTAAAATAATATACATACACACACATATATATATATATATATATATATATATAAATTCTATTTTAGATTTATAATGACTAATATAATTAATATAGAATTATTTTCTATTATTCATAACATATTTTGGTATAATCTTTTCAAGAAAATGTAAACCAAAGAAACTAAAGAAAATAAAGAAAAAGTGAGTCTTGTATCCAAATGTTGATATATAATCAAGGTTGAGTGTGAGAACTTGAAAAATATCTAAGAGTAGTAATAATTTTTAAAAAATAATATTAAAATATTTTAATAATAAAAGAATGAAGTTATAACTAGGTCTTTTATTAATTAAAGTTTATTTTATAAAAATCATTTTTCTAGGTTCTTTTTCTAAACTTCTTCTTTATATTCTTCTTAGATTTCTAACCTCAATCTTTATTATTTTGAAGATTAAGGATCATAAGATTCGTAAAAAGCTCAACACATCCATCTGAGTGAAAAATAAAGTAAGTTTAAATTTTATTCATTTTTAGGTTGTTTTGCTCTCAGTTGCATGTGAACTATAGTGCAATGCATGTGACTCAAATTTGTTTAAAGTGAGTCTATGTTACTCTTTGATCATGGTGATATCTTAGATTTCTAATCAGGGTTTATTTTTCTAGTTTTATCGTCCAATGAGAATAGAGTTCTAAGGACCAACTGTGAGTTAAGGAGTTGTTTAACCAAGGTGATGAAAACTAATGTTTGACTTGATTGTTTGGTACTTTGTGATTTGATTGTTGAATTGGTATGTTGCACTTGTTGATTCGGTTGATGTGTGAAAAATTGGTTGAATAAGTAATTTGTGATTGAATGGTCAAATTAATTTATGAGTTGTGAAATTGGGAGGAGGGAGGTTAAATATATGGAGTGGTATCCTTGGTTATCCTTGGTTTCTACTATGTCATTTTAATCAAGTTTGGTTGTTGGGCAAGCCAACACTTGCTAAGTGAGAGCTAAAATTCAAGTTTGGCAAAGAGTCAAAGGAGAATTGATTGTAGGGCAAGTATGCTCTTATTAGGCATATTATTCTGTAATTTGTTCTAGTGTTTGACTCCTTGAGTGAGTCGTTTAGTCCTTGAGTGAGTGCCTTCCAAGAGGTAACTTGTCAAACAAATAAATGGACTCGTTAAGCGAGTCTGTTAATTATGGAAATTGATGTGTGGGATGAAATACAAATAATCTTTGAGGAATTATTATATTATGGAATGGTGATGGTTCTAAGAGGATGTTAGCCAAATAAAGTAAATAAAATGAGATTGCTTATAGGGGTTGTGTATATGATATGAATATGGTATTCCTAAGGAGGAATGATATATTAATTAAGGTAGTGTTATGCATTGAGTAAAGGGGATCCACATTGTGAAGTTATCCTAACTCTATTAAGTTCACAAACTCATATGGAGGATGAGTTTTAGGTGGTGAGAGTTGAAGGAGATTCTTATAATTGGATTTAGGGTGAGGTTCCCCTTATCTAGTGATGCTATAAGTGAATTTATCCTCTCATGTAAGATTTGATACTTAGTAAATTTGGAATGGTCATGACACTTTATTCATGATTACTTTATACCCCATTCCTCGCATGTGCTTCAAACAATCACCTCTCTTCATTAGGTTAAAGTGTTTTAGATATTCGTAGATAATAATCAATACATTAATTAATAAATATAATTAATTTATTTTGTGCAACATGCTATTTATACTATGTTAACATGGATGGGCCTAGACCACATGACATAATTTCTCTAACATTTCTGTTTAACTTAGTCATAATTTACGAACATTAATAGTCTAGTCGATATAGTCTCATCATGACTGACTATAGTTAGACTGAGTACATCTCAATCCAGGTGACTGAGATGTATTCATACATGTATAGTATAATACATATTATCTATATGAAAAGAAAATTTATAATATTAATCATATTATCAAACTAAAAAAAGTTATTGTATGATATTATAATATTTAATTATTTTTTTATGTAAAATACGAAACATGAATGTATTTATTTTTACAAATTGTGAAATTTTCTAGTCAAATGCAATGTAAAGTTACATGTGTTAAGTATAAATGTTGGGGCCAAAAGAGAAGGGAGAATTTAAGAATTAGGGTATTATCTTTGTTGCGAAGGAATATGCAACGTGTGGATGGTGAATAATGAGTGTTTATGGTTTGGATATAAAGGTAGTAGGGAAATGTAGGTTTATCAGAATAAGAAATTTGTGCCAACTCACAGAGCACAAAGATCAGCCCAGCTGTATTTGTAAATCTTTATGTGAGTTACTTTTTTTTTTTTTTTTTTTTTTTTGCAATTGAATAAAAAACATTAAAGAACATAAAACGTGTTAAGTTTTCAGACACAAAACCACTTTTTTAATCTTTATTATTATGTTCTATTTAAGTTTAAGCTAAAAGGTGCAAACACTTCAACTTTTAATTTCAACTTTTTAATACGAAACTCTGTGTAGAATTAACTTATTTTAAAAATGAAATTCTTTATAAGAAAATGGAAAATTCTTGGTTACAGTTTTTCTTTAAAATATGTTTTAAGCAAAAATCAAATACGAATATTTTTTTAGGCTAACAATATATTACAATTTTTTAATTTGATGTTTATTTAATATATTTATAAATTTAAAGGAAGTACGTAATTCATTAATGTAAGAATCATAATTTATATTTAGGATTATTAGAAATTCTGCCTTTGGATATTTTTATTATTTTAAATTTTATGATAAAAAATTGTTAGAACTTGAAAAAAGAATTCAACCGAAAAACATTGGAAAGATGACTTCAGATTGTAAAGATTGATTTAACTAACTTAATTAATAATTGTAAAGTATTTCACACATATTTAAAGCAATGTAAAACGGATTAAAAGTAAATTTACAAGGATTATGATATATAAATTACAGGAACATAAATTAAATAAAACAAATAAAATTATTTTAAAAAATAAGTAAACAGAACAGTAAATTGGATTTATGTTTAATAAAGTAAAAGTAATTAAATGTAATCTACAATAGAAGAATATAAAGGATTGACATTTTTAAATTTAACAAAAATTAAAATAAAAAATAAAATGCATGAAATACAAAGATAGCGACATTATGGACGTAACTGTGTTCTCAATAGTCATAAATATACGCATTATAGAAGTTTATGGTATTTATATAATACAATTTTCACATCAAATTCAATGAGGGATTTTATGTACAGATCTTCATTAATAGATATCATTTCTAATATATGTACATTATACATTTGATTTTTACTAGTTACAATTTACCACATACAAATGATATATTATTATTATTATTATATTTGTAAATACTTGAATTTACACACTTACTCAAAAACTTCTTTGATGTTTTATCAATAACTTTGTGGATGATGTAATTTTTATTTTTGATTGAAAATATTCGTAATCCTGTCAATAATATCTTTGTATATTTTTCTCCTCTGAGAATGTTTTTATCAATTTTTTGTTTGAAAAATCGATTCTCGTTGTTTAGTTTCCTTTCTTGTCGATTTCGTATTTTACGGATAATAGCTACGTATAGTTTTGCTATATATTTTAAAACATTAAGATTGATGTGAATAAGTGTATTTTTAAATAACTGGAGAGAGAGAACGCAACGTACATTTGACTACGCCCACAGAATCATAGATGAACCGAGAATATGTTGACCTGGTGTAAGGATGATTCCAGTCTTCGGTAAAGATTAATTTTCTTCATACGATGCATTTCGAAATTTAAAATTTCTTTAAATATGATTAATGTATGCCTCCTCTTAGTAGAACTACTCCCAATAAATACAAACTATCAACGTGGATATCAAAAGATAAGAAGGTTTTCTTTTTCTAGATTGGTTAACATATTAGTTACCAAAATTTTAAGTGTCAAAATAATTTATCTCTAATTAGTTATTTAAAATTTGTTAGTTAAATCTTTGATAGATAATGTTATTGATCAATCTAAAGATTAACTTAGGCTTAAATATACATTTGGTCCATATTTTATTATTTTTATTCAATTTGATCATCATTTTCATTTTGTGTTCAATTTGATCCTCATTTTCGTCAAATTTTGATCAATTTGGTCCTTTTGACTAATAATGTTTAAATAGTTAACGTTTTTTAACAATACATGTCACGTGTCAACTTTTAGTCTTTTTGATTTGTTTTTAAAATTTATTAAAATTTTTAATTTTTTTTTTAAAATTTTAGAAATAAAAAAAAATTAATTTCAAAAAAATTGCCTACGTGTCAAGTATAATTGTGCCATGTGTCAAGTCATAATTGTGTCATGTGTTAAGTCATAATTGTGCCACGTGACACTAGCATTGACACGTGGCACAATTATGACTTGACACGTGAACATTTTTTTTTAAATTAAAAAAAATTAATTTTTTTAAAATTAAAAAAAAATCAAAAAAACTAGGAGCTGACACATGACATCTACTGTTCAAAAACGTTAACTAGTTAAACATCGTTAGTCAAAATGACCAAATTACCAAAATTTGACGAAAAATAGGACCTAATTAAACACAAAATGAAAATGAGGACCAAATTAAATAAAAACAACAAAAATAGGGACCAAATGTATATTTAAGCCATTAATTTATAATAAAAATGATTTTAGTTACTAATTTAGGGACCAATTATTCATATTAGTTACCAATAATTTAGTTTATAAATTAGTATCTAAATTTATCACTATAGTGACTAGTTATTTTTTATCATTAAAATTGATTATTATTTAAGAATTTTCTTGTACTGGTGATATATATCAACGTGTAAATTGTAAGGAGTATATGTTTCCATCAAGTCAAATATGTGACCTTGCGTTAACCAGGGCACCACTCTATAATTTTTTTTTAATATTAATTTAAGACCACTTTTTTTAGCTAAGAGAAAAAAAAATATAAATATATTTAATTATTTTTTATTACTTGTTCTCTATAAGAATATGAAAAATTTTGCTAGTAAATTATAAATATTTATTATTTTATTTATGTACCCAGAACAAATGATATCAACCTAAATACCAGTATAAAATGTGATAGATTATCCATGCTGACAATAATATTTTAGTAAATATGATAATAAATAACAAATAGAAGATTGAGATGACTAATCATACAAAATAAACTTAAAATGGTGCATGCTACGAATCCAAGGCTCATGCATGAAGAACAATGACCCATCTAAGTAATATACATAAAAACTATTCACGAGATATGAAATCTATTTAATTATTACAACATTTATTGTTCTCTATAAAAATATGAAAATTTTTACTAATAAATTATAAATATTTATTATTTTATTTATATATTTCGGCCTAAATATTCATATAAATGAGATGATCTTGATTATTCATGTCGACAACAATATTCTAATAAATACAAAATTGACTAATCATATGAAATAAACCTAAAAAGGAGCATTTCTATGAATCCAAGATTCATGCATGAAAGACAATTTTCCATCTAAGTAATATAAATAAATACTATTCATGAAATATGATATCTATTTAATTATTACAATATTTATTGTTTGTGATGTATTATTGACTTCAGCATCATAATGACTTTGCAAACTATCCAGCAAAATCTCCGGCCAAATACTCTCGAGATCAAGTTTTGTTGAAAAGCTTAGAGGCATAGGCATGAACACACATCAGTTTGAACAAATTTTGTCTAGCATGTACTATAAATCATAAATTCATCAGCACCCATTGTTATGTTGTCCCCTTATTTCTCTCAACATTCACCCAAACTCCTAAAATTATGTCATTAACCCATTTCATGTTATTTATCTGTTTACTTTACTATAATTATTAATTAAATCCTCTGTACATTTCCTAATGAAAATTTTTCATCAATTACTTTTTGAAGTCATGCATGAAATAGTTTTTATATCACTTGGAAGTGACTTTCTATTGTTTTAAAATTATTTTTAATGCATTTTAAGAGTAACATAATTTGATTATTTTTTGATGCGAATAAATTAAGACAAAAAACAAACTAAGTTTATATAAATATACTGTAACATAATAAAGTATAGAAAAGTACAAAACAAAGAATAATGCATTTGAAAAGAATAAATGTATGTAATTGTACTGGAACTGATATTTTTATTTGAAACAGAGAGGTTATTATATAGCCTGAACCTCTCTTAACTGAATACACAAAAGTAGCTCACATAATTTCACGTGATAACAGCTGAAATAATAAAAACTAATTATTCCTACTAAATAGGACTTATTCAAACACGAACTGAAACTGCTTAACAAATTATAACAATTAAAAAACCTTTACATTTCCTCCCTTGCAGCAAGAAGTTACTTTATCTCAATAATATCCAACATTTCCATCTTTGTTCTAAGCTTTTGGAAAGCCTCCAGTTTTATGGCTTTATTCATCAAATCAACAACCTGCTCTCGAGTTCCATAGTGCACCAATTCAATCTCTCCATCTTTTACAAGATCTCTTAAAAATGAAAACACACTCTAATATGCTTGCTCCTGCCATGCATTACTGGATTTTTTGAAAGTTTAATTGTTGAACTATTATTACACATGATAACAGTGCTAGTGTCTTGTGCATGAGCTAAATTTCCTAGAACACTCCTCATCCACATTGCTTGACACACACTCGCAGCAACAACAACAAACTCAGCCTTAGTGCTTGAAAGAGTAACAATTGGTTGCTTCTTGGACATCCATGAAACTGCTCCTGAACATAACAAGAAATTATAACCAGAAGTACTTTTAGAATCATCCTCATCACTTGCATAATCTGAATGTGTGAACGCAAGTAAATCTTATTCCCCTCCCTTCCTGTAGAATATCCCATAACCAGTTGTTCCTTTTATATACCTTAAAATTCTTTTAGCAGCTTGTAAGTGTAACTCTGTCGCCTTGACATATACCTACTAATTAGACTCACACTGAACATTATATCTGGCCTTGTAACTGTCAAATACATTAAACTTCCTACAATTTTCTTAAAATAAGTATCATCCACAATTACACCTTCAATATCCTTATTCGTCTTAATGCCTGGAACAATGGGACTCTTCCCAGGTTTACTTTCAAACATTGCAAATTTCTTCAAAATATCATTTGCATATCTCCTTTGGCACATAAAAATTCCTTCTGGTTTTTGTAAGATCTCAATACCAAAAAAGAACCTCATCTTTCCTAAGTCAGTCATATCGAAAGCTTGCATCATAGATTTTTGAATTTAATCATCATACTTGTGTCATTACCAATATAGATCAAATCATCAACATAAATGCTGACAATTAATATGTTCCCACCACTGCTTCTTTTGATGAAGAGGGTTTGTTCATTTGGACATTTTTGAAAGCCGTCATGCATGAAGTGTGACTTTATACGACTGAACCAAGCCCTTGGTGCCTCTCTTAAACCATATAAGGATTTGTGTAGCTTGTAAACCTTGTGTTCCTTCCCTTTCTTGACATATCCCTTTGGTTGCTCTATATCCACATCTTCGTTCAATTCTCCATGTAAAAATGCAGCTTTAACATCTAACTGAAAAATATCCCATCATTTGCAAGCTGTAAGTGCCACTACTAACCTTATTGTGTCCATGCGTGCAACGGGAACAACGACTTTAGAAAAATCAATGCCATAGTATTGAGAGTACCCCTTAGCCACCAATCTTGCTTTATACTTATCAACTTCACCTACTTCATTCAACTTTGTCTTGAAAATCCATTTGACTCTAATTGTTTTTGCTCCAGTTGGCAAGTCCATGAGCTCCCAGGTTTGATTCTTTTCAATTGAGTGGATTTCATTATCCATAGTCTTTCGCCACTTCTCATGCTTAACAGCTTCCTCAAATAAAATTGGATATTCACTCAAAACATCTTGAACCATATAGGCCTCGACTTCTTCTTCACTCAACCCTTCACCACTTACAAATTCTCCCATCCAAGTTGGCTTCCTTATTTCTCTCCCTTGAATCACTTGTGAATTTGATGATTCATTTATGACTCTACTACCCCCATCATGCTCACTACCACTATCAACTTCCATGTCTTCCTCAAAATTATTATCCTCACATTTATTCTCCTCCTCACTTTCATCAGTATAAAATTCGTCATCTCCCCACACCAAGTTGGTGTCTATTTGTTCTTTATAATTTGAGCCCCAATCCCAACTTTTCTCTTCTTCAAAAATGACATCTTTACTAACTACGTTTCTCTTTGTCTTAGGGTCAATAGACGATACCCTTTGACTCATAACTAACACCCCAAAAAAATACAAGGAAAGCTCTTATAATCCAATTTACCTCTTTTTGCCTCTGGTATGTGTACATGTGCCAAACATCCCCATACTTGAAGGTGCTTTACTGAAGGCTTGATTCCACTCCAAGCTTCTTGAGGAGTGACATTCTTCACAACATGAGTTGGACATCAATTCAATAGATAAAATGTCCAGTTGACAGCTTCTTGAGGAGTGACATTCTTCACAACATGAGTTGGACATCAATTCAATAGATGAAATGTCCAGTTGACGGCTTCAGTCCAAAAGGATTTGGGAACTCGTTTAGTAGAGAGTAAACAATGTACCATGTTCATAACTGTTCTGTTTTCGCGTTCTACTACTGCATTTTGGTGTGGTGTATAAGTTGTGGTAAGTTGCCGTTTGATCCCATTTTCCTCAGAAAATGATTTAAACTTAAGTGAGTTAAACTCTCATCCTCTATCTGTTCGTAAGCATTTGATGGATGTGTCGACCTCCTTCTCCACTAATGTCTTAAAAGACTTGAAGCACTCCAAAGCTTCTGATTTTGTATAAAGTAAATAGTCCCAACTTTTACGACTGTAATCATAAACAAAGCTTAAGAAATACCTTTTTCCACTATTCAAGATTGTTTGTATGGGTCCACAAATATCTGTGTGAATGAGTTCCAAGACCTTGCTAGCATGCCATTCACTTGCTTTAGGAATGGGATTACGATGTTGTTTTCCAGTGAAATAGTCAACACAAGTGATATCTGAGACTTCAAGGTGAGGTAGTCCACGCACCATGCTTCTTTGTTGGAGTGTTTTCAAACCTTTGTAGCTTAAGTGAGCATACCTTTGATGCCAAAGGTAGGTGAGGTCAGAGGAAGTATGTAAACATTCTCCATTCGTAGTAGGGATGATGCGTTCATTAAAAAGAATGAACATGCGGTTAGTACTCATGTTGGTGTTTGCAATCAAACCTTTAGATGGATGATATATGTTGCAAGTTCCATTCTTTATGAGGATGGTAAGGCCATTCTCTTGCAATTGCCCCATGCTTAAAATATGTTTTTGAAGTTTGGGAACATAATATACATCGTGAATGAGAAAAATAGTGCCATTGAAAGCAAGTCTAACACTACTTGTCCCGACTACGATCATCAGATAATTGTTTCCACATTTAAGAAAGTGTTGAGTGTCTGTTACTATTTCAGCAAACATGCCTTTGTCTCCAGACATATGATTAGAACATCTCGAATCCAAAAAACCAAGCATCATTCCTTGCGACTTCCTTTTCTACCATAGCCATCAAAATAAGCTCTTCATTTTCCTCTAATTCTGCATAATTTGCTTCTTTGTTCCATTGGGGACATTCATATTGAAAATGACCCAAATTATGACACTTATAACACTCCACTGTGGCTTTCGAGAAGGACTGTCTGCCCCTTCCACATCCTCTACTTGTACTGCGATTTGTACCTCTTTCTCTACCTCTTCCCCTTCCACTATTGCTTTCTAACGTGAGGGCATGCTCATCTTTTCGACTGACTCGCTTAAATTTTTGTTCATGAACCACCAAAGAGCTTTGTAGTTCATCAATGGACATTGCTTCTGTGTCCTGTGATTCCTCGATTGGGACAATAACATAGGTGAATCTTGCTGTCAACGTGCGAATGATTTTCTCCACCACTTTAGAGTCAGACATAACCTCTCCATTGCTTCTTATTTTGTTTGCCACTGCCATTAATCTTGCAAAATACTCTGTGACAATTTTTATTTCTTTCATTTCAAGCACTTCAAACTCTCGCCTCAATGCATTGAGCATAGATTTTTTTACTCGAGCATTGCCTCCAAATTTTCGTTAATGTTTTTCATTGAAGTTGCAGCTTAAGTTTATGTATCAAGCCCAGTAGGCGCTCTGATACCAGTTTGAAAAGAATAAATGTATGTAATTGCACTAGAACTGATATTTTTATTTGAAACAGAAAGACTATATATAGTCTGAACCTCTCTTAACTAAATACACAAAAATAACTCACGTAATTTTACATGATAACAACTGAAATAATAAAAACTAATTATTCCTAATAAATAGGACTTATTCAAACACGAACTGAAACTGCTTAACAAATTATAACAATTAAAAAACCTTTACACTCTTTAATCATTGTTCTTCTCATGGAATCGATTATTACCAACTAAAAAAAAAAAATGATATCCATTTCATTTTCATGAAAATCTAAACCTAAGCATTGAAAAATATCTGATGCTCTATACTGCTTTTAGGAAGAATGTTTTGCGCCATAACATGATAATATAGTATGAGACGACGAAAGGAACAACTGAATAAGAAAATAGAGTTACATTGTTCGAACTGAATAAGAACAGAGGTTTAAAAATTTTTTACAAAGGGTTCATGCGGGTTGGAGAAAATTTTAATTGCACTTTTGTGGGATGGTGAAAATTTTAATTGCACTTTTGTGGGATGGTGAAAATTTTAATTGTAAATTTTGTTGAAGTTACTAATTATATTTTAAGTGTATTTTCTTTGAAGTTATTATATGAAACTTTTGAGAATTAAGCACAGTGAAATGATAAAGTCATTCGTGGTATATAACTTAATTTTTTTATTTTGGAACCCTAAGGCATTAGCTTATAAGCTACATTAAAGACAAAAAATAAAAATGTGGCCAAATATGAATATTTTAAAAATTACACAATTTAAAATATCTACATTTAGAAAAACAATGTTAAAAATACCTATATTTTACAAAATCGGCTTACACCTGTCAATAATTAAAAAAATATTGCCTTCAGTAAAATAGGTAATAATTTAAAATATCCACAATTTAAAAAGCGTGGCCTAAGTCGTTTTAATTTTTCTTTTCTTTTAATTATTCATATTTTATTATTTGTTGCTTAAAATAAATAAGCAACGTTTTTCATGTATGATTGGTCTTCGAGAGAAATAAACTTACATTATAGGTAATAGTGAGAAATTGTGGCCAATTCTTACAGGGGTTTTAGAGATTAAATGGCTTTTATGAAAAACATGATAAATTATGAAAAACGTAATAAACAATAAATAAGTATAATCACCAAAAGTTAGAGAGAATTATATAAGCGTGGTGATCCAACTAAAAATTCAAGTTAGGAAACTTTTTAGAATATAAGTGTTGAAGTACTAGACACTCTAAGACAAGATAACTTACTAATACACAAAAAGTTAAAAGGGAACCAGAACACGTCATACTAACATGATATAGAGAAATTAGAAAAAACAAGAGAAATAGTCACAAACTATCTCGCAAACTCAGAAGGTACAAAAAGCTAAGTAGTCACAAGTTGGGGTCGCAATATCACTCATTCACTTGTTATGTCTACCATTTTGTGTTCCTTTTGACTTTTGTTAATGGGATCATGGAGTCCCCTCTTCCAACCTCTTCCAACAAGATGGGAAAGCCTTTCCCTTGATGAACATGTCACACATGTTAGCTTGTATGTCATTGATGATGTAATATTTTGTAGAGCATTCCTAACCTCTTTCAAGGAGCAACATTGAGTTGGTTCACGGGTTGTTCAAATACTCTATCGAATAATTTTAATACCCTTGTAGCATAATTTGGAATGCAATTGGCTACAAGTATTCCTTATCATCTGAAATTTATCACCTTGGTTAACATTCAACAAGAGAATGAAGTGTTAGACCTTAACAATTTGATAAACTTGAATGGTCTTCTCTTAACAATTTACTTTTAATAGTCTAGCCTTAATTGTATAGCACAATATTGATAATATGACTCATATGTTTTGGTCGTATAAGTATTATTTAATTTTGACAAAAATGATGATTTCATCTAAATGCCTTAACAAATAACTAGACAATATAATAATATTTAGACTATCAACATAAGAACACATACTCTAAACAAAGAGATTTAGAACATGTGTAATGGATGTATAAATGGGAAAATTCAATGAATCAAGTTACAATGTATAAGACACTCTACTTTGAGCAAGATGTGACTTCAATTTCAAATTTGTCAAACCATGTATAATGCTAAAAAAGTCGACTTACAGTTTTATGTGAATAATCTAACACAACAAACAATTTTTTGAAAATTTATGGTGGATATGGTGATGATAATATAAACAAGGGTAATAAAAGTAGAAATTGCTTTATACATATCAAGTTAAGTACAATAGAAAAAATGTTAGCTAAGAGGTTATTGACCTTAATAAAGCTCTGAATACCATTGCATATTCACAAACTACACCTAAATACCTTTTCACTTATTTGTATGAGCTTTAAACTTGTCAACATTGCTTGTAGCCTTCACACTTCTGACATTGTCGCTAACATTGCAAAGTTTATATTGTAGATTTAGACTCCAAGATCATCAACTTTGACAACTTTATATCTTATCAATTAAAATAGCTTGTGTTTTTATCCCTCATCATTATGTTGTAGAGATCCTTTACGACCAAGTGGATCAATAATACATCACATACTGTTATTAATGTGATATTGAGTACTTTTTGAG
Source organism: Vigna unguiculata (assembly GCF_037176805.1). NCBI lineage: Eukaryota > Viridiplantae > Streptophyta > Magnoliopsida > Fabales > Fabaceae > Vigna > Vigna unguiculata. Next base: position 4,875,228 of record NC_140801.1, read on the forward strand.
AAGGTAGAAAAATCTTAACTCGAAACAACAACACTCCCTTCACCACCATTGGAAATGCAACAAATGGTAGCTACATTTGCAAGCAATAACCTTTGACACACTATCATTACCTATCTTCAACACTCCAAAATCACCACAAGTGTAAGATGTGAATAATTCCTTCCTCAATGTAATGTGTAGTGTAACACCGCTATCAATAATATTCCTGCTCTCATCAGATACAAGATTAATAAACTCATGGTGACAAAGAAGAACAAAATCACCACCTGTAATAATAGTAGTAACACAATCATCGTCATGATGATTATTCTTTTTTTGCTTGTCTTTTTTACCTTTGTTCTCCTTTTTCCTCTTAAAAAGTATTTTTGAATGTGTCGAACTTTATTATAATAATGACACTTCACATTCTTGTATCTTGACTTGGACTTGCTCTTGCTCTTCTCTTTGCCACCCTTAGGTTATTTTTTCTGACTTCTCCCCCTATTTTCAGTGACAAACACCTCAAATTGATATGAAGAACCACATGTCTTCCTTCTAATATCTTCAATAAGAGTGCCACTCTTTGCCATTTGGAGAGAAACAATGTCATTAGGGGCTGAATTTGTAGTTGAAACCTGGAATATCTCCCAAGACTCTAGGAGAGTATTTAGTAGTCATAGTCTCAAAATTTCATCATCAAAATTGATACCCATTCCTAATAGATGATCTAGGAGCCCTTGAAACTCATTTAAATTATTTGAAATCGAAGAACTCTCGCTGTACCTCAAATTTGTCAAGCAATTCAACAAATATAATTTATTATTGCTCATACTATACGACGAAAATAATTTCTCCAAACTTGTAAGAATCTACGAGGAGTACCAATAATAAAAAAATGAAATAATAATCACAAAAGAAAACACTAATATTTTTAACATGGGAAAACCCTCTCAATATGAGCAGTAAAATTATTCAATGAAAGAGATTCATTATGCATGCTTGACCAAACAACGATGATGACCTTATAAGGTGTTCCAAAATTGCATTATGATAATTGACATAATCATGTTTTTACTTTTCGTTTATTTTTATGTTTTATTGTTATTTTATTATTATCATTTTAGATATTTTAGGTTGTATTTAATAAAATTGGAAAAGATAAGTGTTTGGCTTATATATTTAATATTTTGTAGATAAGTGAAAATATTAAAGAAATTAAGAAGAATACAATAGAATTTGATAATTGACAATCAAAGTTATCAACAAAATCAGATATTGATAGAGTTGGTTACTCCAATACAAAACCAAGTACAAATATTCATGCCCATTCCAAATCAAGCTACTCACCTATCGAATGTCCGAAGAAGTTTCTACAATATATGGGGTACTGGTTTCTACAATAACTTTCTCTTTTTTAGAAAAAAAAAAGAAACTGAAGGTACTATCTTGGCATGTGGATAACACAACACAAACACTTTCCTTCCTTCATGAGATTGAAATCTTTGTTGATGTCATCAAACGACAAATTGTGTGTTGTGAAGTCATCAATCTGGATTTCCTGCATATTAATCATAGTATTAATAGTTTTATATATATACTCTTTGCTAAAAAACACTGTTTATAGGAATGCATCTCTAGTATCAAAGTAAAGAACAACAAAACAATCAATGGGGATAAAAGTATATAAAGCAACAATCTAGCCCTAAATAGAATTTGAGGTTGCATTCTCAATTCCTTTCTCCGTGGGCACTCTAGAAAATTGATAACTCAATTTCTATACCTTCATATTGAAGCTTATTGCACTCACTTGGCATTTTAGTTTCTTTTATTTTTCAATCTTAGCTTAGATATGTGATATTTTAAGTTGTTTTCAGAAGCTACAGTATCGCCTGACAATATTTATTGCCGCCCGATGCATCTTAAAGCAGAATTTTCCATTGTCACATTTCCGCCTGGTGCTACCCTGCTGCCGCCAGGCGCTGGCGAAAAAATGCTGATTTTTCAACACTGACCTTTGCTGATTGTTTTGATCATAACTTTCTCTACAGGTGTCCAAATGCGTTGGTTCTTGTTGCTTTGGATTCTACACTCAAAGGGCTTTAATTTAAGTGGTAGAACACAATTTTTGTAACTCTGTGCGAGATGTAGTGTACTCTGGAAGATGACAGCAGTTACAAAGGCAAAAACCACCTCATGTTTTCATTGAAAATTTAGTGCATTTAGAAAATCGTTGAAGCAAACCCTTTCTTCACCTAATGGGATTCTTGTCTACACATGGAATGGCCCAAAAAGGGAACTGAGTTAAGGTTGGCCATCATTGCTATAACATCCCTATTTTTAATAAACAATATTATTTACTTTAAATAAAACACTTGGAAAATCTTTTATTTTTACTAATATTTTGTATTTTATTATGATGTAGTTTAAACATTAAAAATATATTTTATCATGATGTAGTTTTTAGTTATTGAAAATAATAATAAGAAGAAAACAAAATTAATAAAATATGTATATATATATATATTAAAAAAATATTAGGTAAAAATATATTAACTAAAATATTATTAAATAGGTGTGTCTATTAAAAAAATCTTCTAAAGAGAGAAGATAAGAAGAAGAAAAAAACTAGAAAAGATAAAAGAAAAAAAAAGAGGAAAAAAGAGAAAAGAAGATAACCTAAAGAGATAAACATTATATCTTCATTAATGAAAGCAATGATGATTTGGATAAAAAAATGAGCACATGCATTGGCTTTTATATATATATATATATATATATATATATATATATATATATATATATATAAGGAGAGAAGTTACACGAAAAAGTGAGAAAGAAGAGAAAGAAAGAAAGAGAGAAAGAAGAGAGAGAAAGAGGGAGAAAGAAAAGGAGAGAGAAAGAGAAAGAAGAGAGAGAAATAGAAAGAAGAGAGAAAGAAAGAGAAAATTGAGAGAAAAAGTTTACTGCAAATATTCAAAGAGATCCTAGTCCTCTACAAATATTATTAGTTGCCATTCAATCAATAAGGTAAGGGGGAGTGAGGTTAAATTCTTGTATATGAATCTTGATAAATTCATGGGTTTTATATTAATCCTTTATTTATTTTTGAATCATATATTATTCTATTTACTTCCATTTAACTTATTCTCATTCATTATTCTCTTATATTTATTTAATTTATCTCTAGTTATGCACTAATCTGTTTCTTTATTTTATTTAATTTATCTTCATTTATGCACTAATGATCTTGTTTAGTTAATTTATTTAACTTATCTCTAGTTATACACTAGTCATATTCCCTTATTTTATTTTATTTATATAATCTTCAGTTATGCACTGATCCTGTTTATTTATTTATTTCATTTAATTTATTTCCAGTTGCACTGGTCTTGTTTATTTATTTTATTGAATTTATATCTAATTATGCACTGGTCTTGTTTATTTATATTATTTAATTTATCTCTAGTTATACACTGGTCCTATTTATTTATTTTATTTAATTTATCTCCAATTTTGTACTGATCATGTTTATTTTATTTAATTTAATTTATCTCCAGTTATGAACTGGTTATGTGTATTTATTTTATTTAATTTATCTCTAATTATGCACTAGTCCTGTTTATTTATTTTATTTAGTCTCCCGTTATGTACTAGTCTTATTTATTTATTTATTTCATTTAATATATCTTTAGTTACGCACCGGTCCTGTTTAATTTATATTTTGTTATTATATTTATTTATAACGTTCTAATTCTTATCTAGTTATCTATTTAAAGTTTTTGCTTTGATTCTTATTTTATCATTATTTTATAATAAAAAATAATAATGAAAATAAAGTAAAAGTATATATTATTTTATTCAGTGAGCTTGGATAGGAGAAAACTACATATACATGTACATTTTATTGTTATTTTATATTCTTTGTGTATAGTTTATACAATGACATGATTGATAGTCATCACATTTTATGACCTTTGAAAATCTCCAAGAGTATGTCAGTTAAGTAGGAGTTAAGTCAGGTTTCAATAAGTTGAGATTAAACTAGTGCCAGAGTGTTTGTATTTGGGAAGTCACAGTTTGGGACACTATGGGATGAAAGGCAGGGACCATGGTGGGGTCTAAGGAAGTTTTACCAAGTAGGTGAATATCTAGATAGTTCATAATAACGTACTGGACTAGGATATTCATAGGCCAAACTTGGGACTATCCGATACCTGCTCGGCATCGCCAAGGTTAGGTAGTGAGTATATATCTCTTTTATGTGCCTATAAATGGCTAATATTCTCGAGAAAGAAATAATTATGATTGTACCAATGTTTTATGAGAAATAATCAACAACCTAATGACTTCCCAAAGTAACTTTTGATGTTCATAATGGATCATCAGAAGTCGAATATGGATCCATATATATAGTAAAACAAGATCAAGCCTTGTGATTGTAGGTCCAAGTCTAGGCCCCCAATGTCTGTATTGTTTGTTGAGTTGATTAAGATTGATATTTAAGGCTTATAAAGACCTCACTCCTTTCATATTTTTCTTTCATATGTACTTGTTGCCCGAGTAGAATAGGAACCTGCTCAATGAGAGTTGTACGAGATATTATTGGTGGATCTTCTGAAGATTGACTGATGGATAATTTCTATTAATATCTTTAGGAGATATTAAAAATATAGATAATCTTTTATTCTGATGTAGGACTCCTAATATTATACAAATATATATTTTTGTAATATTTCATGAACAATTACAGAGATGTAAATTATATATATATATATATATATATATATATGAATATGAAGTTATGTTATTATTAATGTTCTCTCAAGGAAAATCTTATTGTACTAAAAAAAAATTAATTCCATATTATTTTATCAAATAATAATTATTGAAAATAGTAGTCGGAGCTCACAATTGCCACATCAGCAGATAAAACAGAAAAAAATTCTATGAGGATTGACAGCACACACACTCAGAAAAAGGAGAATCTACTTTTGCAACTTTTAGGAGGATTTTGTTGGGAATTTTGATAGGCAATTGGTGGGGGGCAGTGGGCTGGAATTTTTGGAAGGAGATATAGAGAGAACATGGGTGTTTTCTGGTTTAACAGCTTTTTCAAGAATAGAGAGAATTATGGGGAGAGAATAGAGAATGGATATTGTTGTCTAAGAGCTAAAAAAGCTTTTCTTTTCAAGTTCCTTGAAGATGAAGTGTTGAGCAACTTTGCATTGTGATATGGATTGTGAGTTTTATTTTGGTTTTCTATTCAGTTGTTATTTTGATTCTAAGACTATGTAAGTTGAAACCCATGATGAATGTTCTTACCAATTTAATCTACTGTGAGAGTTTATGTCTTCAATGAATGTTTCCAGCTTGTAATTTACACTTAACTTCTAAATTTATATTTTCATTTTGTCCCGCACTTCATTTGCTGTTGTCCATTGAGCATCCATCTTGGTTGAATCTATCCTAGTTCAAAGTTACTTTGCATCTTTATTTGGTTTAATTTACAATTATTGTTTAAGCTTTCCATGATATACATTGCAATTATGTTTTTGGCTCCATATGGCTTGGGTCAATCACTATTTTATTGGTTTCATGCTCTTGTGTTATGCTAAATCAAGTTCTAAATTAAAAGGGCACTAGCTAGTGGTGTATGTAGACATCATTTTAGTTTTGTTTTCCTTTTTCTTAGTGATCACTTTGTTATTGATTTTTAGACACTAGCTAGGCCAATTTTGTTATCTATTTCAAATGTTATCATTCCTTTTCCTTGTTTATCCTTGCATTGGTCAATTTCATGGCTACATACCTTCTCATTTATTCTTCTTTTAAGTGTCTAGCATATTTCTTATGAGTTAGTTTCATTAATTCATCACTTTACAATTGCCTTCATTTTAATTTCATTCTCTATCTTTTAAGCTTTAAAAAAAAGAGAAGAAAAAAATTCCCCAAAAACATGTATTTTACATTCAATCCACTTATTGCATTGGCCCCATCCTTAGACTGACCTGAGTTAATCCTTATAATTCATTAGTAAAGGGTGATTAATTCAGTTTGTTTGGGATAGTTTAGGCGACAAAAGTTGTCTACCAAAAATCTTAGTTACTTACTTTTGATAGACTTTAAAATAAAAAGTAAGATTAGGTTGCAAATACCAAATATACATCACTACCCATGTTAAACGTCGTAAACTGAGACTTCTTTTTTATAACAATGATACTAGGAAATCATCCTCAACTCTATCGTGAATAAACATTCAACTTTTTGATGAATAAACAATACCGGTGAAGTAGATGGAAGTAAGAAAGGGGCACACAGAAGCTAGATTAACACTTTTAAAAAATAAAATACAAAGGAACAATGAAATTAGCTTAGCAGATAACTTTCTTTGTAAAAGTTTTCTCACAGTAGCTTCATAAAGAGCTTATTTTTAACTGATAAGCAAGCTCATTATAACTTAGAGAAAAGTTTATTTCATTTTACTTCCTAAATTTTTCTCCTATGAGTTCTTATGAAAGAATTTATCTAGATAGACTAATCATTTATAAATAAAAACATATACAAGTAGATAAGAGTGAGAGAGAGAACTTCTTTGACAACATCATTCACTTCTTTAGACCAATCATAATTAAGAAGAATATCAACAAAATTTCATCATTGATTATCAAAGTTATGAACAGAATAAAATATTGATAAAGTTGGTTACTCCAATATAAAATCAAGTACAAATCTTCATGTCCAATCCAAATCAAGCTACTCGCCTAACGAAGGTCCATTTGTCCAACAAATTATGTGTATCTCACCCAACGAGTGAAGTCGCCTAGTATTTAGAATGTTTAGAAGTAGCTAACTCCCTCATTCACAAGGGGTTGAGTGTAATATATTCTTAACTCTTTGTGAATTCACTATTCAATATAATTATTCTCCAATACTCTTGTGTTTTATTCTTGTTTTTAACTGCATATTCTATATTGATTGCATATGTTGGAGTACCAACTGATTGAAAGATAGTTTGAGAAACCTGATTAGGATAGAACAACTAATAGATTTCATATGCTAGACATAGATGTGGAACATTTAGTCATTCATAACATGAGAAACTTGATCATTAATGCTAACTTATAATAAAAATTGCTAGACATAGGGTTTTTATTATTCAAGTTTAGACTTTTCAGTAAGAAATTAGGGCTTGTTACAAAAGGTGTGAATGCTAGAGAAAGAATCATAGGTATATTGTTTGGTGTTTTTGCTTTGAATAGAATTATGAAACCCAATCCTAGTGAAATTTTTATCATATATTTTCTTAAATCAAATTAATGTTGGCAAAAGCAAAAGACAAGATTAAAATGCTGAAACAAGATTTTGATGATGATAAAAGAAGCCTAAAAGCCATTTGGAAGTCAATATGAAGAACATGTGTTTTTATGTTTAAAGTTATCTTGTAAATTGTTTTGACAATACTTAGAATAGTTTAGAATCAACAGCAAGATCAAAATTTTGGTATTTCTCGAAAAACCACTATGATAATCGATTATCACTTAGGATAATCGATTATCCTGAGCTAGGTCCAATTTTTCAGAAAAGCACTCGAATAATCGATTATCACCTCTGATTATCGATTATCTGCTCAAAGTTTTGTTTTCAAAAAATACACTAGAACCCTGTCAGTTTGAAAGTGACTGTTCAGTTTTTGACCTAATTTTTAAAACCCCTATTTAAGGAACATCAGAGTTACTTCAAACTTAACTTTTTGAGAAGCTAGAGTGTTAGTGCTGTGACTGCAAAAAGAGTTCTCTGAGTGTTCTCAAAAGATCTTTGAAAAACCTAATGTGGGTAGAGCGTAAGGATGTCAACGGGGCGGGTAGGGTACGGGTAGTAGCTCCCCCGTACCCTACCCGCTGGATAAATATTCGCCCCGTACCCGTATCCATATCCGTCGGGTATCCGTTATGCGGGTACCCGTCTATTTTTTTCATATCCAGGGGTATCCGTGGATACCCGCGGGTAGTTACAAAATTATTTAAAAAATAAATATTTAATCATAAATTCAAATAAAATAAAATAAAATGCATCACTGTCATAAATTTTAAATAAAGTTCAAACAAACTCAAGTTCATACAATTCCAAATAATCATAAAAATATAAATATAAAATAACGTTCAACACAATGGAAATTCTTTAATTAGTGCTTTAATCAACAAGTCCACTTTCTCCAATTGAATCCTGAGAAAAAATTAGGTAAGAATATTTTTTACTATTATATATATATATATATATATATATATATATATATATATATATATATATATATATATATATATATATATATATATATATATATATATATATATATATATATATATATATATAAGGGTAGTTGTGTGAATTAAAATTTAGCGGGTACGGGTATCCACGGGTACGGATACTATGATACTCGTACCCGCCCCGTTAACATGCGGGTATCAAAAATACCCGTACCCACGGGTAGCAGGTATCCATTTTTAATATCCGTTTCCTACCCATTGCGGGTTTTATCCACGGGTTTTATTTGAAGAGATTAACAACTAGACGTAGGATCTTCTGATCTGAACCAGTATAAATACTTGTATTCAATCTTTTTCTCTATCTCTATATTTTATCTTCTATTGCTTTTAAAGGGATTGATATTTAAATTAATCGGAAAAATTTTGGAAAAATTTTAACGTATTAATTTTATTACTTAAAACCAATTTACCCCCTCTTGGTTTTGTCCAAACGCTTAAACATTCCACTACGCGATACCAACAATTAATTTTTTTTATTGTGTCCATTTTTTTTGCTTTCTTAGTTTTAGACTTATTTCTCATTCATAAATTTGTTTCCCTATTTGAAAAGTCTTAACCTTCGTTAGTAAATAAACATAATTTTTCTAAAACCACATTAGTCTCTTAGGAAATGATACTTGGACTTTTCACTTTATTATTTACGATTTGGTACACTTGCCAATCTTGTAACAAGTTTTTAGTGTCATTTCTGGGGATTATAGTTTGGTTTAGTTAATTGTGTTTTGTTTACTAATTTAGGTTTTTTTTTTTTTAGTTTTGGTTATATTGTATAATAAAAAAAAAAGTCTTTTTTATTCTTTTAAATTGTTTAACTTGCCCTTTCTGGTGTTTTTTTATATTGTGCATGAGAGGTAGGATTCCGACTGATAAATTACTATAGGATCTTTAGATTGAATGAGCAACCTAAAGGAATAAAAGTAGAAAAAGAAGTATTTTCAGAGAAGCTCAATAAGCAACAAATATATCAAAATCTTCTAATATTAATTCATCAGATCAAGAAGAAGAAGAGTTCGATATGGTTGAAAGAGAAGACGAAGTTGTGAGACCGCAGACCTTAAAGGACGATTCAACATTCACATGCTCGTTAAATTTCAGTAGCATTGCTAGGTCGTCAATGCCTACAAATAATATAGAGATGAAGCTTGCACTTATAGATTTGGTGCTGAGAAAATATTTTCAATATTGATGTGAAGATCAACCATGTAAGAATTCCTTTTTTAAATGCATGCATGAGCATCAGGACCATGCAAACCATTTTTTGTTTGATGTTGATTTAATTGGTTAAACTAACCTCAAGTGTTTTATGTTATTTTAATAGAGTTGTTCTCAACGCATTGTACCTGGGAGGAATAAAACCATTAAGATTATTCTTTCCCAAAATCAATTAGGATAATGATATTTTGACTCATATCTTTTGACTCACTTATAATCCACCACTCCAATCACCCTTTGATCATCACATAACACCACTAAAAAAATCAAAATAGATAATTAAAGGGTGATTGGAGTGGTGGGTTAAAAAAAGTGGGTCAAAATATCATTATCCAATCAATAAGAAGATCACCTTGAAAACACAAAGCACAAGCCACAATAAAATTGATGGTTTTTAATTCAACTTTTCAACTTGTTGTGGTGTTCCTATGCAAGATGTTTGAGAAGTAGTTACATGATCTAGAAAATAACTCTTCATTCAACTTATTTTTGTTCCATTATCATAAAATATATTTATTTTGTTGTTGTATGTTCTAATAAAGCAAAAAAAAAAAAGAAATTTAGTTGTGGTTGTGGGGCTTCCTTTATCAAAAAGTAAATAAATTTAAACAAAACTTATGAAATAATATACTATTGTAAAGAAATAAAAAGCACCATAAGAAGAAGGAGGTCTAATGTTGTGTTCATTTGAGAGAGATGATTTGAGAGAGAGGGAGTAGATGAGTTTAAGTGAATTTGAAAGTGAATTATGTGTTATTTTTTTAAGGGATTTAGATGTGATTGTGAGTAAATTTAGAAGTAATTTTTGTGAAAGTTTGTGAGAGATTTGATTGATGTGATACATTAAAAAAATTATTTTAATAGAAGTATTGATGAGATTACCATTTTGCTCTTTATGTAATAAGTAATACAAATTGATATATGTATTAGTAAATTTTTTTTGTTAATTTTTTTAACTACTAAAACTAAAAAAAAAAATAACAAAGAAAAACATCATTCAGCCACCAAGCAGCCACCAATTGGATGCATTGAAACATTAAGTTCATGCACTTGGGATTGGATCTGCACACGCTGGATTGAATCCTCTCACTTTAAAACACATAGGTTCGTTCCTGATAAGTGCCAAAAATGACTAATTTTCATATGAAATGTTGACATTTCTATTAGTAATTTGTGTTTATATCATGATTGATTCTCACTAAATTTAGAAAAAATGAGCTTCAATCACATGCTTCCAAGTTTTTGTTGAAAAGAAGTCACTTGATCCTTGTTTTGTGTAAATTTCAGGTAAAATAGAGTAGATAGAGGAAAGAACTTAAGAGGAGCAAAGGAGAAAGCAAGAAACAGAGAAAATAGAGAAGAAATTTTGTCAAGGTCGCTCAAACAAAAACAAGCTCACTTAAGCTAAAGCTATTGCCGCCATTCTCGCCTAAGCGACGAAGGACCTCGTTTAAGACCTGGGAAAAATAAATAAATAAATAAATATTTATTTAATAAATGCGAGGTCGGGAATCTCTAAGTTAAATAATGTGGAGAGAGAAGATAAGAAATAGTACTAGCTCAAATGGTTAAGAGTACTTGATTATATGAAAGGACTTAGGTTCAAGTCTTGTATATGATATTATGGTGTTAATAAATTATTTAATTTGTTTTGTGTGGGGATAAGATCTTGTGACTTAATGTATAAGCACATGTGTGGCTTGAGGATTCAACATTAGAGTTTTTATTCTAAATACAACACATTTAATATTATTCTTATTATTTATTTTATTTTATTTTTACTATTATTTCTATTATTATTACTGTTATTTTTATTATTATTATTATTATTATTTTTATTTTTATTTTATTTTACTATTATTATTACAATTACTATCATTTTTTTATTATTATTTTTATTATTATTATTATTTTAGTTATTATTATTAATTTCATTTCATTTTATTTTATAATTATATTTACTAGTATTATTATTTTATTTTATTTTACTATTATTTTATCATATTATTTTTATTATCATTGTTTTTTTTTATTGATGATTTTATTAACATTATTATTATTGCTTTATTTTATCATTATTATTTTATTTTATTAGTATTACTGTTTTATTATTATTGCTTCATTTTATTTTATGATTATCTTCATTTTCTTTATTATTTTTAATTTTAAAATTTGGTTTTATTATTATTATTATTATTATTATTATAATTATTATTTATTTTAGTATTTTTATTATTTTTATTACTATTATTATTATTCTCATTTTATTTTATTTTATAATTATCTTTATTATTATTATTATTATTATTTTATTTATTTTATTATTATTATTATTTTATTATTATTATTTTATTTTATTGATGATTTTATTATCATTATTATTATTGTTTTATTATTATTTCTTTATGTTATCATTATTATTATTTTATTATCATTATTATTTTATTTTATTAATATTATTGTTTTATTATTATTGTTTCATTTTACTATTATTATTTTTATTATTATTATTTTCATTTTATTTCATTTTATAATTATCTTTATCTTTATTATTATTATTATTTTATTTACTATTATTTTATTATTATTTTTATTATTATCGATGTTTTATTTTATTTATAATTTTATGATCATTATTATTTATTATTATTGCCTTATTTTGATTTTTGTTATTTTATTGTTTTATTATTATTGTTTTATCTTATTATTTTATTTTATTAGTATTATTGTTTTACTATTATTGTTTCATTTTATTTTATTATTATTATTATTATTTTTATTATTTCATTTTATTATTATTATTATTATCATTATTGTTATTGTTGTTGTTTTTTTTATTACTATCATTATTATTGTTTTATTGCCCGTGCGATATTTTGGGGCAATGGTCATGTATTCTTCCTGGTTTTGTATATTATTTGGCTGTTCAGGATTGTGTTGGACTATGATCCAATCATGTGATTATGATTGGATAAGCATATCTCATGTTATGAATTGTATGTATAGTGCTTGGGGTTCTTTGGAACTTGCTTCAAAGTGTCAAAAACTAGTAGTAGTGACACTACTGGTGTGACGCCTAGCGACTTAGGGTGTGCTGCCTGGCAGCTTGGGATGTGCTGCCAGGTGATAAGGGAAAACCAAAGAAGCTTGGAACGCATGACACTTGGTGGAAAATGTGATCCCGCCAAGCGGAAAAGATCTGGTAGAGGCTCTAGAGAGCGTATGACGCCTAGCAGCGTGAGGTGACTGCCAGGCGGTGATGATGTGACAAGGCTTTGGTATGGTGCGTTGTGCCTGGCGGTGTGAGATGCCCACCAGGTGGTTTGGAACCAGGTTCCGCCTAGCGACGCAAGAGGCACGCCAAGCAGTTTTGGTGCAGAGTTGGTACACGAGGAGGATTTCTACACAACTTTAGGTGATGTTCATGATGCGATGCTTTGGCTAGAGGCCCAATTACGAGTGTATCTTGTATTGGGGTAACACGTGGCCACTCTAGGTTGTAGTCTGGTGGTTTAGGAAGTCCAGTGGAGTGTGCGAGATCGTGGCTCGTACGATGAGGTTTCGGATGATTGCCCTCTTTAGTGCATCTGATTGAGTTTGGTAGTCTCGAAACAACTACGAACTCCTGTTCGTTTTAGGGAACTCCACTTGGTGTCACGGTGCGAGGCCGTGGCAAATTTATTCCCGCGTGTGGACTATCAGGTGGTGGCCTGTAGTCAGAGGAGCGAGTAGACACTGGTGCAGCAAAGATCGATCAGTGGACTCATCAAAGGGTGTAGAATTAATAGACATCTAACGAAAGGGAAATTTGCTAACACGTTTTATAGTTTTGAGATGCTTTACTTAATGTAATGTTTTATTTGTTTATTTATATGAGCTCACCCTATCTGTGTGTGTTTGGTGATGATCATGTAACTTGTTACATGGGAGCATGGATTGTTGCAGGTGAGCAGGTGGATGCGTAGAGACAAAGTGGGAAACACTTAGGGATTTTCACTGGTTTCCTATGGGCAGATTATGAATTATTTGTATTAGTTTTATAAACATTTTATAGTTGTAATACTTGAACGCTGCGAGTTTATTTTAGTTTGGCGCGTTGAAATAAAAGTTTTAAATTTTCTCGTGTTTTGGGAAAAGGAATTATCATAAATGTGATTTTATACTTATATCCCTATTTTTTAATTATTTAAATTAGTAATATCCGACCAGGATGTTACACCTCACCTAAGCGAGAGCTTGTGCAGTGGAAATCATCTCTTGCCGCCATTCTCGCCCAAGCGAGATCTGATGCTGCCAATCTCGCCTAAGCAAGACCCTTTCTTCATCTCGAAGTACTCTGGCTTGCCTAAGCAAGATCTTTGCTTCAGCACTTATCGCCGAAGCGAGACGCTTTCTTTAACTTGAAGTATTCTGTCTCGCTCAAGCGAGACTCAGGTAGCTTGAGCGAGACCTTCGTGGAGTATAAATACTCCTTGAATCAAATAGTGAAGGCAGCTGGGAATTTGGAGAAGAATACAAACCTGCTGGAGCTGCGACCACGAGCACAACTCAGTTCATATTTTCCTCTTCTTCTTCTTTAGCTCTTAGGATTTTGATGGCTACCATGAGTGACTAATCTTCCTCCTTGGGATTGAATGTAATCTACTCAAACTTGGATGTAATCTAGTGATATTTATATATAGCATTTCTGTTTTTACTCAATATTGGTATTATTGTTCTATTCTTAATGCTTGATTCTATCTGATCAATAAATGTTTTGATTTTGCCTTTTAGATCTGACTGGAAAGTATTTCTGAAAATCTGATTTGAACAATGATACTTGATATACTGTGATGCTAGGAATAGATCTCAATATATCAATTGCTTTTAACACTCGACCATAATGCTGGATAGTTTGCTGAATATGTGAGGAATCAATATTCAGGGAACTAATCTTATGAATTTTATACGTGAGGGATCAGTATAAATGATTTTTGAGTGTGCATTAATATTGGTATTTTCAGATGTTATGTATTATATTCATCCAGATTACAGACAAGGGAGATAGATGAAATTCAATCCCAATTTCTTTTACTAAATTTTTCTAAACTTTTCCGCTTTTACTGTATTAATTTTATGCAATACTCAATAACAATTCAAATTAAAATCTTTGTACATATGCTGATTGAGATAATTATTAATTTTCACTGAATCCGTTCCTCGTGGGTTCGACACTCCTACTTCAAATCATTATACTACAATTGATTTTTGGTACGCTTGCCAGGAGATCAACAAGTATTTTTGGCGTCGTTGCCGGGGAACAGTGTTCTTTTGAAATTTCTAGTTATCTCATCCAGCTTTGTGTATATTTTTCTTAATTAGATAGTTTATTCAATTTTCTCCTTTGTACTAATCCTTGCTTGAGCTGTTTTGATTTATGCTCTTACGAGGTCAGGTTCCTAAAGATCGATTAGCATTTGACCCGAAGATAGAAAAGACAACTAGAAGGAACAAAGGCAAAAACAAAAAGAAGCAAGGAAAGACAAGGGAAGAATCTTCCAGTACTTCCATCACACCTCAATAAGAAATTATGGAAAATCAAAGGCTAGCTCCAACCAGAAAGACACTTGGAGACTATGCTATGCAACAAGGGTCAAGATATTTTTCTAGCATAGCAATACCACCCACCACCAAAACTTTGGAGATGAAGCTAGCTTTCCTCAGCTTAATCAATTCTCATCAATTCATTAGAATGGATAATGAAGATCCATATACTCATCTTTCTACATTATATGAATTGATCGAAACCATGGGCTTTCAAGAAGGAGATCTTGAGCATGTATACATGCGTTTATTTCCTTTTTCTTTGGCAAGTAAAGCAAAGGAATGAATTAAGTCACATCCAAATCAGAGTTTGAACAGTTGGAAGAATGTTGAGGAGAAATTCTTGAATAGATTCTTTCCACCATCTCGCTACATCAAAGCCAAAGCTAATATTTCGACGTTTAGGCAAGGCCCAGATGAGCCATTCTGTGAAGCTTGGGAGCGGTTCAATTCTTTATTGAGGAAATGCCCAAATCACGGATTTGAAGATATTGGTCAGCTGAACATATTGTATTTAATCAATGAATCAGCTCTTTAACCACAGAAGGGTAAAATTGTATTTAATCAATGAATAAGCTCAAATGACCTGCCAATACGTGAGATTGGAAAAATGATAAATCCTGCTAATGACTACGTTCCCTTGCTCTTAATTCTCTTCAAACAAACGTCAAAATTACTACGTAATCTATCTTTGTATCCCTGTTTAACCTCAAACAAACACAACATAAGTGTAAACTATAAATCACAATGAACTAATTTAATGCCATACTTGTTTGTGATCATTCAAAGAATTTTTTTTCCTTATTTGCTTAGATTCTAAGCACACATTACAAATAAGCCTTATCCAAAGATTCACAAATTTTAATTAATAACTTAATTCATTATGTTTTACATTTTTGTTAGTTAAAATTTAATAAAAAAAAATTATACAATCATAATTAAAAGTATATTAAGTAACAAGATTAAGTTTAGCTAAAAAAATGTTAAAATAATTATGATTATAAATATAAATTTTGAAAGAATGTGTTAAAAGTAGTCATATTAACATTTTTCTAACCATCTCTTGAGCTAGCCTATCAAGATGATAATTTTATAAAAAAAAAAAAGTAGTCATATTAACACTTTTCTATATTAGATAGGAAGACATAAAAATATTTAAGAATCAAACTTGTAAATCACTTGCTTTTAATTTTTTTTATAACAATCAAACTTTATTTATTTTTATTTTTTTGGTTATAGGTTATTTGGATAAATTTTGTTTATTTTTAATCAATTTTGCTTTGAACACCATTATTAAGCCATGTTTGATTAAGAGAAAAAAATGAAATAAAAATTTCAATTTCAATTCAAATTTTAATTTTAATTTTCATTGATTTTTCTATTTATGATTTGGTTCTTTTATATTTTTTGGTCACTATTTTTATCCTTTAATATACAAGAACTTAAATTTCATTACAAAATTAATTTTTTATATCTTTTACATTCTTTATTTGGTTAATTTATGAAAATGGGTTAATTTTTTAATTTATGTAAATGGTCCGTTTTTTGAAATATTATGAAATTGGGTGAAATAATCAGATAGATGCAGAGTTAAAGTTGTTTGACGTGTTATGACTTTTACTCTTTTCTTTTCCAATGAAGTTTTACGCTGATGACAATTTTAGTTAATTTTTTTTTCAACTGAAATTGTATTAGAAGAAACGACTTTAGATATTTTTTTTTTTAAATATAGAGTTGTTAGATGTTTGAAAACTTCAGTCTAATTTTTTTTATTGTGAACTTCTTTTTAATTTATTTTTATTATTCATTTAAATGTATTTTTAATTTGTTTAAAGTAAAATGATTTTATAATTTTTATTCTTATCTATTTTAATGATTTATTTATGTTTTTATTTAAGTAATTTAATATCTAAAATTAATTTAATTAATTAAATACATGACAACTGGAATTATCTCAATAAACTAAGAATAAGTAAATAAAAAAAGTTCTTATTGTCAAAAATCATAATAGAGAATTTTTCAATTAAATATTTTATATCCAGTAATCTCAATTTTATTATGTAATAATTTTGTCACGTATTTAATTAATTAAATTAATTTTAAATATAAAATTAGTTAAATGAATAACTAAAAAATAAATCATTAAAATATAACATAATAAAAATTATAAAATCAGATTACTTTAAAAAAAATAAAAAACATTTAAATAAATAATATAAACAAATTAAAAAAAAGTTTGCAATAAAAAAACTCAAACCAAAAATCTTTACAACTTCACATTTAAAAAGAAAAAAACTAAAATCATCGCTTTTGATACGATTTCAGCTGAAATAATAGGAAGAAGAAAAAATAGAAGTGAGTTACTGCATCTTCAACTCTGACGAATATGTCAAGGTCGGCATATTTTTACGACTTCATCCAACTTCATCATGTTTTAAAAAATAGATCCCTTTATATAAACTAAAATGTAAATTAACTCATTTACGTAAATTAACCTCTTTATCTTACTTTCAATTAATCTCTTGATGTTACATATTTTATGGTACCATAAATGATAATATAATAAACTATAATATAAAAAAATTACTAAATTTTTTATATGGTATCATAAATGATAAAATTACTAACTTAGTTTAAAATTTAAATTAAAAAAATACACGAGAAAACATCGTTTGAATTCTTAGTTTTCCTTCTGCTTTCTCCTTTTAGATTTTTTTTTTCTAATCTTTTTCTCCCAATT
Organism: Vigna unguiculata; assembly: GCF_037176805.1. Taxonomy (NCBI): domain Eukaryota; kingdom Viridiplantae; phylum Streptophyta; class Magnoliopsida; order Fabales; family Fabaceae; genus Vigna; species Vigna unguiculata. The sequence goes on from NC_140801.1 coordinate 4,893,066, forward strand.
TTTTATTTTAAAGTCATTATCATATTTTCTTTTCCTTCCCATCTCCTCTCTGTCACACTGTCAAAATAATCATCTCGTTAATCCCATCACTCCATACGGGTCATTGCTTTCCCTTCTAATCATTGACTCTATTTCCTGTGATGGAATTCGAGTATTTTTCTTCAGCCAGTAGCGATCGTATGCACGATGTGTTCATCAATTTCAGGGGAAAAGACACTCGTAGGAATTTCGTTTCTCATCTCTACGCTGCCCTCTCCAATGCCGGAGTCAACACTTTCCTTGACGAAGCAGATTTTCCCAAGGGAGCGGATCTAAAAGATGGACTATTAGATAGGATTGCAAGCTCCCGGATATGTGTCGTTGTTTTCTCCAGAAACTACACTGAATCTTCTTGGTGTCTTAACGAGTTGGAAAAAATCATTGAATGCCACAAAACTTATGGCCACATAGTTTTGCCTGTATTTTACCATGTTGTTCCCTCCCAAGTTCGTCATCAAACTGGAGATTTTGGAAATGTTTTGAAAGCATTTGCACAGGAAAGATCGTGGGGTGAATCGGTGATGTCGAGGTGGAACACCGCACTCACCGCAGCAACAAATTTTTCTGGTTGGAATGCCAGAAATACCAGGTAATGAATAATTTGAGTTTGTGCAATAACTTTCTTTCCCTATTTCTGTAACTCTCATTTATTAAGGTTTTAATGATAGAATAGAGATATGTAGAAAATAAAATGTAGAATAGTTGAATGAGTTATTTTTTATTATTGGAACTATAAAATGTAAACCTTACTCAATAATAGAGAGTGAAACTAATAATTAAAATTTTTATTTTTGTGTTATTCTCTATTTTCTTTTTTCAAGGACAAAATGAAAATAATTGTATAAAATATTTTATTTTGAAGGAATAAGGTCTAAAATACTATTTAAGTCTTAAAATTATTATATCTTGATTTAAGTATGTTTTAGGTCTTTTATATATAACTGTTTTTTCTATGAGTAGTTAATAAATTTTTTCTTTTAAATTGGATGCTTAATAAATTAGAAATTTTGGTTGAAATTCTTTTATTACTTCCATATGTTATAGTGTCTACATATTTATCAATTTGACATATCTCTAATTCATTCCATCTAAAGTGTTGATCAATGATTTGTGTTAAGTCCCTTATGTTATTTGTATAAACATAATGCATCATCAAATCATGAAAAATGTATATGTTATCATAATAATTTTTTTTAAGAAACTGTAAAAATAATTTAGAATCACTTAGAAAATGCAACACAATAATAATAAGGATACCATTTCTTTCGACATATAAACCAAAATAGTTTTAATTTGTTTGGTTACTTAGAATAAAAAGTTTATGAAGTATTCATAATAAGATTCATTCGTATTAAGAGACTTATTTGTATTATGTATTCTTTTATAGTAAATTACCATTATACTTGTTTTGTTCTTATTAATTTATTACTGAACTTGAAGGAACCAGGCTCAATTAGTGGGCGAAATTGTTGAGGTCGTTCTCAAAAAACTAGACAACGCATCTATGTCTATTACTGAATTTCCTGTTGGCTTAGAATCCCGTATTCAAGAAGTGATTGGCTTTACTAAAAGAGAATTCTCCACAGTTTGCATCATAGGGATATGGGGAATGGGAGGGTTGGGTAAAACTACCACAGCCAAAGCCACCTTCAATCGGATTCATCGTAGATTCACGGATAAATGTTTCATTGAAGATATTCGAGAAGTTTGCGAAACAGATCGTAGAGGCCATGTTCATTTGCAAGAACAACTTCTTTCGGGCATCCTCAAAGCAAAGGTGAACATAACAAGCGTTGGGATGGGAAGGGACATGTTGGAGAATAAACTTTCTGTAAGAAAGGCACTCATTGTTCTTGATGATGTTAATGAGTTTGGCCAATTAAAAGACCTATGTGGAAATCGTAAATGGTTTGGTCATGGAAGTGTAATAATCATTACGACTAGAGATGTACGCCTTCTTAAGAAACTTAAAGTTGATTATGTGTATAAGATAGAGGAAATGAACGAAAATGAGTCCCTTGAACTTTTTAGTTGGCATGCTTTTAGAGAAGAAAAACCGAAAGAAGACTTCAATGAAGTTGCAAGAAGTGTAGTTGGTTATTGTGGAGGACTACCTCTAGCTTTGGAGGTTCTTGGTTCTTATTTGAGTGAGAGGACAAAGAAGGAGTGGAAAAGTGTGTTGTCAAAGCTAAAAAAAATTCCCAATAATCAAGTTCAAGAGAAACTGAGAATAAGTTTTGACGGTTTACGCGATCAGATGGAAAAGGATATATTTCTTGATGTATGTTGTTTCTTTATTGGTAAAGACAGAGGCTATGTTACAGATATACTAAATGGCTGTGGACTACATGCTGATATTGGAATAACAGTTCTCATAGAACGTAGCCTCATAAAAGTTGTAAAGAGTAACAAACTCGCAATGCATGATTTGCTAAGAGACATGGGACGAGAGATTATTCGGGAAAGTTCAGCAAAGAGACTAGGGAAGCGCAGTCGATTGTGGTTTCATGAGGATGTAGTTGAAGTATTGACAAAAAATACTGTAAGTACATTCTTTATATACAGTTTTGAAACTTGAAAGTGTTTGCAGTGCATGTGTAGTTAGGCTGAACTTTATGTATGACTCTCTCGTTAGCAAAGTAAATTGTTTTACTAAGTTATTTTTCTTTGGTCTTGTCATCACAGGGGACAGAAGCTATTGAGGGATTGACTCTGAAATTGCAGTTAACCAGCAGAGGTTGCTTCAATACTTCTGTTTTTAAGAAAATGCAGAGGTTGAGATTATTACAACTTGATCATGTAAACCTCACTGAAGATTATAGGTATCTTCCTAAGCAACTGAGATGGATCTATTGGAAAAGATTTCCTTTAAAGTACATACCTCACGACTTTTATTTGGAAAGAGTAATTGCGATTGATTTAAGGCACAGTAATCTTAGACTAGTCTGGAAAGAACCCCAGGTATATATTACAGGACAATTTCTTTTAAAACTCATGTTGAATAGAATAGTAATTGTTTCCAGTTACCACTATTACATCTGCTTATCTAATTTCAAAAAATAAATACCCACCATGTTGTAGGTTTTTCCGTGGATGAAAGTCCTCAATCTTAGTCATTCCAAGTACTTGATCAAAACCCCTGACTTTTCAGAATTACCAAGTCTTGAAAAACTCATTCTCAAAGATTGTCCAAGTTTGTGCGATGTACACCAGTCCGTTGGGAATCTCCAAAATCTTCAATTGATAAATTTGAAGGACTGTACAAGACTTAGCAGTCTCCCAAGACAAACATACAAGTTGAAATCTTTGAAAACTCTCATCCTATCTGGTTGTTTGAAGATAGACAAATTGGAAGAAGATATAGGGCAAATGGAATCCTTGAGAACTCTACTTGCTAAAAATACTGCAGTGAAACAAGTTCCCTTTTCAGTAGTAAGATCAAAAAGCATTGGATATATATCCCTATGTGGATTTGAAGGATTATCACGTAATGTTTTTCCTTCTATCATTTGGTCTTGGATGTCACCAACAATGAATCCTCTATCTCGTATTCATTCATTTAGTGGCACTTCATCATCTCTTGTCTCCATGGATATGCAGAACAACGATTTGAGTGATCTAGCACCAGTGCTTAGCAATCTTTCAAATCTCCGAAGTCTTTTGGTGCAATTCAATACAGAGGTTCAATTATCTAAACAATTAAGAACAGTTCTGGATGGTGTATATGATGTAAATTTTCCTGGGTTAGAAGTAACATCATACACATCACAAATTTCAAAGGATTGCTTGAAGTCTTATTTGATTGGCATTGGAAGTTACGAAGAAGTCTTCAATACTATATGCAAGAGCGTATCTGAGGTTCGTTCTCTTTATCTTTGTCTACTTACCTTTACTACTTATTAGCTATTGATTATGATAAAGTGAAATCATAGCAATGAAATATTTAAAGGAAACTTCAATGTTCACCTTCTTTATCTGTTACTAAATGATTTATAGTGTTAAACTTCATCTATTGCTACTGAATTTATATTTTTTTTTTCAGTATAATGACCAAATTCAGAATAGCCTTACACTTTCACTTGTATAGCAGATGATTTAGTCACAAATTTTGTTTCATGGGAAGTATATATGTTAGTTATTGATAATTATATCTATTCGTTTGTCAGTTTGTTTTTGTTCTTTCAATAATTATAAAGGTAAACATTGTTGATTAATAAAATGTTAGATTCCTTGTTTTCAAAAAACTCCAACAAAATGTATGAGTCTTCTTCTTACGTAACAATGGAATCTGAAACATATTTTTCCCTATTCACTCTTGAAGTATTTGATGGTGAAACTTTGACTTTTGGGTAGTGAAAATGAAGTCTTATATAGAGACATTTGCTTTTTTGTAAATCATACAAGAAGATTATGAAATACTATTATTGCCACAAATTCTTATACCATGGACCAAATCAAAAGTAGCAAGAATAGGAAAACAAGAAATCAAAAGTAGCAAGAATAGGAAAACAAGAAAGACAAAAACAAAGTTGTCTTTTTTGCCTGTGTTTCTCATACCATCTTCACAAAATTTGTGACTTTCAGATAAATTAAAGAAATTTGGGATTATCAAATGAAGTATATGTTGGAGAAAGAGTATGAAACATGCAAGTACTTTAGATTTCTATTTCAGTTTAATGAGCAAATAAATTCATAATATGCAGACATTTCTATTTGAGGAGCAAGTCAATCAGTTACTACTTTTACTCAAAGGATCAAGTTTGTTAGTTAGTAATAATTATATTTCTTAAATTTTTAGTATGTTTTTTTCTCTTTCAATAATTATAAAAGTAAAAGTTGTTGATTAATAAAATATCATACTTTTTTTTTTCTTTCAACTTAAAATATTCTAACGTTTTCTGTTTCTATTTTTTTTCCAGTTTTTTTCCTGGATAATTCCAACATCCAGAAATATCTTATGTCTATACTATAACAAGCCCAAGTGATCATGCACACTAGAAAATTGATTTCACTTTCTTGCTGTAATACTTGCTTCATATTTATCATATTACCATTCTATTGGTCATATAAAAATAATTTATTTATATAGGTTGAAAAACCTCTATGATGTAGAGAGAATTCAGCTATTGATTTCCACTTAACAAAACTATTATTGACCAAGTTTGTTTGAATTAATTATCAGAGCTATGTTCTAATTATGTAATACTCGTTATTTTCTTAGATATTCTAATTCGTTAATTTTGGAATGAAAAAAATAGCGATTGGAAAAGTCCATATGAATATCAGGCATAAATGACTACGGTATTTTTCTCATGCTACAGGGATTGGCAACCAGCGAATCTTGTGATGTTTTACTCCCAGGTGACAATTATCCTTATTGGTTGGCCCAAACAGGAGAGGGACGTTCAGTGTCTTTCATTGTGCCTGACGATTGTTGCATAAAGGGAATGGCTTTGTGTGTTGTGTATTTTTCAACCCCTGAAAACACGATGACTGAATATCTTGTTAGTGTCTTAATGGTTAATTACACAAGGTGCACCATCCAGATATACAAGCATGACACAGTAATTTCCTTTAATGATGAAGATTGGCGTTGCATAATGTCACACTTAGGATCTGGAGAAAAGGTGGAGATTTTTGTGACTTTCGGGCATGGATTTGTAGTGAAGAAAACAGCTGTCTATCTAATGCGTGATGAATCAAGTGATATGGAAGTGGGTCTTTCTCCTAAGCCAAATAAAAATCTGTTTGTAAGATTCATGAAAAAAATTGTCTCGAGTAAGAATCAAGAACATGTGCCAACCAATTTCTGAACATGCGAAAGTCATCGAAAAGGATTCTCAACTTTTTCTTGGAGAGCTGAATTTTATTAATAACGTCCGTAAAGTCCTGTTAAAAGTTCATGTTGCATTGTATTAGGCTTCATGGTTGCCAGACATTGTGTGATGTTCAAATGTGCTTCTTGCATCGAGTGCTTCTGTGTTAGTTCAGGAAATGCTTACAGCCCGTGATGCTATTACAAAGAATCAAGTTTTAATTTGTCAAAAGCCCAACCATATATGAAAAATCAAGCTGACAAAAGAAGAAGAGATGTACACTTTACAATTGGTGAATTGATGTTAGTAAAACTGCAGCCATATAGGCAACACTCTGGCTTTGAGAAAGAATCCGAAGTTCAGCATGCACTATTTTCGACCTTTTGAGGTTCTTAAGAAAATTCGACAAGTTGCCTACAGACTCAAGCTTCCTGATCTTGTTCGAATTCCTCCTGTTTCTCACACTCCTTGCTCAAGAAATTCATAGGGAGCATGCCATTGCTTCTGACCATCACTGAATTCGACCCCTCAGTTGAACCATTACAAGTTATGGACTCTCGTACCACCATGAGACATTCGCAGCTAATTCCTCAAGTTTTAATTCAATCTTTAGATTCTTCTAATGCTAGCTGGGAGGATGTTAAAAAGATTAAAGAAATTTTTCCTAAGTTCAACCTTGAGGATAAGGTTGCTTTCGGTGGAAATGGTATTGTAACACACAAAATAATGCTAAGCTAGATGAGGAAAAAAAGTGAGTTATGCAAGAAAGCCACGTGGAGGGTGATCTGAAAGATGGGGACAGAAGGAAAAGTGTGAAGAAAAAGAAAAAGAAGACCATATTCAAGGATTTTGTACTGGAGTGGACAGAGTGTGGTATATATTCTCTCTCGGATAATATGTTTCTTCCATGCTCTGTTTTGATTATTCTTACTTGTCTGATTACCCTTCCAGGTTATTGTCGCTGCTGAAATCAAGAAGCTGCTACTGTTCATATACAATGATTTCATTACTTCTATTGTATTGATCTCTAATACTAAAACTTAGTTATATTTAAAAACATAAATAAAATCCACACGTCTTGTTCAGAATTCTCCTTTTAAGTTGTTTTAGCTGCCCAACGTGAACAACTCCTCTGAATAAAGCCTCGTTGTCATCCTTGCTAGACCCTTATAGACATATTTTGCATGAAATTTTCATTTAAAAACGAGGTTAATTATACTATTCATTGTTGCCACTTACTGCTGTGTAGAGAGAGTGAAAGAAAGAAAAATATATCGAACTTATCGCTTTCGCTCCGATAACATCGTCTCGTTATTAACCATATTCACTTGCTCCTACAACTCTATCGATACCAAATTGAATCAACTTTCTTTCTTGCTTTTACCGTCTTGGTCTTGTTTCATCGAAGTGCATCAACAATGTCTTACACTTCATCATCCTCAAAATCTAAGCCCCGATGGTTATACGATGTGTTCATCAGCTTCCGGGGGGAAGACACTCGTAAGAATTTCGTTTCTCATCTCTATTCCGCACTTTCAAATGCCGGGGTCAATACTTTTCTGGATGATGAGAAGCTTGCCAAGGGACAACAGCTGAAAACAGAACTGTTTCATGCAATAGAAGGGTCTCAAATTTCCATTGTTGTTTTATCCGAAAACTACATTTACTCTACATGGTGTCTCGACGAACTTGTCAAAATCATGGAATGCCATGCTTTTAGAGGTCAAGTGGTTTTGCCCGTGTTTTACGGCGTTTTCCCTTGGTTTTTACGTAGCCTGTACGATGTTTCTTTTGAAGTCATTCTGGAAAAAGCTAGTGACCTCCACCGGGTGAAACAATGGAAGAAAGCACTGGGCGAAGCAGCAGGTTTTGCAGGTTGGGATGTTTCAAATTATAGGTATGCATATACTTTTTGTTCCTTTTAATTATCAGATTTTTTGTCTATACATCAGTTATTCTTTCTTGAAAAGGGAATCTAACTCACTTAGTTGTGCAGGGGGCGAGTTGTTATGAACATCCTTACAAGTTTTCAATTCCTACGGATAAAATATTATCATTTTCTTCTAGTACTTATTTTAAATTCATATATTTAGTGGCAAGTAAAAGTCAGTTAAAGAAAATTCATAAACTACTTTGGCAAATAGTATCTTTATTTCTTCTCTGATGTACTTGTAAAAGGTTTAGTAAAACGGTTTCTGCTATGAACACTATGGCAGAAAGACAGGAGATCAACAGTGTCAAAGGATTTATGTAACTTCGATTTTATTTTAGGATCTATTATAATTTGTACCCATTACCATTTCAAGTTATTTTTCTTTTTCCTTTTTGCAGAAATGAAAACTTTGTTGTGAAGGAAATTGTTAGTGAAGTTTTGGAAAGACTAGATAGAACATACATGTCTATTACAGACTTTCCAGTTGGATTGGACTGTCGTGTGGAACATTGTATTGGCTTTCTAAGAAAGGAAACAAGAGGAGCTTATATACTAGGGATTTGGGGAATGGGAGGGATTGGTAAAACAACCATAGCCAAAGCCATCTACAATGAAATTCGATGTGAATTTAAACATAAAAGTTTCCTAGCAAATATTAGAGAAGTTTGGCAAAGAGATCAAGGGCAGACTGATTTACAAGAACGACTTCTTTCAGATATCCTGAAAACAGAAAAGGTGAAGGTTTATAGCAGTGATTGGGGAAAAGCTATGATCAAGGAAACGCTTTGCACCAAAAGAGTACTTGTTGTACTCGATGATGTTAATACATTGGAACAATTAAGTGCACTATGTGGAAATGGTAATGGGATTGTTCAAGGAAGTGTAATAATCATTACAACAAGAGATGTACGTCTGCTCAATGTTCTTGATGTTGACCAAGTATATGAAGTGGAGGAAATGAATGAGATTGAGTCCCTTGAACTTTTCAGTTGGCATGCTTTTAAGGAAGCAAATCCACCAGAAGCTTTCCTTGAACTCTCAAAACAAGTAGTCACTTACTGTGGAGCACTACCTCTAGCTCTTGAAGTTCTTGGATCTTATCTGTACAAGAGAAGAGAAAAACAGTGGCAAAGTGTATTATCAAAACTAAAAGAAATACCAAATGATAAAATACAAGAGAAATTGAAAATAAGCTATGATGGTTTAACCGATCATACGGAGAAGGACATATTCCTTGACATATGTTGCTTTTTTATCGGTAAGGACAGAGGCTATGTCACAGAGATACTAAATGGCTGTGGACTTCATGCTGAAATCGGAATAACAGTCCTGGTAGAAAGGAGCCTCATAAAAATTGAAAAGAATAACAAATTTGGGATTCATGATTTGCTAAGAGACATGGGAAGAGAAATTGTTCGTCAAAGTTCACCGCTAGAACCTCAGAAGCGCAGTCGATTGTGGGTTCATGATGATGTACTTGATATATTGAGTGAACAAACTGTAAGAACTTTCTCTTACTATTTTTGAACTATCAATCATCCTCAATGATGTAATGAGCAGAGTAATAAAAGTTTGTACTTTTGTTTTCTGAATCATAACTTTCCAAGTTTCGGTTAAAAAACATGGGATTTATATTTACTTTTTCTAAGTATTTAGCTTCTAGATGTATACTTGTAGATATATTTTAAGAAATTTCATATTGGATTTCTGTTTTTTTTTTTTTTTAATTCTGTATATTATTTTAATTTTATTACTAGCATATATATAAAGGATGTATCTAATGAGACTGAATAAGAGAAAAATTACTTTCTTCTAAACTTAACCATACTTAAGTGGCATCTTATGTCTATTACTTAAGTGGCCTCTCCTTGTTTATAACTTGTTTTTTCATTTATTTTTCATAGGGAACCGGAGTCATTGAGGGATTGGCTTTGAAGATGCAAACAACCGGCGGAGTTTGTTTCAGTACTGAAACATTTGAGAAGATGAAGAGACTGAGACTTCTGCAACTTGATCATGTACAACTAGCTGGAGATTATGTACATCTTCCCAAACAACTGAGATGGGTTCATTGGAAAGCATTTTCATTAACCCACATACCGGAAAACTTTTATCAGGAAAACATAGTCGCCATTGACTTAAAATATAGTTATCTTAAACTAGTATGGAAGGTGCCCCCGGTAAGTAACGTGTATATATATTACGTGATATTTCTGTGATGACAATGTTAATTTAGATAAAAACTCATACTCGGTTACAACTGGTGTTGTTCTCCAATCAAATTTAGAGTTTTACTTTAGTAATTTGCTTTTTATTCGGTGCATTACAGATGAATCTACAAATTTGATCTGAGAACAACACCAAATGTATCTGTAATACAGCAAGTTGTCGTATTAACTTTTTTCTGCCACATGCTTTGCTAATCTTTCTTTTTTTCGTTTTAAATTTTCTTGCAGTTTCTGGAGAGGCTAAAATTTCTCAATCTTAGTCATTCCAAGTACTTATCAAAGACCCCAGATTTTTCAAAGCTACCAAATCTTGAGAAGCTCATTCTCAAAGATTGTCCAAGCTTGTATGAAGTACACCATTCGATTGGAGATCTAAATAACCTCCTTCTATTAAACTTGAAGGATTGTACTTGCCTTGGTAATCTTCCAATGGTAATCTATAAGTTAAAGTCATTACAAACCCTCATCCTTTCTGGTTGTTCAAATATTGATAAGTTAGAAGAAGACATAGGGCAGATGGAATCCTTAACAACTCTGATGGCAGAAAATACTAGTCTAACACAAGTGCCTTTTGCCATAGTAAGATCTAAAAAGATTGGATACATATCCCTTTGTGGATACGAAGGATTGGCACGAAATGTATTTCCTTCTCTCATATGGTCTTGGATGTCACATACAAGAGGAACTTTATCCAGTATTCAACCATTTGGGGTCATGCCAACGTCTATAGTATCCATGGATATACAGGATAATAATTTGGCTAACCTATTATCAAACTTCAGTGAATTTTCAAAACTTAGAAGTATTTCTGTACAATGCGACTCAGATTTTCAACTAACTCAAGAATTAAGAATAATGCTGCATGGGTTATGCAATGTAAACTCTTCTGGATCGGAAAATGCATATCAATCACCAATTACAGAAAATTCTATGGTATCGAATTTGATTGGAATGGGAAGCTACCAGCAAGTCTTCGATATGCTTAGCAATAGCATATCAAAGGTTCCTTCTCTCTTTTTCTATGTCTACCTTACATTTCCTATTTAATTTTACAAAGCATAAAATATTTTTTCAACACTAAAATATGTATTTGTTTTCCCAGCATATCATGGGGTTACGTGCATGTTCATTATTTTGCATTTGGCCTTGGGCTTAGTGAATTTTCTCTGGCTGTGATGGGAGCATTACTCTTCTATGCTAAACTAAATTTAATAATACATTCTCCTTTCCTAGATAGGAATTAGGACCATATCTTTCCCCAATTTTGGGAGTCTTAAAATTCATTATGTAAGAATTGTCTTAACAGAATTTTAGTTAGAGATTATCAAATCTATTTTTTAAGCAGGGTCATAAAGAGATGTGGAAGGTGAAAAAAAGGTAAAAAGTTACAAAGTGATTGAATCAATGAAAAAGCGTCACTATCTTATTAGTCTTTCATGGAATATCACTTGTGCAAGTTTTTAATTCCGTTAAGAGTTTCATAACTACTATTGAAATAGAAATTTATCCTAAATTTTGTATATAGTGTTTTTCGTCTGTTGACTGAATTTCAATCCATTTCTTGTCTATTTTTTTACGTACGAAGTACACTTCAATGGTTGATAATATCAACTTGGATATCATATTAAATAAATAACTAAACTTTGCTGCATGATACAGGTCTTGAGAACCAGTAGTTCCGCTGATTTTGTGCTTCCAGGGGACAAATATCCTTATTGGTTAGCATATACAGGGGAAGGGCATTCAGTACCTTTTCAAGTTCCTGAAGATAGTGATTGTCGCATGAAGGGAATGCTGTTGTGTGTTGTTTATTCATCAACCCCTGAAAACATGGCAACTCAAGCTCTTACTAATGTGTTCATCTTTAATTACACTAAGTGCACCATTCAGATATATAAGCAAGCAACAACAATGTTCTTTAGTGATGAAGATTGGCAGGGTGTAATATCAAATCTAGGACCCGGAGACAACGTGGAGATTTTTGTAGGTGTTGGTGATGGAATCACGGCTAAGAAAACAGCTGTGTATCTGATATATGGTCAATCAATTACAATGAGAATGGAGTTACTTGGACCAAGTGCACAAGCATCACCGGAGTTGAGTGTGACTCTGTCACCTAAATTGAGTGCACAAGCATCATCTGAGCTGAGTGTGACTCTATCACCTAAATCGTGTGCACAACCAATCACTCATGTGGGGGAGCCCACAAAGAAGCCGCAGGAAAATATATTTGCAAAATTTAGAAACAAAGTGAGAGAATGTTCATGTTTGAACTAGATTAATGGTGTGTTTGGATGAGACAATTTAATATAGTAATTCATTTATTTAGAGAATTTGAAATTTTTCTAGGAAAATGATATGTTTGGATGAGGAAATTCAAATGAAATTAAAATTGAGAAATTTTAGAAAGGAATTTTAAATAACTAAAATGGTAGAATTTGAAATTCCCTCCAAAAAGAAGGAAATTGAAATCCTCTTAATTGTGGAATTGCTCATTGGTTAGGACAAAAAAAAGTCTACTAGTCTAAAAAGTCGAGTCGGGTCGGGCAAAAGGTCTAGCTGAACTGGTTCGACCTGATCTAAATGTCAAGTCGGGTCAGTTCGGAACAAAGGTCAAGTCGTGCCGGCACAGATTGAAGGTTGAACCGGACCGACCTAGATTGAAAGTTGAGCCACGCCGAAGATCAGCTTGAGTCAAAAGTCAAGACGAGTCGTACCAAATTGAAGATTGAACCAAGTTAAGTTAGATTCAAAGGTACACTTAGTGTTTGCCGTAAAATATAATTAAATTGTTTCATCTAAACAAGAAAATTAAAAGTTAAAATATTTTAATTACTTCATCCAAATTAACTATTTAAGAAATGACATGACCATAATTCAATCGCAAGTAATTAAATTATTAATTTTAATTTCTTTGAATTGTTGAAATCTTTCATCCAAACACAAGACAAGAGTTTAAAATTCAAATCTTTCGTCCAAACACAAGTCTAAGAGTTTTAGTTACTACATTTTAATAGTTAGTGTTCATAATTTATTTTTTATTAAAAGACAGTGTTTTTAGTCTTATATTAAGATAAAATTAAAAGTAATTTTTAGTCACTTTTAATTTATTTTACGGACTAACTTGCTGTTAGTAAAATTAATAAAATAATTTTTTGTTTGTTTTTCTTTTTATAGAGACTAATCAATATCTTTTTTCGCAATTATAAATTTATAACATTTTAAATTAATAACAATAAATTTACTAAGTTATAAAATTTAGTATATTATTGAAATATATATATTAATTTAAAAATTCACATTTTGAAATAATATTTTCATATTATTTAAATACAAGTTTAAATTAAAATTATATTTAAATTGAGATTCTACTAATTAATTTAATTCTAATGCAAAAATAATTTATTACATAAAGTAATTAATCAATATTTTAAATACAAAAATTGCAATTTAGCGCAACTTTTTTGTGCTCTCTTCACAAAAAGTAAGCAGGGTAATAATTTGAGAATGAAATTTCTTTGATAAAGAGTTATCTATATCTTAATAAAAATAGAAACTGACAAATAGCAACTTTTTCAATTAAATAATATATATTACACACTTCAATTCAAAAAAATTTATCTACAAAAAGAAAGAAAGTTAATGTGTTACACTCTCATCATTTTGACACTTCGAAAAAAAATTCAAAAATAAATTCAATTCTCTCTCTTTCCACTTTCTTCATGTATCCCACCGCATATTTGTCCTCTTTCATCGAAGACTCTTAAACTTCTTATCTTCTTCTCATATTCTTCAGAGTTTTTCTCTCTCTTTCTCACTGTGACCCGTTCAAACTCTTCATCTTCTTTTGAGTTTCTTTTGATTTTTGTCTCTTTTTCTCAGGCCATCGAAACACCATGAACTCCACATAATGTTCATCTTCAGATCTCTTTGTATTTTTGCTTTTTTTTTCGATTCTTGATCTCAATGTGTTTCTGTAACATCTTCAAATCTGTTATTTACTTTGTTTTATTTCTGTTCTTTTAATTTTTTACAGGTTTCTGAAGGAAACAATTGATCTTTTTTTTACGCATGTTTCGTTGTATTGTTTCAGCTTCTTCTCTGTCTTCCTATTTTTCTAACCTTTTATCTTTTTCAGAATTTTGTTCAGATGCATGAACATAGTAGAATATTGTTCACGGCCAGATTTCAGTTGATTGAACTAAACATTTGATGTTTTCTTTTATTTTTACCCAGGTTTCGTTGTAAGGTTTCAGCTTCTTCTCTGTCATCCGATTTTTCTTCGCAGCCAGGTTTCGTGTGATTACCCAGATTTCGTTTTTGGTTCAGCTTCATATTCTTCTTATATTTTAACCCAGATTTCGTTTATGCTATTTTTTAGAACTTACAGGCTTGAAATGAAGAGTTCCAAAACATGCAAGAGTCTTAAAGACAAAAAAACGGCTAGTCTTTTTCTCTGCAGATCTCTTTGGATTTTTTCTTTTTTCGATTCTTCATCTCACTGTGTTTCTCTAACATCTTCGCATCTGTTTTTTTTTTGTTTTATGTGTGTTCTTGATTTTTTTGGTGATCAATGAACTGACTCTTCATATTCTTCTTATATTTTAACCTAGATTTCGTTGATGCTATTTTTTAGAACTTACAGGCTTGAAATGAAGAGTTCCAAAACATGCAAGAGTCTTAAAGACCAAAAAACAGTCAGTCTTTTTCTCTGTAGGTCTCTTTGGATTTTCGCTTTTTTTTTATTCTTCATCTCACTGTGTTTCTCTAACATCTTGGTATCTTTTATTTTTTTTGTTTTATGTGTGTTCTTGAATTTTTTGGTGATCAATGAACTGAGTATAACATTGGTCACGACCAGATTTCAGGTTTTTGAAGGAAACAGTTGATCTTGCTCAATGTTTTTGATCTTATTCTTCTATTTTTACGGAGATTTCTTATTTCTTTTATCTTCTTCTTCTATCTATACCCATATTTCTTCTTTTTAAAGATTTGATTCTTTTTTTTTTGTGGTTTAAATGTTTTTATTCAAGACTCTTGAAGACCAAAAGACCGTCAGTCTTCATGTTAATGTGTGTTCTGTAATTTTTTCTTGATGAATGAACTGCATATAACATTGGTCATTGCCAGATTTCAGTTTTTCGAAGCAAACAATTGATGCTTCTCAATGTTTTTAATCTTATTCTTCTATCTTTACCCAGATTTATTTTTGTTAAAGCTTTGATTTTTTTTTTGGTTTAAATGTTTTTATTCAAGAGGTGAAATTTTATTTATTCTTATTCTTATTATCTTCTTAAAAGTTAATGATCATTTTACGAATGATCATTTTATAATTTTCATTTTATAATTAATATTTTGTTATATTTTAAATTTTTATTTTAACATTTTTTTAATTCATACTTTATTTTAAGTTTTTTATTCCCAAGCGATTGCATTAATTATGAAGCAGTCTATCCAGTAAGTACGGATGCTTCGAACAGGTATGACTTATCCTATTCTCTTTATATATATTCCCAACCTCTGTTACGCATTACCAACTACCGAGTGACAAATCTTCTTTTTCTTCTCTTACTAATCTTCTTCCTCACCAATCTATTATCGTGCAATGGCATCCATCGCCACCCCACAATCTATACTGTCTGCAAAACTTATTGGCAGATTCCTTACTATGTTTCTGAAGGACCAGGTTTTTTTTTATTCCTTCACATTTATTTTTTATCTTTATTTTTATTTCTTTATTCTGACCTTGCTAATCTGTGAAGGCTTTTGGACACGTCGACCGACTGTTCATAATACGATATGGGAAAGACATTGGTTCACAATGGACCATTGTTGATTACGAAAGTAATGTTCACAATGTTACCTACAACATGGATATTCACACTCCACTGATTACCAAAGGCTGGAATGATTTTATATCTTTCTATGCAGATAAGTCTGACAAATTGGTTTTGTTCAAATACGTCGAAAATTCTTCTTTCCAACTACACGTCTCTAACCGTTCGACAGACTCACGACTCCGAGCGAATTTCCTAAACAATATTTGCATTCATCGTCCTCTAAGTATGTCAAAGTTAATTCATTTTCAATTTCAACTATCCAGATACTATTGTAAAGCCAGCCACTTGGTTAGTTCTTTTTTTTTAGGTTAATTATTTTTGTACATGCCTTCTTAATAAGTAATATGACGTCACATTATGTTTCTAGTATTTGAAAAAGGAATTTGCGAGTTATTTTCAAAACAATGGACTTTCATCTGTTGTTCTACACGGACCAAGGGCCGAAGTGGAATGTAAATTGATCATAAGACGTCGGTCTGTAAAGTTAGGAGCTAGCTGGAAGAATTTTTGTGCTCTTCATGAACTATCTGCAGAGGATCACAATGAACTCTTTTTTGAAGTTGAAAGCGAAAAACCAAACACTTATATCAAAGTTCATTATCCTTTATTTTGGTTTAAAAGTTGAACATTTACTATGTTAGTTTTTTCTTGGAACTTCTTATATATATATTTGCAATTATGTGTTTTTAAATTTAAACTGAACTTTAATATTTGATTTGGTTATTATTATGTTTATGTATGGAATGTATATTTTGTAATTTAAACTTTATATATCAAGTTATGTGTTTTTTCTTTTTGTCGTTATATAGTTATGTCAACGTAATTATTTTAATTTGGAAGTTCTTGGATCAAAAATATGAAAATCACATTTTAGAAATAACTCTAAATTCAAAATTAAAACGGCAGACCAAGCATTAAATATTATTTATTATTTTTTTTAAAAGAGTTTAACGTAAACATTAAATATTAATTCTGAGAACATTCGGTGGCCTAGATCATTTGAATTTAACCTAATCATTTAATATTTAATTATTTTTATATAAATATTACATAAAGATTTACTTAAATGACCAAATAAAAATCCAGTATTTGTTAATCTATCAATTTAAATAATATTACAGTGTCAATCAATATTCAAAGTCATTAATATTCGCACTGCTCGAGATAATGATTATTAAAGTATGTTTTACGTATTTAAACTGCTGCTTCATCTTCCACACGTTTTCATTATTGAACTGATTCAAATTCTTGATCACGGTCCAGGTTTTCTTTCATTATGGTGTTCAATTCTCAAGAAAATCATGATTGCAATGTTAAGACTTCTCATCTGCTCTCTTTCATATTTTAATCAACACACTATTTGCTCACCATTACGTCTTTTCACATTTCAAAAGACATTTACTTATCTCATCTGCCTCTTATCTTCTCCGTTTCTGCATCTTCTTCTCTTCTTTGATCATCATCTATTACAACCTTTAAATTATCTACTAATGAATAATAATTCTGATTCTTGATCACTGTGCAGGTTTTACTTCTCAAAAAAATCATCATTCCAATGTCAAGATTTCTCAACTGCTCTCTTTCATATTTTAATCAGAAAACTCTTTGATCATCATTACGTCTTTTCAGATTTCAAAAGACATTCACTTCTCTCATCTGGCTCTTATCTTCTTCGTTTCTGCATCGTCTTCTTTGATCATCATCTACAACAAGCTTTTATCTTCAAGATTGCAGAAAGGTATGTATGCTCTTATTCAAGATTTCTTTCACCAACACTCTTTTTATCTTCTCTGTTTCATGATCATCGTTTCTCATCATCATATTCAACATTTCACTTTACACTGAGTCTTTTTTCAACTTCTTCTCCATTACAGAAAGGTATGCATGTTCTAATCACCAAATATAAGAATACATTACCATCTACCATCTTTTTCTCCATTTCATTTTTGTTTTAATAGATGACCACTAAACAATGCATATTTGGTGAAAGTTTCATTCTTTCTGCAAAGTAGAAGGGTGAATTCTTTGCTATTTTCCTCGAAGAACAGGTTTGTGTAAAATTTCACACATTCAAATCTTGACTACCATTCTTATCTGATTTTCTTTTATTTTTTTTATGGTCTTCCTGTTTTGACAAGGATTTTGGGTTCGTGAACCGTTTGTTTGTCATAAGATTACGCCATGAACTCGGTCCACGTTGGACTATTTCCGATAACAAGGGTAATGTTCACCATGTTACCTTCAACATGGATATTTATAATCCAAGAATTACTGAAGGGTGGTCTGATCTAAGAAATTTTTATCATTTACAACCACCCAAACTTTGTTATTTAAGACACACTGAAAATTCGGCTTTTGAAATATACCTTTACGAACATTGTTCAGAGTCAAATGTTCATAAATTTTTAAGTCATGTTCGAACAAATGCTCCTCTGACAATTTCCAAATTAATTCATTTTGAGTTCAGGCTATCTAAAACAAACTGCAAATCAAGTTTTTTGGTAAGGTTTCATGACCAAACTTGCGGTTTTCTCTTCTATTATTCTCTATTAATATCTTATTTTGATTTCATATTAATTATTCTTATTTTGTTCTGCAGGATTTGAATTCAGACTTATGTAAATATTTTCGCAATAGTCAATTGTCAGATATTGTGCTTTATGGTCCAAAAGCACAAGTTCAATGCAAGTTGTTGATAAAGGCTAAGTCTGTCAAGATAGGTAGTGGATGGAAAAAAAATTGTGATGTTCATGGACTAGAGGAAAGAGACATAGTTATCTTCGAGGTTTACGGTGAAAACAGAAACCAGGATGTCAATGTTCTGTTTAATATAGATGAATATTATCATCCCGACTGAATATCCGTTTATTGTTCATATGAATTTTTATTTTATTTTATGATATTATATATATATATATATATATATATATATATATATATATATGTTTAAGTCTGTTCATTTTGAACTATATTATTGTCATTTTAAAAAGTTGTCATTTAATTCAACACTGCTTCATATCTTTTTCCACAATTAAATATCGTTGCCATTTATTTAATGTCAGACACCAAAATGTCTTATCAGTCAATATTTTTTTTTTTAAAAAAATTTCTAATTTAAAATTTGATTTTTTAACCATTGATTAAAATGACTTTTAAGATTTTTTTCATTTTCTGCGCTATTCAAGACACTTTTCCAGTTACTTAACGCCATACTCAACCGTCAAAAATCTCTCTCGTCTTTTCAATTTTAATAATTTGTAAATTCTGATTTTGAAGCTGTGTAATGTTATGATTATTTGTACTTCTCGATATATTTTGTATATATTCGACCAGATTTTTCACTACTCATAATTAATGCATATCAACACGTCATATAATTATAATAAAATAAATTAATAAATTTATTCCATCAGATATTTACTTTGCTTCTCCATGAAGTTTTTATCAATATTGAAATTGAAATCTGATATGTTTTGTTGACGCCAATCTTTGTATGCACAAGTTTTCTACCAAATTTCTTAACACTCGCAAGGTACGCACTTCATCTTCCTATGACTTCATCTGCATATGAGCCTTAAGTTTATCGAAAATTTCCAAATCCATGTTATGCATTGTTTGACAAAACAAATTTCGAAATCCATGTTATTATTCTAATAAATTAAATGAATTGGAGCACATTTGTAGTTTGCTTATCTAGCAAGTTTGTATCAATATTGAAATCTTATTTTCTTTTTTGACATCAAATTGTCTGTGCACAAGTTTTCAACCAGATTACTTATCACAAGCAAAGGTATTGATTTCATTTGTTGTTCTTTATTAGGGTTTGTCCTTCTTTTGTTCTATTAGCAAAGGTATTGATTTCACCATTCTAATGTGTTTCTTTTAGTCAATGTAATTTAAACTTAGCCATGTCTAAGTGTGCACAAGTTTTCAACTAGATTACTTATCACTAGCAAAGGTATTGACTTCATCTGTTGTTCTTTATTAGGGTTTGTCCTTCTTTTGTTCTATTAGCAAAGGTATTGATTTCACCATTCTAATGTGTTTCTTTTAGTCAGTGTAATTTAAACTTAGTCATGTCTAAGTGTGCATTAGCACTAACACAAAAAGGACAAATTACGTCTGCGATTTTACGTCTGACCAACCAGAATTAAACATAAAAAATGATTGGTGGCAAACTTGTAATTAAATTATCAATTTTTACGTTTGACTAGCACTAGTCAGACATGTTACGTCTGATTGACACTAATCAGACGTAAATTTACGTTTGATTAGCGGTGTTAAACGTAAATTTACATTTGATTAGTCCCGTCAAACGTAAATTCACGTCTGATTTCTCTTGTCAGACGTAATTTTTATGTCTTATTAGTGCTAGTCTGACATAAATTTACGTCTCATTAGTGCCAGTTGTAACATCCCTACTAGAAATTACTTAATTAAAATAAATAAACACATAATTTATAAAATAACCTCATAGTTTCATTATTCCCAACCGCGGGACAAATTTAAAACATAGTTCAGGGTGTAAACACTTAATTAAAGCTAAATAACAGACTTATTACAATTTCCAAACTCTTGTTAAAGTACTAAAAACATAATAAAATTCCTAGCTCCATTCCAAACTAGCCCCACTATCCATCTCAAACATCAACAGCATTACCTGTATAATCAACTGCTCCCGTGTAAAGAATTACACGATCATCGCCAATCACAAACAGATAGGGTGAGCTTAATTATAATAAAGAGAACACATCAATTAAATAATATAAACACACCCCCATTTTATTATTATATACTTAAACCTTGGCCAATTCCTTAACACCCCAAGGCTTGGCAACCTTCAAATCACACAACATAATTAACCATGGACTCAGGATTTATGATGCTCACACGAACCTGCCCGCTCGTGGTCCTGCCTCTACGAACTTTCCCACTTGTAGTCTTACTCTACGGACCTACCCGTTCGTAGTCTAACACATGTGATCCACCAGCTACAAAGCTTCCCGCACGCAGCATCTCTCGAATGTGAGCACGGAACATACGAACCTACCTCGCTCGTATCCGCACATGAGAGTAACTGAGTATGAACCTCCCCGCTTATACCATCACATGTGAACCACCATCCATAAACCTACCCGCTTATGGCACAACATCTCCTGGTCCACGTCTGCATCAATGCGTACAAACAATACACACAAACTGCACTAAACTCGTTTGGGCTACAAGCCTTTACTTAAGCGACTAGGCCTGTCTCGCTTAAGCTAAACCTTCTCGCTTGAGCGAGCATGCTACAGTGGCTCACTACGAAGTCTCGCTTAAGCGAGCCTCTTCTCACTTAGGCGAGATCGCCTTTCGCCTAAAACCAAAACCCTCGCCTAGGCGGCGAGTTACACTGAACACAAAACCTGGCACGATTTCTTGCTTAAGCAAGAATCACTCGCCTGAGCGAGTTGCCCTATTGCCCAGAATAAGACTCTCCGCCTGAGCGGGATGCTCAAGCAGAAACACACAACGCTTACGAGTGCTCGCCTAGGCGAGATATGCTCGCCTGAGCGAGATGCTCGCATTCAACCAGTCTTGCGTTTCTGATATCTTCGCTTAGGCGAGCCTTGCTCGCTTGAGCGAGAATATCAAACATCTGCATTGTTACGCACTCGAAAAACCAGAAACCACACCCAGTTCTTATCTCAAAGACAATAACGTGCAAATTGAAAACAAGGCTCAACACTTATGGCATAAATATGACCCAACACAATTCCCAATTTCGAGTTTAAACCATAAATAACAAATAAAGTGCAGAAACTCAATCAGATTCATACACTTGGGTAAGCCTTTCGATCAAACCCTATCAAGGCACTCCAACCCCTAATTTACATCATGTATAGCACAAAAATTCATAGCCAAACACTTTCATACATGTATTTCAGAGTACACAAACATTCATAATCATATAGGCATGCACAAGAACTCCCCTAACCTGGAAAATCCTTGCTCCTAGCGGTCTTTTAACCCTTTTTCTTTATGATCCCAAATAGCCTTTCTTTGCCACTCCAAAACTCAACTTTCACAAGACTCTCTTTTTACTCAAAATTCGTGCTCCCTTTACACTCTAGGTTTCAGACTTCAAAAACCCTTCTAATTACCTTATTTTCCCCTTTCATATGGTCCCTAATTATGGTAAATGGTAAAAAAAACGAAAAGAGCTTTTTAATTATCTATAATTGCCTTTCATAGGTCATTAAGGCCTGTTTTTCCCATTCCCTTGGTTGCCCAATGTCTCTAGGGTTTACCCACCCTTTCACATTCAGACTACAATTATATTAGCAAAAATAAAGAAGTGAATTTCATTCTGCGCAAGGTTTGAACACACAAACACTCAATTACGAAGCAAGTGCTCAACCAATTCAACCAATACATGTTTCATGATGATTCCTATAATTTTAAGATTACATTATCACGACTCACATTCAAATGTACCATTAAAATAATGCACAAGTTAAAATAACATACAATTGTCATACATAGGACTTGAACCCAAGTCCTCTCACACAACCAAGTCCTTTCAACCACTTGAGCTAGTACTTTTCCACCGCACTCCGCATTAAATGCCTTAAAGACTCATACTACCCGTATTTATTAAATAATTATTAAATTAATTATTTAATTTTTTCGGGTCTTACACCAGTTATACGTAAATTTATGGCTGACTACAGCACATCAGATGTAAATGTTGAAAGTTAAATCTCTAACCTTCTTTTCCACAGCATCGCGACTGCACGAGACGGGAACGCGATTTTACCATTTTTGAACTCCACCGATGGAGATCAAGTGATTGATTGTTGAAAAGTTAGTTTGTCTTTTGATTCCGTTTTGGTGCACCTCCATTTACCTTGGATCCCCTAATTTTCCGAAATTTTTGGTAGAGGAACAAAACTGCATCAGCGGCGAAACTGCAACGACAGAGGAACTACAGCGGCAATGGTCGACGTGCGATGGTGGCCGTTTGGTTGAAGTGCAGCGGTGGAGGACTCTACAATGTTGGCAGCAGCGACGAAGGACTGTGCAGTGGCAGCGGAGGACTGTGTAGTTGCCACGCGACGACGAGAATTCTTGCAACCATCATCTGCTTCAACCATCATCTACGGGGTGTGGTGTGCAACAAGAGGGACCTCCCAAAACACTCCTTTTTACATTTTCTTTATCAAGGTTAGGTCTTTTGATTCATTTTTTACATATACAAATTAGTTTTGATTGCATTAATATTCTTAATTTTAAGAAAAGTTGACTGCATGTTAATCTATTGTATTAATTTTGCCATCTCTCATTATTTTTGTAATGTTGAGAGACTTTGTTTGAATATTATGTTTTCTATAAATGTTTTTTACTTTTGTATTTATTAGATTTTTGATTAAATTTTATTTTTGGTTTATATTATATATTTTATGAAAAGTATTTCTTTCGAATGGGTAGGGGCCCAGTTTTTTAGCATTAAAAATTTGAGAATGATGAAGTTTGTTATCAATGTAGTATAGATCGAAGTTGGATGAATGAATGTCGCCTTAGTGAAGAATATGAAAAGGGAGTTTCTGAGTTCTTGAAATATGCTGAAGAACACGCTAACTGTCATGTCCCATTTTACATTACTATTGTTGATGCGTGGAGTTGTATAATGGAGACACGATGTTAAACATTTCTATCATCCATCTATGGTGCATGTAAGTATTAATGTGTCCTTTATAATATATATGTACTATGTTAAAATTACTAAACTTAACGTATATTTCATTTGTTAGGTATATGGACACGTTGAGTGTGGACCTGGGCCGGTCACAAGTTTATAGATTTTTTGAGCCCCAAAGCATTCAATTGTCTAGCAACACCAAGGTTCAATCCAGAAAATATATGGTAGATTGGATTACCACCTCACAAAGGTGTATTTTCTTGGCTCCCTTCGTTAAAGGGTTAGTCTTACTCAGTAAGATTTTACTTTTAAGTTAGGGTAATTAATGAACTAACCAATTATGAATCATTGTAGGTCTCATTGGCAACTAATAGTGATGATTCCTGACGAGTACCTAATTGTTTGGTTTTGCTCCATTCATAAGAAACCCAGCCATGACATGAAGGACTATCTATAAGGAAATGTTATAAGTTCCATAACATCCAATTAGTATATAACAATTATGACTAACATTTTTTTCAATTTAACCAAAGTTATGACAACATCAAACCAGTTACTGAACAGGAGATAAAAAAGGTTCAATTTATAACTCCAAAGGTTATGAATCACTTCTATAAGTTAATTAATATTTATACAAGTTATATGTTAGAATAATTTCTCTCTTTGCTATTTTAGTGTAACAGGCACAATAGTTCTTTTGAATGCAGATATTATGTGATGCATTGGATTAAAACTATAATTAGGGCAAAAATTGTTGATGATTGGATAAAGGTATATTTGTAAACACTTATAACTTATCAATTGTATGTTTTGCAGAACTTCACACATACTAACATATAATTATTGTTTTAGGCCTTCAATGATGCCTCACCAATGACAAAGGATGACATGTTGGAGATAAGGAAAGAGTGTTCATCTTATTTGCTCAAAAAATTGCAAGAAGCTTAGGTTTTTAGGAGTTTCTTTCCTCACTTTATATGTGTTTTTAATAATTTGTTATATGTACTTTGACTTTGGTAAAAGATAAAACTTGTTCTGGACCTTTTCTGGATTTCAAGTGTTGGTTTTATGCTAAAACAAAACGAATATTAAAAAAAAACTACAAATTTACGTCTAACTGTGGATTACCATACGTAAATTTACGTCTGACTGTGCATTAACAGACATAAATTTACTCTGACTGTGCAATAACAGACGTAAATTTACATTTGATACACAACGTCAAACGTAAATTTTTACGCATGATTTTTTGACAAATGTTACGTTTGTTACAGTCCACCACACGTAACTTCACGTCTGTTCTCTTTGGTCAGATGTAAATTTATGTTCGAATTTGTAGTCAGATGTAAATTTACGACTACCATTACTACGTCTGACTTGAACCAGACGAGAAAAGAAAAAAGCGACGGACGTAAAAGACTTTTTTCTGTTAGTGTAACATCACACCATCAAATACTCTTTTATCGGTTGAAATTTATTAAAATTCACGAAATAATACTGGTTCACTCCCTAATTAATGAGTTTCACCCATAATTTTGTGATTTCCAATAAATTCTAGTTAATAATAAATAATGCATTGGAAACTGAATATAACTCAAACACCTTGTGATAGACTTCCATTTGTTATGACATGAAAATGAACATGACTGGTTTTAACTTTAGTAAAGATCAAACAAGTTTAAACTTTTCAAAATAGTAAAATAGTCCTAAGTAGGTTTAGAAAATTTAGAAAGTCTTTTTTTATAATTTAGGTTTAGTTAGTAATTTGGTTTATATATTTTAACTTTTGATTCGTTTTGATTTTTATAGTTTTTTTATTTAATTGAGTTATTTTTAAAAGAAAAAAAAAACTTAATTGATTCTTTACTCTTGTAAAAATGACTAAATGCGATTACTTTTGTCAAATTGGTATTAATGCTCTTTTGAAGTACACTAGTGCAAAAATTAGATTTTTTTAAGGACTTGTTATGTCAGTTATAATTTACCTATCATAATAAGTAAAGTAGTAACGAAATTATAAATATGATGAGAATTTATATGTTGATTATCACTAGAATAGACATACTAAAAGAGACAATGGTTATCTTGTAATAAAATATAAGAATTTTTTTATGTTGGTTATCAATAGGACCGCCAAGTAGGTGGGAGCGGTGACAATTTTATAATAAAATACAAGTCTTGGATGAGATAATTTAGAAGAGTAATTTATTTTGTTTTGGATGAGATAATTTTAGTGAAGTTTTGGAAAAACTAGTTAGAATATTTCTATAATATTTTATTTGGATGAGATAATTTAGAAGAGTAATTTATTTACTTTAAAAATTTTAAATTCTTTACACTAAAATGATTTTTTTGGATAAATCAAATAGAAAGAAATTAAAATTTAAGGAATCTACAAAGGTATTTCAAATGAATAAAATAGAAGAATTTCAAAATGTCAAAAGTATAAGAAATTTGAAATTCCATTCCTTTTCACTTCACTCGTGAAGTTTAAGACGAGTAGGCTCTGACTGAAGGCTCAGTTGAGTCAACCTGGGTTAAAGGCTTAGTCGAGTTAACCAGGGATGAAGGCAAAGTTAGTTTAGCTCATCTGAAAGGTCAAATGAGTCAACCTAGGCTAAAAGTTGAATTGATTTGGCTCGGGCTAAAGTTCAAGATGAATTGGTTTGGGCCGAAGGTTAAGCCGTGTTGGCTTGGGTCAAAATAAAGAAGAGTTGGCTCGTGTCGATAGTCGAGTCGAGTTGGCCAAGTCAAAGGTTGAGTCAAGTCAAAAAGCATTAAACATCGAACCAAGTCAGCCTAGGCTTAAGGTTGAACCGAGTCAGCTCGACCAAAGGTCTATTTGAGTCAACACATATCGAAAGTCGAGTAGAATCGGCTCAAACCAAAGGTTGAGCATAGTCGGACCGGGCCGAAGGTTGAGCCAAATGGACCTAGGCCAAAGGTCAAGTTAAGTCGGTTCAGGACAAAAGTCAAGCCGAGTTGGTCAAGGCCAATGGTCAAGCTGAGTTAGACATGGGTTGATGGTCGAGTTGAGTCATCCCAAGTTAGAGGTCTAGTTGAGTCATCCCAGACCGAAGGTCAAGTAAGGCCTAAGGTCGAGTCGAGTAGGCCAAACCAATGATCAAGTTGAGTATGCCTGGTAAGAAGGTCGAGCCGAGTCAGCCTAATTTGAAGTTTGAAATCAAAACAACCTTAGTTGAAGGTCGAGATGAGTCAAGTCGAGCTAAAGTTCATACCTAGTATGCCCAGGTCAAATATGTTGGGGTTGATCTGGAACAAAATTGTCATCTTGGATTGGAGGTCCAACTAACTTAACTCAAGCTCAAGGATAAAGTTGAGTTTGCCTTAAAATAGAAATTAAATTGTTTTATCTAAACAAAAAAAAATGAAATCTAAGATATTTCAATTACTTCATCCAAACAAACTATTTAATTTAAGAAATAAAGAGAATTCAATTGTAAACAATTTAAATACCATGTATTTCAATTCTCTCAAACTGTTGAATTCCCTCATTAAATACAAGGTAAGAAACTTTTTCAGTTAGGGCAATTGCTTTCTGCATCCCCAAAATTATTAATTGCATTCCCACCAGTGCAGTAAGGGCTTTCTGCCCCGGTTATTTTCCACATTTTGCCTCGGGTCTGGAACCGAGGCATATTGGGGCGAGGCCAAAAGGTACACCTTTTGGCCTCGGTTAGCACCCGAAGCCATAGACCCAGTTTTATGCCTCGGTTGTTTTAAAACCGGTGTACACAGTTTTCTGCCTCGGGTCAAATAGGACCGAGGCCATAGGTGAAAAATATTTTTTTTTTAATTCAAATTTTCGCAGACTTTTTGGCCTCGGTTATGGTTAGAACCGAGGTCATATGTGAGATTTTTGCCTCGATCTTGGTAAGAACCGAGGCATATTCCACTGCTTTTTTTTAAATAAAATTTTTGTTTTATATATATTCCCACATTCATATATTTTTCAGACCTGCATATATTTTTCAGACAGTAGCACAACCATAACAAAATATTTTCTCAAACATCCATAATCTAAAAACATTTAAAAGATAATTGAAATGTACACAATCGAAATACATATATCCTAATCAATACTATTGTACATTTGAATTATGAATTTTGCACATGCTATCCTACCAAACTTTATGGACTTTGCGGGAATTGGCAAAGGACTCTTGATGTCTGCAAAATAAGACATTAAGTTAGTATATAGAAAGACAACTTTAGTATACCAAACTTTAGAATATTGCAAAGTAATTGTTTTAATTCAAAAATATATTACCGTGTCCCAATTAGTTGTAATACGAGCACGCATAATTGTTGTCATCCATTGCATTATATAGTAACCGCACTCATATGAGCCGGTTTATCTATTACACTACATTATATCAACAACATTAAAATCAATTAATGAAGAAAATCAAATCAAACAATTATAAATATATGGATAGAAATATCAAACTTGGAGGGAACACCATGCAAGACATTTTGCCTTAGCCGTTGATCTCCCTGACAACATGTTATGTCCAATAATTGAACTATGATAAAGGGAATAAGTTAGGATACTTTTATATAACATGTCATTTTCATAAGATTGAGATTAGGTTTCTTACCAATCTATCACTTGTCTAAGATGGTTGGGGGGAGGGCGGTGCAAAGAGCAAAACCACACAGCAAGGTTCTCCCTTAGGGAAACCACAAGTAATTGCCAATGATGTCTGAGAAGAAAATAAATTTATTGTTATGCATTAAAATGATAGATTATATTCATAAGTTAACAAAAATGACTTACCCAGCAATATAAGGGACAAAATAAATTTCTTTTCCGCGTTGAAAGCATCCAGTGACATATAATTGGATGTCGTCAAACTTGTTGCCTTCATGAGTGAGTTGGGGGTCTACAAACCCATATACATCATTCAGTCCCATAGTTTCAATGACACCAGACAAATACCTAAACATAAAATTGATTTGATATAAGTAAATAGATAAATATATCATATAACTATATATAATGATTGAAAGACTTACATCATCCATAACTGAATAATGGTAATATTCAGTTCCTCTTGTCCTCGTGCAAGCTCTAAGACATCTTGGGAATGCAAGTAAAGTGGGATGCCAAGATCTCTCCCAAAAATGTTAGCATCCCAAGGAACCTGCATTGGGTTATCAGCTATGATTTCTGCAAGTTGGAGCAATGCACCAAGAGGATCGTCCAAAGAGAGAAGAATCTTCTTTGATTGAGGTTTTTCCTATATTGATGCAATTTCAGTTAAAATGGAATATAATTTAAGTTTGAACATAATAAACATGTAAACTTAAAAATGTAGTATATTTGTGGGTTTAAAAGTATCTACCGGGGAGTCAGTAACAACCAAATCTCTAGGCCAGGCGAGGAAACACTGGAATGCCTGTGCCACAGTATACACCTCATCTGTGGGCACAGAAACTAAAGCATACGGCATGAGAACCTCCTCTACCGTGACCTTAACCTCATCCTCTAATAACTCCATGCCATGAAGAACTGTGGCTGCCTCAAATACTTTTCCACAAGCCACCAGTGTCTTCTTTGTACCATCCCAAATATATAGCTGACATGGATGAGTGTCATCCATGTCATCCCTGGGTGGAGCTGAACAACCCCTCTTTCTGCTTCTACCTGTTAGAGTCAACGATTTATTAATGTTATTCAATTACTTTATTAAATATCATTTATTCAATTCATAACTTATAGAAAACAAATTTACCCGCAGGAGGCACAAATGGGTCTAATTCTGGCGGAGGATCCACTGGCGAACGAATGCCATAATGCTCAAATTGGCGCATAAGTTCTTCTCTCACCTGCGTCGTGATCATTTCCTTCATTCTTTGTTCATAATCAGCACCATGACTGCATGAAGACTGACGAGAGGAGGAACCGAAAAATTGGCGTATGCCGACTCCTTATCCAGCACCACGCACACGTCCAGGGTGCTCAGGTCATCCAATTGCAGC
This sequence comes from Vigna unguiculata, assembly GCF_037176805.1. Lineage (NCBI taxonomy): Eukaryota > Viridiplantae > Streptophyta > Magnoliopsida > Fabales > Fabaceae > Vigna > Vigna unguiculata. The sequence continues at coordinate 4,922,609 of NC_140801.1, forward strand.
AGCATGTCATGACGACCTTCTGAGATGAATCCTCCTTGGGAGGTCTGATCAACCAACGAATCCTACAATGTAACAAAAAAATTTATAAAAAAATACAATATAAAACATGAATTAGCTATTTAGATAAGAATTGTATCTTACAATTTTCTCAGAGATTTCTCGTGCAGATTCACAAGTGTAGTTGCCCGATGAACGTAAACGGGGTAACCACTTTTGATGACGTGATGGTGGTGAAGGAGGCTCAGTATCTTCACCCTCAGAAGGTGGGGGCCTAGATTTTTTCTTTTCTGTCAATATCTTCTCTTCAAGTTTTTTATACCCACCACGAGATAATATGTGGGGGTTTTATTTTGAGCATTTATGCTTTGAGCCTTTTTTCTCTTTACCTGTAACATATAAAACCCACTTTATGAATTAGTTAAAATTTTGTATAATTATCAATTGTGCTATTGATGATTTCAAATAAACATACCTGCCATCCCTCAGATGTCCGAAGCTCAAGAAACTGACGCCATGTGTCTTCATCAATCCAAGTGTATTTCAACAATGGATTCTCATTCTTTTTATGTCCAAAGACATACCTAGACGTCAACTTGGTCTTAAAACCACGAAATTTCTCAGCCACCGATGACAAACATTTTTGTTTAAGCGTCGCCACATTTGGAATATCAAATGTTAGCTGCAATATAGAAAATGTCATCAACAATATTTATCATATTATCAACAAAATCAAAGTATAACGTTAATAACATTAATATAAGTTACCATTATATCCTGTCATATCATTTCCCAATCAACTTTAGTGACATGATCAAAAGATGGCGTAAGGATTGATATTCTCTCTCGTGCCAACATTCCTAAATAGCTTTTGAAGACGTCCCCAGAACGACCACTAGGCTCACCAGTGTCGACATTAATATCAACATGTGTTTTTTGACCTTTAGCTCTTCTAATTAACAGCTCTCTCAACCTAGTGGCTCCTCTGGTGGTCTCTTAGTAGGTGCTTCATCCTCTGATGAAGTATAATGTTCAGCCATGTATCTGTGAAATGAAAACATAAAAAACCATTAATAAGCAACATATAAAATAATATATAAAACATTATTTAACAAAACACCTAAATTTTAACAAGAACATGAAATTCGTACATAAAGTTATTGATTGGTCATATGTATATTCCTTCACCGTGATCGTCTCGAATTGCATGTACATCATCAACTAGATGGATTTCATCAACGATTGTCGTTCTTCTAAATGGGTGGGCAACAACAATATTAAGATCACTCATATTCTCTTCATTAGGATCAATCTGTTTTTTTTCCATGAAGAGCGACAAACCAATGTTCAGTTGCAGGATCTTTAACATAGAAAACCTGATATGCTTGTTGTGCCATGATAAATGGCTCGTCTCGATAACCCACCTTTCGAAAATCTACTAGAGTCATTCCTGATTCATCTATTTTGACACCACTCTTATTGTCAATCCACTTACATTTGAACAGTGGAATAGTAAACATGGTATAATCAACCTCCCATATCTCTTGTATTACACCATAGTATGTCATTGATCCTACTACGGGATTTTGATCTTTAGATGTAGAAAATTGTAGCGACTCAGCTCAAGACTGACTCCACTATTTTGTACTGTGCTTTTATCATCAAGAGACTTTGTATAGAATGTGCAATTATTGATTTCATAACTTGTACAACAGATGACATCAAATTTCAACCCATTTGCTAACCACATCAAAGTCTCAGAGCATTGTGAATCTTTCAAAACCTCAGATTTAAACCAAGGCATGAATGTTCTATTATGCTCCATCAAATGCCATTTCTCTAATTGTCTTGGATTGTTCTCTTTCACAATGACTTTGTGTGCAGATAAGTAAGGCATTACCTCATTTGTGTTGTTCAATATGTATAAGTGTGCTTGCATCAACTCTTCGCGATTTTTGGTAACCACACTCACACCTCGGTTGCTGTTACTTATAGACCACCTGTTCAACCATGATCTGTGAGGAACTCCTATCGGTTTTGCTTTTGCCATGTAATCTGAACAAAACTCGACACTTTCTTCAGCAATATATCTTTCGATCATTGAAGGTTCTGGATGATATTAATTTTTCACATACCCTTTCAAAATCTTCATGTAACGTTCAATGGGATACATCCATCTTAAGTATATTGGTCCACAAAACTTGATTTCTCTCACCACATGAACAAGTAAATGTACCATGATGTCAAAAAATGATGGAGGGAAAAACATCTCTAGCTGACACAAGATGATAACAATTTCGGCTTGAAGTTCATCTAACTTTAAAGGATCAATGACTTTGCTACAAATTGAAGAGAAGAATGCACACAAACGCGTTATAGTTTGTCTAACATTTTTGGGTAAAATTCCACGAATAGCTACAGGTAATAATTGTTGCATTAAGATGTGCCAATTGTGAGACTTTAGGCCAACAAGCTTCAAGTCTTGCATGGACACTAAACTCTGAATATTTGAAGAGTATCCTTGAGGTACCTTGACACTCTTTAAACATAAGCAAAAACTTATCTTCTCTTGTCTGGACATAGTGTAACATGCAGGGGGCAAATAAGTGCGCCTACCAACCTCCCTTGGTGCCAAGTCTTCTCGGATCTTCATTTCAACCAAATCCAAACGAGCATTTACTCCATCTTTTGTCTTTCCCTGAATGTTGAGTAGTGTACCAATCAAGTTATCACACACATTCTTCTCTACATGCATGACATCTATGCAATGCCTAACTTCTAACTTCGACCAATATGGAAGGTCAAAGAATATTGATTTTTTCTTTCAAGGGCTCGATGTAGATGACTTCTTGGACGTTTTACCAAATACATGATGTACTTTATTAACTTTTTCATGAATTTGAATGCCAGTTAATGGAGTTGGTGCTTTGTCATTCTCTTGATGTCCATTGAATGCTTTCTTTAACCTTCGATAAGGATGATTAGCTTGTAAAAACCTTCGATGGTGCAGATACACAGTCTTCCTTCCATTTTTCAATTGATGAGATGTAGTGTTTTCTTCACATATATGACATGCTTTATGACCCTTAACACTGTACCCTAACAAATTACCATAAGCTGGAAAGTCATTAATGGTGCAAAATAATATTGCATGCATCATGAAAGTTTCAGAAGCAACAACATCAAATACTTCAACACCATCAACCCACAACAACTTCAAGTCTTCAACTAGAGGATTGAGATATACATCTATGTCATGTCCAGGCTGCTTTGGACCAGATATCATCATAGACAACATCATGTATTTTCTCTTCATGCAGAGTCCAGGAGATAAGTTGTAAATGAATAATATAACAGGCCAACAACTGTGGTTTGTACTTAAATTACCAAATGGATTCATTCTATCGGTAACTAAGCCAAAACAAATATTTCTACATTCTTCACTGAACTTGGGAAATTCCTGATCAATATTTTTCCATTGCATTGAATCAGCTGGATGACGAAGAAGTCCGTCACATCTTCTCTCAATTGCATGCCATCTAAAGTTTTTAGCGTCTTTAGAATTTGCAAACAAACGCTTAAGTTTGGGCACGATTGGAAGGTACCATACTACTTTCAAAGCATATCCTTCCTTCTCTATTTGACCATTATCTTCACTGTTTCTTTTCTGCTTGTACTGTGATGACCCACACTTTGGACTTTTTTCAAATCTTCAAATTCTTTTCTGTATAATATGCAATCATTAGGACATGCGTGTATCCTTTTATACTCCATACCCATCGGACAAAGAATTTTCTTGGCGTCATAGTTTTGAGTGGGTAGAGTATTTCATTCGGGAAGCATTTCATTCAAGAGCACGAGCAATTCTGTGAAGCTTTTATCTGTCCAACCATTGGTCGCTTTCAAATTCATAAGTCTTAAAATCGTTGATAATCGCGTGAACTTAGTTGAACCAACATACAACGAAGTTTTCGCATTAGTAGACATCGTCTCATACACATGCGCTTGTGCAAAAGCTTCTGCGTCAACATCCCGTATCATGTCCTCCATATTGTCTTCTTCTACTCGCTCTTCACATCACTCTTCCCGTCGCTCTTTCATGGAGGAATTGGCAAGATATTCAGTTCGAGAAATAGTTGGAATGTGTATTAATTCGCTGTGCCATGTCCATATTGTATAACTTTTAAGGAAACCATCACAAATAAGATGTTCCCTAACTTGAGTTGCATTCAATTTTCTTCCATTCAAACAGTTGACACAAGGACATCTGAACTTCACATCATCATCACTACTCCCCTCATAACGTTGCGCAAATTTTATAAATTCTTCTACTCCATTCTCATACTCAGCGCTGATACGTGTTAAATTAATCCAATCTCGATCCATACTGAAATCGCGTGAAAAATTTCAGTAATCTTTGAATCAATGCTCACGTCGTAATCAAGGTGTGACCATATCCCATTTAAGAATATTCACTTTCTTTATTTTATTGGTACATATTACTTTTAAAATACATATATTAAATTTCACAAAATTTTGTCAGCATTTCGCATTGGCCTTCAGGATACACGAAATGAAAGTGATTATAAATCACAATCAAATATGCACATGAAGATCAATACAAAACACAGTTGACAAATATTCATGAATTTTAAGATATGTATTTTAAAATATATATGCACTAATAAACTACTAAAAAGTGATTTATCTTCTTAAACTGTCCAATTGGACAATTCAAGATTCAATACATTTAAATTATTAGTATTGTATCCCCTTTTATCTAATTAAAAAATAAGTAGTTTCGTCAAAATGAAAATTTGGGGACAATACATAATTTTCGTATTGAATCTCAAACGGGAAACTAAGGTTAACTCATAGTATATACAAACAATCCAAACAATTTCAATTCCAATGAAAATCAATACTTGCAATAATCGAAATTCAAAAATAATATATACAAAATGGAAAATGAAACAAAAACGAGTTAGAAACTTACCTTGGAGGAATGGTGGTACTACAATTGCCGGAAAAAAATCGAGAAGTGGTCGCAGGTGGCCGGAGGTGGTCGACGGTGGCCGGAGGGTGTGGTGGCAGTGTGGGTGCAGCGGAAAGAGAGAGAGCGCGCGAGAAAGAGAGCGACAGAGAGAGACGCGAAATGGAGGGGGCTTGCTCGCGTGGTGGTTGCTCTGGCCGGAGGTGGTCGACGGTGGCCGGAGGGTGTGGTGGCAGTGGGTGCAGCGGAGAAAGAGAGAGAGCGCGCGAGAGAGAGCGCGAGAGAGAGAGAGAGCGACAAAGAGAGACGCGAAATGGAGGGCGCTCGCTCGCGTGGTGATTGCACTGGCCGGAGGAGGTTGACGGTGGCCGGATGGTGTGATGGCGGTGGGTGCAGCGGAGAGAGAGAGAGAGAGAGTGGAAAGTGTTGCAGAGGCGCTGGCGCGGGGAAGAAGAAGGGTTCGCGAATAAACCCTATGGCTTCGGTTGTTAGAGGAACCGAAGCCATTGACCCCCTTTTGGCACCGGGTGTCCTTGGACCGAGGCCTATACCCCTGACGGCCAGCCACTTTTTGGCTTCGGATCCTACTAGATCGAGGCCTATACCCCTGTTTGGCACCGATTTTGAGTGAACCGGGGCCTATACTCCTCTTTGGCTTCGGGTATTTGGAGAACCGAGGCCTAAAACTTGGCTCTAATTGCAAAAATGTCACCGCGGCATTATATGCTTCGGTTCCTGGCCAACCGAGACATATAAGACGAGGTAAAATGAGAATTCTGCCACTGCACCTTAATAATAGAAAAGATTCATCCTTTATCACTGTACCACACCACTCCTTTTATTGTCACCGCCACTGCTTCTTCTGCCATAACCACTACTATTGAGGAATCTTACTATCGTCAACCGTCGCTTCTAGCATCACCACTACTATTGAGGAAGAAGGAGAAGGGAAGAAAGTAATAGAGGAAAAAGAGAGAATATGCGAAAAAAAGTTCATTTCGAAAAGTTCTTTCCAAAACCTATTTCATGTGTTTTGGAAAGTTTTCTAAGGACAATTTCATATAAAAATGTTCCAAGAAACTTACTATGAAAGATATTATACGTGTTTTGGAAAGTTTATTTCGAAAATTTTGTTCTAGAAAGCATTTTATTCATTTTGAAAATTTTATTTTGATAATTATGTTTTGAATATCTGGTTTCTAAAATTCTATTTTAGAAATCTTGTTCTGATTTTTTTTTTCCAGAATATGTATTCGAAAAGTTAGTTATTTATGAGGTTAAATAGTTATTTTGAAATTGACTTTCTAAGGAAAGAATGTGTCGCTATGAATTTAATTTAATTGAACACTTCACAAGTAGCAACTATGTAAACACAGATGCTGTAGTAATGTTCACCTTATTTGTTCACCTTATCACTATACTCAAAATAAAGAAATCATGCAGTTTCGAAATATGATGCTAAGATCAAGATTTAGCAATGTAAAATGAAATAATTAGTTTGATTCATGAATGACTTTATCACCAAGACAAAGAATCTTAACAATTAATGATTTATTTAAAGTGTACCTATTTCTTGAAACTTTTTCAAAGTTGATTTGAAGTGTATATTTGTGGAGCAATTTTTCTTACTAAAAAAACTCATTTAAAATATAAAACTCATTCAAAATTTTGTTTGAAGGGATTAAAATTAAATAATTATATATTTTATAAGGATATGAAGATAAAGTCTAGGCCAATTACCCATGAATATAGCATGAAATACGGGTGTTGTTACGTCTATAACTGTTGTATGAGCCTTTAAAGCCAACCTACGTTTTTTAATTCGATAACACAATCATTCAAGTGCATTCTTTCTGTATTATGTTTTTTTGTGTTCAATAATTGGTATCAGAGCTCCTTTCCAGGGGCCTGATCCAAAATCTATTTGAGTGTGAGAGAAATAGTTGTGAAATTGTGGAAAGAACAACATATTTCTTTCTAAAAGAGAGTGAAACAGAATGGTAGAGAGCAATGATAAGTATGTGCAACCTGTGATCCCAAAGTTCGATGGTCATTATGATCATTAAGCTAAATTGTTGGAAAATTTTCTACGTTCCAAACAGTATTGGAATATGGTAGAGCATGGGATTTTCAAAGTAGTAGATGAAGCAACACCTTCAAAGGAAAATGTCAAATTGATGGAGGAGCATAAGTTAAAGGACTTAAAGATAAAGAATTATCTTTATCAGGCCATTGATCGTGAGATTTTGGATACAATACTCAATGGCGAAACATCTAAAGACATTTGGAATTCAATGAAGCAAAAGTTACAAGGTTCTACAAGGGTGAAAAGAGCACAACTGCAAGCAATACACAAAGAATTTGAAATTTTACGGATGAAGGAAGGAGAGACGGTTAATTCCTATTTCGCTCGTACTTTAAAGATTGCTAAAATTTTGAAGGCGTGTGGTGAGAACATAGGTGAAAGTGTTATCACGGCAAAAATATTGAGGTCCATGGTCTCTAAATTTAATTATGTTGTGTGCTCAATTGAGGAATCCAACAATTTAGAGACCATGACCATCGATGAGTTACAAAGTAGTCTTCTTGTTCATGAACAAAGAATGACCTGTCATGAAGAAGAAGAAAATGTGTTGCAATGAAGAGAAAAGAGGAAGAGGAAGAGGATGTGGAAGAAATTTTATTAGAGGTGGTGGTCGAGGAAGAGGAAGAGGAAGAGGAAGACAATTTTTCAACAAAGCAAGCATTGAGTGCTTTAAATGTCACAAGCTTGGACATTTTCAATATGAGTGTCCCACCTGGAAAAGAAACACAAACTATGCTGAGGCTGAGGTACAAGAGGATGAAGCGAAAGAAGAAGACGAGCTCTTACTTATGGCCCATGTTTTTCTCAAACAAAGCAAGGAAGAAGAATGGTTTCTTGACTCTAGGTGCATCAACCATATGAGTGGAAATAAGGATTGGTTTTCCGAGATGGATGAAAGCTTTAGGCACACTGTAAAGCTTGGTAATAATACAAAAATTGTTGTAATGGGTAAAGGAATTGTTCGACTACATGTCAATGGAGTTACAAATGTGATCTCAAATGTCTACTATGTCTATGATCTTAAGAACAACCTCTTAAGCATAGGGCAACTTCAAGAAAAAGGGTTAACCATTTTGATTGAAGATGGGAAGTGTAAAGTTAATAATCCTGAACGTGGGCAAATTATGGAAATTAATATGAGTGGAAATAAGATGTTTGCTGTGGCTATTACTATAATGCCAAAATATCCTACATGTTTTCAAGTAGAGGCAACAAATGAATCTCATCTTTGGGATTGCCGACTTGGTCATTTACACTATAATGGCCTGAAGACACTCTTCTCAATAAATATGGTTAATGGGTTACCCTCAATTGCAACTCCGAAGGAATTATGCACACATTGCTTAGAAGGAAAGCAACATCGAAACTCTATCTCAAAGAAAAGTGCATGGAGAGCATCGAACAAGCTTCAACTTATTCACACAGATTTATGTGGGCCTATCAAACCCTCCTCAATCAGTAACAAGAGGTATATTTTAAGTTTTATTGATGATTTTTCTTGTAAAACTTGGATTTACTTGTCACATGAAAAGTCAGAGACATTCTCCATATTTAAAAGTTTCAAAGTTTATGTTGAAAAAGAAGTTGGTGTATGTATCACTTGCTTAAGGACAGATAGAGGTGGTGAATTCACCTCAAATGAATTTGGAGAATTTTGCAAGGCTCAAGGGATAAAGCGATAATTGACAACAACTTACACTCCTCAACAGAATGAAGTAGCTGAAAGGAGAAATAGAACCATAATGAATATGGTGCAGTCCATGTTAATTGAGAAACAAGTTCCCAAAATATTTTGGGCAGAAGCTGCCAGATGGTGTGTACATGTTCTCAACAGGTGCCCTACGGTTGTTGTGCCAAATAAAACTCCCAAAGAAGCTTGGAGCGGAGTCAAACCCACTATGGAATATTTTTGAATTTTTGGATGCATAGCTCATGTTCACATACCGGATAAACATAGAGTAAAATTAGACAACAAAAGCAAGAAGTATGTTCTGATTTGAGTAAGCAATGAATCTAAAGCTTATCACTTGTTTGATCCTGTCTCCAAAAAGATTATCATCATTAAAGACGTCATTTTTGAAGAACAGAAAAGCTGGAGCTGGAAGGAAAATGAAGAAGAGTGCAAGCAAGGTACTTTATACTGGGAAGAAACGGTGGCTGAGAGTGAAACTGAGGAGCAAGAAGAAGAAAATAATGGTGTTGATAATTCCACGAGGTCTGGTATACACACTAAACCATATAATCATGATCATGAAAGTCCAATTAAAGGGGGGGTAAGACGAAATAGGAGAGAACTAGGTTGGATAGCAAATTACGAAAATGGTGAAGGCTTGTCAGATGAAGATGTCTTAAATGTTATGATGATGGTAACCGAAATTGATCCACTATCATTTGAAGAAGCTAATAAGAGTACGAAATGGAGAAATGAAATGATAAAAGAGATGAAGTCAATAGAGAAAAATAAGACTTGGGAATTGGTTGATGCACCAATTGGATTGAAGCCCATTGGAGTTAAATGGATTTTCAAGACCAAGCTGAAAGAGAATGGCGAAATAGACAAATTTAAAGCAAGATTAGATGCGAAAGGATATGCCTAAGAATATGGAGTCAATTATACAGAGGTGTTTGCCCCGGTTGCCAGGCTTGACACCAGTCGTATCATAGTTGCTATGCAACTCATTATAATTAGAAAACTTTTCAATTAGATGTGAATAGTGCCTTCCTTCATGGTGAACCCAAGGAAGATATTTATGTACATCAACCTGTTGTTTTTGTGAAGAAAGGGGAAGAAGACAAAGTTTACAAATTAAGAAAGGCATTGTATGGCCTTAAACAAACCCTAAGAGCATGGTACAACAAGATAAAGAATTATTTCTCTCGTGAAGGCTTTGAAAGGTGCATCTGTGAACATACTCTATTTACAAAATCAAAGGAGGGAGGTAAAATTTTAATTGTGAGCCTTTATGTTGATGACTTGATATATACTAGAAATGATTGGAGCATGTGTGATGAATTTAAGAGGTCCATGATGTTAGAATTTGACATGTATGATTTAGGAAATATGAGGTATTTTCTTGGAATAGAAGTTGTGCAGCATTTAGATGGAATTTTTATAAGCCAAAGAAAATATACTCGTGAGATTCTAGCAAGGTTTGGCATGGAGAATAGCAATGCAGTGAAAAATCCTATTGTTCCGGGCACTAAATTGTCAAAAGATGATGTTGGGACCAAAGTTGATTCAACTTTGTTTAAGCAAATAGTTGGGAGTCTAATGTATTTGAAAGCAACACATCCAGATATTATGTATGGAGTAAGTTTGATTAGCAGATTGATGTCTTGTCCTAGTGAATCACATTGGCTTGCTGCAAAACAGATATTAAGGTATTTGAAAGGTACCACCGAATTGGGCATCTTCTACAAGAAAGGTGGAAACACAAATGTAGTGGCTTACTCTGATAGTGACTTCACTGGAGATTTGGATGATCGTAGAAGCACCTCTGGATTTGTGTTCTTACTTGGTTTTGGAGCAGTTTCATGGTCCTCAAAGAAACAACCTATTGTAACATTGTCTACTATCGAGGTTGAGTATATAACAGCTGCATATTGTGCTTGTCAATGTATTTGGATTAAAAGGGTGTCGGAGAAGCTTGGTCTTAAAAGCCAGGACAATACGTTAATTCTTTGTGATAACAACTCAACCATACAACTATCCAAGAATCCTATGCTTCATGGAAAGAGTAAACACATTGATATAAGGTTTCATTTTTTGAGAGATTTGGTGAAGGATGGAGCTGTTAAACTGAGTTACTGCAGATTAGAGATTCAAGTTACAGACATTATGACCAAGCCTATGAAATTGGATAAATTCTTAAGACTTCGTAGCATGTTGGACATGATTGAAGCTTCAAAATTAAATTAGATGCAGTAGCATTTAGTTTAAGGGAGGGAGGGATTGTTGGTTGATTTTAGAATATATTTATTGTTTTATATTATGTTTTAGTTCTAATATAATAAGTTGGTTATTATGTAGTCCTATTTTATAGGGATATGCAAATAAAGTCTAGGCTAGTTATCCATACACCCAGGTGAACTTCGCCTTCGCCTGATATCTCGTGAAGTAAGTCTTCATCCATAATACTTTCGTTATAAACCTTTTTCTCTATGATATGGCTGAATGCGAGTCATTAATTGATGTATTATTATTTTTTTTTTTTGAAAAAAATTAATGATTCATACTAAACTACACCATAAAGTATAAGATGAGAGTAAAAAAAAATGGACTCAAACTATAATTAAAAAAAAAAAAGTTTCCGAAACACCCTTTTCAACAATTAGTTAACGTGCGTTCCGACATTCCGAAAATGATAAATTCAATTCCATTCCAGAAAACGATTTTTGGAATGCAAACGTACACTTCCATATTGACGGAAAGCAGATTTACTATTTCAAATCGGTCTTTCTATAAATCAAACAATTCTGGAAAGGGTTTTTCTGAAACCAGATTCACCGTACACCTTCCGGAAATAGGGTTTTAGAAATCTTGTGAATTTCAAAAGGAAAATATAGTTTGAGAAAGTTTTGTTTCACAAGTAAAAAAAATTCTAAAGTTTTATTATTTTATTTTTATAACTTCTATAACAAAAATAAAAAAACCATTCTCGATTTCAAAATTCCGTAAAAATTACCCTTCCAGATTACAGTTCACGCCTCCCACTATGATTTCGGATTAAGTATTCTGGAAGCATATTTCTGGACTCCGTTTTCTGGTTAGCTGAACCTCACCATTTCAACCAATAAAATTGTAAAAAGAAAAAAACTTCCATACGTGAAACTACTACTCCAGATCTCAGTGACTTCGATAAATCACCACGACCTCCACAAACCCTTGCCGGAGTAATCGCTTCCAAGGTTCATCAACCACCTCAAAGCAATGTCCTATGGTTGAAACATATGGTGACGCGGGAAGAAACTGCCGTACAAGCCTTATCACAACCCATAAAACCCAAAGTAAGAGGTTTTTACTTTCTACAGCCCACAATTTCTTGCATACCTCCTTCAATTTTCAAAGTGACTATTTTACATCTTGGTAAAAGTGACTTCCAAATTACATGTCACCGAACAAACTTCACGGATTTGCAATGCGTATAATGTCTTAAGGAACAAGATTTTTGGAACAATCCTATCAAACGTATTTCTGAAAGAACTTCTCGAAACATATGAAATGCGTTTGGAAAAATCTTTTCAAAATGGTTTTTTTTATCCATATTTTTTCTCCTTTTCTTTCTTTGTAATAGTTATAACGATGGAAGCCCCAATGACGACAGCGACGGTGGTTATGTAATACAGTGATGAAGGGTGTTTAAGTCTTTTTCAATGTGGTAGAAGTGAAGTGTAGTTAGTAATTGTGGTGGTGCAGCAAGAAATAGTTACTGTGCATTCACCTGCTCGGAAGTCGTACCCTCGATTGAATCAACTTGTTTTCTTGCTTTCACTGCCTGTGTTTCATCAAATTGAATCAATGTCTTACACCTCATCTTCCTCAAAATCTAAACCCCAATGGGTATACGATGTGTTCATCAGTTTCCGAGGGGAAGACACTCGGAAGAATTTCGTTTCTCATCTCTATTCCGCTCTTACAAATGCCGGGGTTAACACTTTTCTGGACGATAAGAAGCTTGCCAAGGGGCAGCAGCTGAAACCAGAACTGTTGCATTCAATAGAAGGGTCTCAAATTTCCATTGTTGTTTTCTCCGAAAACTACATATTCTCTAAATGGTGTCTTGACGAACTCGTCAAAATCATGGAATGCCATGCTTTCAGAGGTCAAGTGGTTTTGCCCGTATTTTACGACGTTTTCCCTAGTTTTCTGCGTAACCTGAACGATGTTTCTTTCGAAGAAGATAGTGATCTCAACCGGGTGAAACAATGGAAGAAGGCACTGAGTGAAGCAGCAGGTTTTGTAGGTTGGGATGTTTCAAATTACAGGTATGCATATACTTTTTTTTTTTGGATTTCTTACTTGTAAGTGAATCCTACTGAGCAGGGTGCGGGAGTTACTGTGAACTTCTGTTATGAAATCAGAAAACAGTAACAAGTTCTAAAACTAGAAAAAACCGGAAAGAGGTTTTTTTGTGAAGTGGCATAACAGAAAAAGGGGGAAAGTTATCAAACTTCAATTCTGAGTGCAATACGTTGTGTCTTTGGTTAATACAGAAAAGAGACATGAAAATATCCACAAAAATAAGGCCTAACATAGCTTTCTACCTAATGAACGTGATACAACAAACTTACATAAAATTTTGATTGACACTAGTTTCAAGTTAACAAGACAGAGCAAAACAGAAAATAAAATATCTAGAAAAGTCTCCATTTTTAACACCCCTCCTTGAGATTTTTCTCCAAGCTCTGGTCTTAATAATTCGAACATGCCGTTGGAAAATGCTTTGGTCATAATGTTTGCAATCTAATTATCTAAAGTGCAATGCTCCAAGCTAATTTCTTTTTTATTTTTCTACTTCTCTAATGGCATGATATTTCACCTTGATATGCTTTGTTCTACCATGCTGGACAAGATTCTTTGCAATTGCATTGATTGACTTATTATTAACCCATATAACAGCAGATTCATCATTTAGTTGCTCCATGTCAAACAAAACTTTTCTAGCTCAATGGCTTGATTTGCAACTGTTGCAACCGATATATACCTAGCTTCAACTGTGGTTTGAACCACCACATCTTGTTTCCACAAATTCCAAGAGAAAACACCACTACCAAATGAGAAAACATATCTTGAAGTTCTCTTGACATCATCTAACCCTCCTGCCAGTCACTACTTGCATTTCTGTAACGGGGTACTAAAACAATATAACAGTGAGGAATAAAAAGCACTTTTATTCAATGAAAAGCAAGGAGCTCAATAGCATCCTGCAGGTGCAATAACTGAATTTGACAGAAAATGGCAGAATAGGAAAACAGAAAGGGAAACAGAACCCCAAGAAGAAGGGAATAATCAGACCACTCATTGCCTGCCTTTCACACGCTCAGATTCACTATTTAATTCATTGTTGGGCCCACACAAAATCAGCTAGTTTGGAATTAGTTATTTTCATCCTGGTGCTACGTCTCATTCCTCCTGATGCTGCCACGTTTTCACCTGATTCAGTCTCATTTTGTCCTCCTTTAGTGCCTCTCATTGCCACATTTGTTACATTACCTTCCCCTTTAAGATAAACCTTGTCCTCAAGGTTGACATCAGGAAAAGCCAACTGAATAGCTGCAGTATCCTCCCAGGTAGCTTGCTGCTCATCTAAGCCTTCCCACTTAATGAGAGTTTGTGGCACTTGGTGTTGATTTCTGATAAGAACTCTAGTTTGTAAAACAGCCTCAGGTTGTAAAACAGGTTGAAGTTCAGAGTTTGTAATAGGTAGCGGTACATAAGGTTGTGAATGCTCCCCTTTACACAACTTCAATTGGGAACAATGAAAGACCGGATGAATTCGAGCGGATGGGGGCAAAAGAAGCTTATAAGCTACGACCCCAATTTTCTCAATCACAGGAAATGGTCCAAAGTATCTAAGACTGAGTTTCTAATTCTTTCTAAGAGCCACTGAATGTTGTCTGTAAGGTTGTAGTTTAACCAACACCATATCACCAATTGCTAGCTGGAAGGGAGTGCGTGTTGCATCGGCATTTTTCTTCATGTGCTGCTGTGCTCGCTGCAAATTCAGCTTTAACTTATGAAGGATATTATCTCTCTGCAAAAGTTGTTCTTGTACAGTAGGAGGATCTTCAAGATTGAGGGAATATTTGATTAATGTTGGGGGTTCACGACCATAAACGACCTTAAATGGAGTTATTCCAGTGCTGTGATGGAAGGAGGAATTGTACCAAAATTCTGCCCAAGGCAAAAACTTATACCAATCCTTAGGATTCTCAAAAGTGAAACATCTTAAATACATTTCCACACATTTGTTCAAAGCCTCAGATTGGCCGTCTGTTTGAGGGTGGTACGCCGTGCTTAATTTCAAAGTTGTGCCACTCAATTTAAATAATTGTTGCCAGAATTGGCTAGTAAACACCTTATCCCGATCGGAAACGATTGTCTTCGGGAATCCATGCAACCTCACAATAGTCTTCATAAATAACTGAGCAACATGTTTGGCATTAAAGTCAGATTTCAAACTGGCCAAATGAGCATATTTAGACAGTCTATCAATGACAACCATAATGACAGTATACCCATTGGAAGGGGGAAGGCCTGTGATGAAGTCCATGGCCACATCGTCCCAAATTTTGTCAGGGATGGGTAAGGGTTCTAATAAGCCATGAGGTAATGTTGTGTCATGCTTGGCTTGCTGGCATATGAGACACTGTTGGACAAATTCTTTAATGTCTTTCTGCATACTGGACCAATAGAATTGAGATGCAATCCTTTGTAAGGTTCTTGTGAAGCCTGAATGACCTCCCAATAATGTGTTATGTAACTCATACAAAATTTTTTTCACTAATTCATGCCTTTTGGGTTAAACCAAACGACCCTTACAGTACAATAATTGATTAGACACTGAATAATGTGGGTTGGGAGGTTTACTCTGCAAACAAAGTTGCATAACAGTGCTGAGTTGTGGGTCTATTGTCAAAGCTTGTTTCAATTCTGAAATCAAGTGCCATTGGGGTTGAGATATAGACATCATAAACGATCTGGAAAGAGAGTCAGCAGCTATATTTTCTTTACCTGGCTTGTACTCAATTGTGAAATCGTACCCAATCAACTTATGGATCCACTTTTGTTGCTCTGGTGTGTGAACAACTTGATCAGTAAGTGGTCGTAGGCTCTTTTGGTTAGTCTGAATGATAAACTTGTGACCAATCAAATAATGGCGGAATTTAGCTATGGCTTCGGTAATAGCAAAAGATTCCCTTGCATATGCGCATTGATTTTGCAATCGTGCACCCAACTTTTTTGAAAAATACGCAATAGGGTGGTTCATTTGACTCAAGACAGCACCGACACCAATCCTCGAAGCATCTGTTTCTAGGATGAATGGCTGTGAAAAATCGGGTAATGCCAAAACTGGAGCTTGTGTGATGGCCCGTTTCAGCTTGTTGAAAGCTGCATCGGCTTCAACTCCCTATATAAAGTTATCTTTCTTAAGGAGCTCAGTCAAAGGGGCAGCTATTATGGCATAAGATTTGATAAACTTCCTGTAATATCCAGTTAATCCAAGGAATCCTCTCAACTATTTTATAGTAACTGGAATTGGCCATTGTAACACCGCGTCAACTTTATCGCTATCCATTGCTACTCCCTGCCCAGAAACTGTATGTCCGAGGTAATCCACTTGCTGTAAGCCAAATAAACATTTGGATAATTTTGCATATAATTGATGTTGCTGCAACAATTGAAGAACAAGCTCCAAATGTGTTAGGTGTTCTTTCCATGTATGACTGTAGACCGATATGTCATCGAAGAAGACCAAAACAAAATTTCTAAGGTAATCTTTGAAAACATCATTCATGAGGCTTTGAAAAGTGGCAGGGGCATTTGAAAGCCCAAATGGCATTGCCAGCCATTCATAATGACCTTGGTGAGTGCGAAAAGCCGTTTTGTGTCTATCCCCCTCGACAACCAGTATTTGATGATAGCCGGATCTCAAATCAAGTTTGGAAAAATAGTTAGAGCCATATAACTCATCAATGAGTTCATCCACCGTGAGAATTGGAAAGCTGTCCTTGATAGTGATGGCGTTTAGGGCTTTATAATCAGTACAAAATCTCCATGTTCCATCCTTTTTCTTAACCAAGATAATGGGTGAAGAAAACGGACTCGTGCTAGGTGTGATAATTCCGGCAGCAAGCATTTCTTGGACCATTGTTTCAATCTGTTGCTTTTGACTATGTGGATAGCGATAAGGCTTGATTTTCACGGGAGGCGCATCCTTGAGCAGGGGAATGGAATGATTGTGAGCTCTGGAAGGAGGTAAAGTAGTTGGAACATTAAAGATACTGCTGTAGTTGTTCAGTAGTAACATCAATTCGGGTTCCATGTTTGGAGGTAAATCCAAGCACTTATCATGAGGGAGCTCCTCCTGTTTGTACTGCAAGGTGAAAATTTCAGCTATAACATGAGTATTATTCATTCTCCTCAAGTGGTGAAATTGAGCTGGCCTTGGCAATTGGGGTCTGT
The DNA here is from genome assembly GCF_037176805.1 of Vigna unguiculata. Classification (NCBI taxonomy): domain Eukaryota; kingdom Viridiplantae; phylum Streptophyta; class Magnoliopsida; order Fabales; family Fabaceae; genus Vigna; species Vigna unguiculata. The sequence continues at coordinate 4,939,871 of NC_140801.1, forward strand.
CACCATGTAATGTTACATACTGGTTGTCCTTGTAATATTTCAAAGTAAGCTTGCTATAATTTGATATATGGGGACCCAGAGTGGCAAGCCATGTGGCTCCCAAAACCAAATCAGCACCTGCAATCGGAAGCAAATACACCGGTAATTGGAGGGAGTGGCCCTGAATCAGCACCTCTAGCTGCTTCACCAAACCTTCAACAACTAATGAATGCCCATTCCCAACTAAGACTTGAAAATTGGGGGCTGGTTCAATTGGGAGTTTCAAACAATTAGCAATGCGAGGCTGTAAAAAGTTATCGGAGCTACCACTAGCAAGTAAGATTTGGACTGTCATACCATTAATTGTACCACAGAACCTCATAGCTCCGAGACCCGAGGAACCTTTAAGTGCATTGTAAGAGAGATGGTGGTCCAAAAGCAAAGTCCCCGCTTTTTCTTCATGCACAATAGGAGAATCTGGTGGCCACTCATCAGTATCATCATCCATTTGTAAGAGTAAATAAGTCCTGTTGGGACACCTATGAGAAGACGTGAACTTCTCATCACAAGTGTAACAAAGACCCTTCTCTCTACGAATCTGCATCTCAGCTGGTGATATTCGTTTTACAGTTCCAGGTTTTGGGTCATTGGAATTGGACTTGGTAGGAATAGGAAGTAAGGGAGGTAGGCTTGTGGATTTAACTAACTGTGAAGAGGTTAGGTTTGTGTTTGGGATACGGTTTGGGTATGAATGCTGAAAGGTTTTGTGTTTGGGTAAGTATTTCTCTTCAAATAACTTGGCCAGAGAAACACAACGGAGTAAAGTGGTTGGAGATTGGGCTATGACGTCACGTTGAATGTCAGATTTGAGACCCCCAACAAAACAATCAATCAGGGCCTCACTCGTAACGCCCTGGACTCTATTTGCAAGTGTAGTGAACCTCGTATAATAATCATGAACAGAGTCTGTTTGTGACAATTTAAACAGCTGAGATCTAGTGCATTCATATGGAGATGGCCCAAATTCTAGTTCTAAAGCACGAGTAAGGTCAATCCAGGACTGAAATGGAGTAGAACGATTAGTCATTTGGAACCAAGGAACTACCTCTTTTTCCATGTGAATGGCAGCGATGGTAATACGTTGAGTATCTGGAGTGTTGTAATAATAAAAAAATTGCTCCGCTTTGAAAATCCATTGAAGAACTTCTGAACCGTCAAAACGAGGAAAATCAAGCTTCACATTTCTAAATCATATTTTCTTAATTTAGATTCCAAAGCATGACATTAGTGTATCTCCATTCCAAGAGACTAATTCATTTCTCCCAAATCAGTCATTTCAGTTTGAGTTCCCATGTCCTTACTGCTTTGACTTATTTTTGCAACCTTTTTCTATATGACCAAGCTAGTTGCGAGCCCTACATTTAACTCTAGACTTGAACCAATAGTAATTTTCTATATAGTTTGTCCTTTTAAAATGTGGACAAGGTAGAAACTTCTCTTTCCATCCTCTTTTGTTGTTGTCTTCTTCCGTTTTCCCTTTGCTTTTCTTTCCACTAAAAGGCTTTTTTTTTTTTCATAATTACTTCTACATTGAGGTTTGCTTTTGGTATTAGCCATAGAAACTACTTTAGCAAATAGTATCTTACTCTGATTTACTTGTAAAACGTTTAGTAACACGGTTTTTGTTATGAACACTATGGAAAAGAGACAGGAGATCAACAATGTCAGGGGATTTATGCAACTTTGACTTTATTTTAGGATCTGTTATAATTTTTATGCGTTGTCATTTTGGGTTATTTTTTTTTTCTTTGCAGAAATGAAAACTTTGTTGTGAAGGAAATGGTTACTGCTGTTTTGGAAAGACTAGATAGAACATACATGTCTATTACGGACTTTCCAGTTGGATTGGAATATCGTGTGGAACATTGTATTGGCTTTCTAAGAAAGCAAACAAAAGGAGCTTATATATTAGGGATTTGGGGAATGGGAGGGATTGGTAAAACAACCATAGCCAAAGCCATCTACAATGAAATTCGATATGAATTTAAACATAAAAGTTTCCTAGCAAATATTAGAGAAGTTTGGCAAAGAGATTTTGGGCGGATTGATTTACAAGAACGACTTCTTTCAGATATCCTCAAAACTGAAAAGGTGAAGGTTTATAGCATTGATTGGGGAAAAGCTATGATCAAGGAAACGCTTTGCACAAAAAGAGTACTTGTTGTACTCGATGATGTGAATACATTTGAACAATTAAATGCACTATCTGCAAATAGTAATGGGATTGCTCAAGGAAGTGTAATAATCATTACAACAAGAGATGTACGCCTACTCAATATGCTTGATGTTGAACATGTATATGAAGTGGAGGAAATGAATGAGATTGAGTCCCTTGAGCTCTTCAGTTGGCATGCTTTTAAGGAAGCAAATCCACCAGAAGGTTTCCTTGAACTCTCAAAACAAGTAGTCACTTACTGTGGAGCACTACCTCTAGCTCTTGAAATTCTTGGATCTTATCTATACAAGAGAAGAGTAAAAGAGTGGCAAAGTGTATTATCAAAACTAAAAGAAATACCAAATGATAAAATACAAGAGAAATTGAAAATAAGCTATGATGGTTTAACCGATCATACGGAGAAGGACATATTCCTTGATGTATGTTGCTTCTTTATTGGTAAGGACAGAGGCTATGTCACAGAGATACTAAATGGCTGTGGACTTCATGCTGAAATCGGAATAACAGTCCTGGTAGAAAGGAGCCTCATAAAAATTGAAAAGAATAACAAACTCGGAATTCATGATTTGCTTCGAGACATGGGCAGAGAAATTGTTCGTGGAAGTTCACCACTAGAACCACAGAAGCGCAGTCGGTTGTGGGTTCATGATGATGTACTTGATATATTGACAGAACATACTGTAAGAATTTTCTCTTACTATATTTTGAACTATCATTCATTCTAAATGATATCATGAGCACCATAATAAAATTTTTACTTTTATTTCCTGAATTTTAACTTTCTAAGTTTCGGTTTAAAACCATGGGATTTATATTTACCTTTTCAAAGTATTTAGCTTCTAGATCTATACTTAAATTCCATCTTATGTTTATCAGTTCTTAACTTTCTCTTGTGAAAACAGCCAATGCTTCTCCTTATTTATAACTTGTTTTTTCATTTATTTTTCATAGGGAACAGGAGTCATTGAGGGATTGGCTTTGAAGATGCAAAGAACCAGCGGAGTTTGTTTCGGTACTGAAACATTTGAGAAAATGAAGAGACTCAGACTTCTGCAACTTGATCATGTACAACTAGCTGGAGATTATGGGCGTCTTCCCAAACAACTGAGATGGGTTCATTGGAAAGCATTTTCATTAACTCACATGCCGGAAAACTTTTATCAGGAAAACATAGTCGCCATTGACTTAAAATATAGTTATCTTAAACTAGTATGGAAGGTGCCCCCGGTATGTAACATGTGTGTATATATATATATATATATGTATATATATATATATATATATATATATATGTATATATGTGTATATATGTGTATATATGTATATATGTACATATATACATATATACACATATATACACATATATACATATATATATATATATATATATATATATTACCTGATATATTTCTATGATGACAATATTAATTTGGATAAAAACTCATACTCGGTTACAATTGGTGCTGTTCTTGAATCAAATTTAGAGTTTTACTTTAGTAATTTGCTTTTTATTAATTGCATTACAGATAAATCTACAAATTTGATTGGAGAACAACATCAAATGTATCTGTAATACAGCAAGTTGTCCACATGCTTTGCTAATCTTTCTTTTTTTCGTTTTAAATTTTCTTGCAGTTTCTGGAGAGGCTAAAATTTCTCAATCTTAGTCATTCCAGGTACTTATCAAAGACCCCAGATTTTTCAAAACTACCAAATCTTGAGAAGCTCATTCTCAAAGATTGTCCAAGCTTGTATGAAGTACACCATTCTATTGGAGATCTAAATAACCTCCTTCTTCTAAACTTGAAGGATTGTACGTGCCTTGGCAATCTTCCAATGGTAATCTATAAGTTAAAGTCATTACAAACCCTCATCCTCTCTGGTTGTTCAAATATTGACAAGTTAGAAGAAGCTATAGGAAAAATGGAATCCTTAACAACTCTAATTGCGGACAATACTAGTATAAAACAAGTGCCTTTTGCCATAGTAAGATCCAAAAAGATTGGATATATATCCCTTTGTGGATATGAAGGATTGACACGAAATGTATTTCCTTCTCTCATATGGTCTTGGATGTCACATACAAGAGGAGCTTTATCCTGTATTCAACCATTTGGGATCACGCCAACATCTATAGTTGCCTTGGATATACAGGATACTAATTTGGTTAACCTATTATCAAAGCTCAGTGAATTTTCAAAACTTCGAAGCATTTCTGTACAATGCGACTCAGATTTTCAACTAACTCAAGAACTAAGATCAATTCTGCATGAGTTATGCAATGTAAACTCTTCTGAATTGGAAAATGCATATCTATCACCAATTTCAGAAAATTCTATGGTATCGTGTTTGATTGGAATGGGAAGCTACCAGCAAGTCTTCGACATGCTTAGCAATAGCATATCAGAGGTTCCTTCTCTCTCTTTTTGTGTCTACCTTACATTTCCTATTCATTTTTACAATGCATGAAATATTTCTTCCTCACAAAATATGTATTTGCTTGCCAAGCATATCATGGGGTTACTTACATGTTCATTTATTTTTTCATTTAGTTTGGGGCTTAGTGAATTTTCTCTGGCTGGGATTGGAACACTACTCTGCCATTTCTCTTCTATATTAAACTAAATTTAATAATACAATCTCCTTTCCTAGATAGGACATAGGACCATATCTTCCCCCTTTTGGGAGTCTTTGGTGACAATGTTAAAATTTATTAAGTATTGTCTTAAAAAATTTATAGTTGGAGATTATCAAATCTATTTTTAAGTGGGGTAAAAAAGTGGATGTGGAAGGTGAAAAGAAGTGTAAAAAGGGTGTAATAGTGAGTGAACCAACTTTGGAAAATGGTCATTATTTTAGTAGAGTAAAAGTCTGTCTTGACATAGCAGTTCTACAACTTATTTTGGTGAGAGTTTCACAACTATTATTGAAATAGAAATCGCTCCTAACTTTCTATTGTGTATAGGTGCTTTTTGTTTGTTGACTGAATTCATTTCAATCCATTTCCTTGTTCTATTTTTTTAAGAAGTGCACTGTATATAATATCAGACAATATAAACTTGGATATCATATTTAATGAATAACTAAGTGTTGTTGCATGATACAGGTATTAAGAACCAATAGTTCTAATGATTTTGTGCTTCCTGGGGACAATTATCCTTATTGGTTAGCCTATACAGGGGAAGGTCATTCAGTACCTTTTCAAGTTCCTGAAGATGGTGATTGTCGCATGAACGGAATGCTGTTGTGTATTGTTTATTCATCAACCCCTGAAAACATGGCAACTCAAGCTCTTACTAATGTCTTCATCTTTAATTACACAAAGTGCACCATTGAGATATTTAAGCATGCAACAACAATGTTATTTAGTGATGAAGATTGGCAGGGTGTAATATCAAGCCTAGGACCCGGAGACAACGTGGAGATTTTTGTAGGTGTTGGTGATGGGATCACCGCTAAGAAAACAGCTGTGTATCTGATATATGGTCAGTCAATTACAATGAGATTGGAGTCACTTGGACTGAATGCACAAGAATCACCTGAGCTGAGTGTGATACTGTCACCTAAAATGAGTGCACAACCAACCACAGATGTGGAAATGGAGGCAAAGAAGCCGAAGAAAAATACATTTGCCAAAATTAGAAAAAAAGTGAGAGTATGTTCATGTTTGAAGTAGATTAAGGGTTTTTGGACACTCCATTTGTGTATAATGTGGTATCATAGAGGAACGAATACATATATATACATATATATATATATATATATATATATATATATATATATAATCATACTTTTTTTTTAATTGTTTAATTTGTTATAACATTCATTCACATTCTCAATATCTTAATTAAATATCTTTTATTTCGCAGATGATAAATAATATGCAAAACAATAAAATTTAAAGTACAAATAATAGAGGAAGCAATTAACACAAAAACATTTTTATGTGGGATAACCTATAAAGTAAAATTTCACGGGATCTATTTTAGTAAAAGCTTACAATACTAATAGCTAGTGGGTATAACAGCCATTAGTGTATTTTGAAGATATAACAGAGGAAAAACACGGAGAAGTCCTGTAGAGAATTTAAATTCATCATTTTTGTATTGGAAAGGGAAGACATAAAGTATTGTATGATTTTCTTCCTGAAATTCTTTCTCGGATGATATGTTTCTTCCATGTTCTGTTCTAATTATTTTTATTTGTTTGATCGCTCTTTCAGGGTACTGTGGATGCTGAAATCAAGAAGCTGCTACTGTTCATATACAATGGTTTTGTTACTTCTATAGTATTGATCTCTAATACTAAAATTTGTTACATTTAAAGGTATAAATAAAATCCACACGTCTTATTCAGAATTCCCTTTAAAGTTGTTTTAGCTGTCCAACGTCAACAACTCCTCCGAATAAAGCCGCGTTGTCATCTTTGCTAGGCCCTTAGACATGAGCCGAAACAACCTAGGTATATTTTCTATAACATTACGGCTGTCATTATTGTTTTACTCCTCGTAGAGAGCGAAAGAAAAAAAAAACATATCGAAATTGTCTTTGTGTGCTCCGATAACATCGTTGCAGTTTCTTTATTAACATAGTTACGATGTATTCACTTGCTCCTACAACTCGTATCGACACCAAATTCAATCAACTTGCTTTTACCGTCTCGGTCGTGTTTCATCCAATTGAATCAATGTCTTACACTTCATCATCCTCAAAATCTAAGCCCCGATGGATATACGATGTGTTCATCAGTTTCCGGGGGCCAGACACTCGTAAGAATTTCGTTTCTCATCTGTATTCCGCTCTTGCAAATGCCGGGGTCAACACTTTTCAGGACGATGAGAAGCTTTCCAAGGGACAACGGCTAACAGAACTGTTTCATGCAATAGAAGTGTCTCAAATTTCCATTGTTGTTTTCTCCGGAAACTACATTTGCTCTACATGGTGTCTTGACGAACTCGTCAAAATCATGGAATGCCATGCTTTTAGAGGTCAAGTGGTTTTGCCAGTATTTTACGACGTTAACCCTTCGTCTCTACGTAGCCGGAGCGGTGTTTCTTACGAAGTCATTTTTGAATATGGTAGTGACCTCCACCGGGTGAAACAAGGGAAACGGAAGAAAGCACTGAGGGAAGCAGAAGGTTTGGCAGGCTGGAATGTTTCGGATTACAGGTATGCATATGCTTTTTGTTTCTTTTTTTAATTATCAGATTTTTTTTCTATCCATCTATTATTCTTTCTTATATGTTTTCAATTCCTAAGGATGAAATAATATCTTTTTCTTCTAATACTTAATTTAAATGTCTAGTGGCTTTATGGAACTTCGATTTTATCTTATTATAATTTGTATCCATTATCATTTTTCTCTTCTTTTTCTTTTTTTTTTTAGAAATGAAAATGTTATCGTGAAGGAAATTGTTAGTGAAGTTTTGGAAAGACTAGATAGAACATGCATGTGTACCACAAACTTTCCAGTTGGATTGAAATGTCGTGTGCACAATCTAGTCTTGACATCGCTGCCTCTTGACCACCAGGCCCTTCAGCAACCTCAGTCCAACCTAACATCGTCCCAGCAGTAGCCTGCATAAGTCCAGCCTAGTCCAGCTTACAGTAGTCCAGTCTAGCCTAGTCCAGCCTGCACCAGTCCAGCCTACACCAGTCTAGTCCAATTCAATACCAGAGCCAACATAGACTGTGGGAGAGGACTCTGATTCTAATGACTATATAGACTATTACGACCATACATGACAATTATTGAGGATTAGTTTTTAGTTTGATTGAGTAATAAGAATTTGATACTACTTCACTTTATGTTTACATACATAGATATTATGTTTCATTAATATTGTGATATATGTTTACGTTTAATTTTGGAGTTAAATTAGATATATAATTGTTTGGAATGGATAAGATTTTATTATTGGCAGGTCTGTTTCGGGATATTTGTGGTTTGCAGGTTTGTTATTGTTTGTTGTGTGTGGTAAGCACACATGCAAAACAAACTTTGCAATTTGATTATTATTTATCGACGAATGCATCTGTCGATATTAGTTGTAATTGCTTTACCGACTGATCTTGTGTCTGTCGGTAAATATTTCAATTACCGATGGATATATATATATATATATATATATATCAGTTAATAAATATTGCACACAAGTCAATTACAACAAAATTCCGCTAGTCAAAAATCTGTTAGTAATTACTATTTACCAACAGATATCATCAATTACCAGCAAAAATTGCCGTCAGTAGTACACGATTTACTTGTAGTGTGTGCATGTATTGTGTTTCTAAGAAAACAAACAAAAGGTGCTTACAAACCAAAGCCATCTACAATAAAATTCGATATGAATTTAAACATAAAAGTTTCCAAGCAAATATCATATGCCTCGGTTCATGCAAAATCTTAAAAAGATGCATATGGAACCTATGCGTCGAGTTTTGAGATAGGTGAAAGGTACCATTTATCATGGAATACTTTTCAAGAAAAATGTAAGTTGTGAAGTAATAGGATATTGCGATGCAGATTATGTTGGTGATCATGACACTCGTCGTTCGACTACTGATTATATGTTTTCACTAGGATTACGAATTGTGTCTTGGTGTGGCAAGAGACAACCAACAATTTCTTTGTCCAGTACAGAAGTCGAGTATAGAGCAGCGGGTATGGCAGCTCAGGAATGTACGTGGTTAATACAGTTGTTACAAGATTTGCATCAACCGGCTAATTATGCAGTTAAATTATATTGTGATCAGTAGTCTGCAATTCGTTTGGAAGAGAACCCTATTTTTCATGCTAGAACCAAGAATGTTGAGGTGCATTATCATTTCATTTCAGAAAAAGTGCTACGAGGTGAAATATAAATGAAGTATGTTAGTACTGAAACTGAGATTGCAGATGTATTTACCAAAGGTCTAAGTAATTCAAAATTTGAAGAGTTCAGAAGACAACTTGGTATGATCTTGTAGAGAATACTCATTGAGGGGGAGTGTTAAAATAACAATGCTTATTTCTCTATTTACCTTCATTTAACGAAAAAAGTTATTTTATTTATGTATTTACTATATTAGTTTGAGGTGAAATTATAGTTAGGTATAATATTTTTAGAAACTATAGTCATTATAAATGCATGTAACATCTTTGTGTCATCATCACATACGATCACATACAATCAATACAAGTATACAAAGAACAATTGTTATAAGGTGCTGGGCACCAACATTCTCTCCCTTCCAATATTTAATATTCAACAAAGTTAAGGATCCATCTCATGAACAATTGAACATCACAAATCACGTTAATTTGTGGCATGACATCAAGTTTTATATTAAATTTCTTGTATTCACTTGTGTTTATCCTCAATGATATTAATTAAAAGATTGCAATAACTTTTTTTTTTAGAAACTAGATAATCCTTCTATGAAACACTATGTAGCAAGTGAAACAATGTGTAGCGTGTTCATGGAATAAGTTGACGTCTAGGATTAGAACAAGTCAATCAGGAAGATCTTAGCACTAAACCAAATAGAGTGCCTTTTAGAAATGCAACAACCATGGAGAGCTCTTTCTTCTCCATAAGGTAATAACTAACCTGGTTTTATAAAATATTCCTAGCAGAGGTAATATGTACCCTTCTTAACCAACAAAAAGTAAACAAGTATTACATAATGAAATGCGATACTTTAAGAGGATTTCTTAGTAAAATATCATATGCTAAAACGGAAAAGAATTGACAAAAGTAAACGAGAAAATAAGTGCTATAAACAGCTCAGGTAAAGCCTCGTGAAGAGTGAAACAGGGTAAAATAAAGATGAATTTCTTAACTATAAGCTTCTCTAGAGAAAAAAAAAACAAGGAAAGGATGCAAAAAAGAAAATAGAAATCAAGGACACTACAATTAATTCCATAACTAAAGGGATCATGTTGTTCTTAAATAGGATAAATGACTTACCAAGTCATATTATAATTTTCTTTATAAATCTAATGAGGGAATTTTTCTTTGGCGCAAGCTCTCTTTCTAAGTCTTTTGATTCACCATATATAAGATATACAGCTGTGTTCTTGAGCACCAATCCATGACCAAAACTCACAAAAATCTCCACATTGTCTCCAAACCCTAAATTTGACATTATGCCATGCCAATCTTCAACATTAAAGGAATTTATTGTGCCATGGTTGTGTATATGGCTTGTGCACTTTGTGTAATTAACAATTAAGACACTTGTAAGACATTCGGTTACCATGATTCCAGGTGTTGATAAATAAACAACGCACAAAATCATTCCCTTTAAGTCACGATCTCGAGGCACCGTGAAAGAAACAGACTGTCCCTCTCCCGTATAGGCCAACCAATAAGGATCATTGTCACCTGGGAGTGAAACAACACATGACTCATTGCTTGCCAATACCTATATCAGGAGATAAAAGCTTAGTCATTTATCTAATTTTGTTATTGGAGTTTTCTTTTGCAATCACTATTTTTGTACAAAATCAGCATCTGTAATCAACAACAATGCAATACATAATTAAAACATAGCAAGGGTAATTGGTCTAAGGAAATTTGGTTAATAGTTTTGTTATGTATATACATCACCATCATGTCGTTAGGGATTTAATACGCATTTCTGTTTTCATCTCTTTCAGTTTACGATCACTAGGAATAAAACATTCATGAGGGAAGTAAAGCAAGAAAATGGAAATCAATTTCCTAGTACTTAACATAGTCATAATCACATTATTAGTTGATTATTAAAATAAAATTTTTTCCATGGCGTTGTGCAGAAATAGAAGCGAAGGGAGTTAAAAGTTTTGTATTGAATTTTATTTTCTGTCAGAGAGTTCACTAGGATTACTTTATGTTTAATAGCTAAAATGATGGTGAAGATAACAGTCAAAAGGAAAGAAAGAGAAGAACCTCAGATATGCTATTACTGATAGTATTTAAGAAATTCATTGTAGCTTCCAACACCAATCAAAGAAGACCTGAAGTGATGCTTTGAAGTTCCTGATTCTGTCATATTTACACCATATTCGACCAGAATAGTTTTCACTTGCTTAGATAGTTGGAACTCATTGTCACATTGCACCAAAACACTTCGGAGTTTTGCAAGAGTGCTAAGCAATGGCACAACATCATCCCAACTATTATCCTCCATATCCATTCAAAACGAATGAATATAAGATAGAGGATTCATAGTTGGTGACATCCAAAACCGAATGATAGAAGGAAAAAGATTATGTGATAATCCCTCAAATCTTCGTAGGGATATATATCCCATGCTTTTGGAGCTTACAATTGAAAAAGGCACTTGTTTCACAACTGTATTTTCAGCCATTATAATTATCAAGGATTCCATCTGCACTATATCTTTTTCCAATAGGCTAATCTTCGAACATCCAGAGAGAATGAGAGTTTTTAAAGATTTCAACTTATATATCTCTTCTGGGAGATTGCTTAGGCTTGTGCAATTCTTCAAATTTAGCAGCATAAGATTGTAGAGACATCCAATAGATTGGTGTATTTCGAACAATCTGGGACAATTTTTAAGAATGAGTTGCTCAAGACCTGGTAGTCTCGAAAAGTCAGGGGTGTCTGTCAAGTACTTAGAGTGACTAAGATTCAGGACTTTTACCCACGCCAAAACCTTCTAGAAGATAGTTTTTTGATAAGATATTATAGAAGAAAATAAAAAAAATAAACTAGTTAAAAGTGGAAACAGATAATTTTTAATTTTGTTTAAGCAAAGTTTTAAAAGAAAATGGCACATGATAAAAACCTGGAGTTTTTCCCAGTCGAGTCGTAGAAGACTGTGTTTTAAATCAATCGATATTGCATCATGCAGATAAATGTGGTTAGGTAGGGATTTTGAAGAAAACCCATGCAAACTGATCCAATTCCGTTTCTTAGAAAGGTACCCAGGATTTCGAGCGAGTTTCAGCGGTTTTGATTTGTATCTTATCTCTAAAGGATAAGTTTCGTTGCATCGTCTTCTGGTTAAAAACAGTTTCGCAGGCAATCTCTGGATGACTTTTGTCCCCTGGAATGAAAAGAGCTAAGACAAACAAATGTAATGCAAACACTTTAAAATAAGTTTCAAAACCATATAGAAAGAATGTTCTTACATTAATCTCTGATGCTGCCAATTTGGCATCTTTTCTTGGAATGTCACGAACAATTTCTCTTCCCATTTCTTGTAACCAAGGATGCATCCCATATTTGTTGTTTTTTTTAAGTTTTTTAAGGCTACGCTCTCTGAGAACGACTACTCCAGAGCGATTTAAGATCTTCGTGACATAAGCTCTACTTTTACAAACAAAGATAGAATATACCTTAAGGAATATATCTTTTTCCATTTCATTGCGTAAACTATCGAAGCTTATTCCAATATCTGTCGAACATCGTGCTGAGGAATTTTCCCTAATTTGTACAATATAATTTCCCATTCTGTTTGTGTCCTTCCAAAAAAGTAAGTTCCAATGACTTCAAGAGTTAGAGGTAGTCCTCCACAAAAAGTAACTACCGTTTTTGCAAGGTAATTGTAACTTTCTTTTGGTTTTGCTTCTCATAGTAATTCAAGGTTGTGAAAGGGATAGTTGAAGGGATAGAGAAAATGTGTAGATAGTAGAGTGTGAAAGTAGTAGTTGGAGAAGTGTATTTGTAGTTGGGAGTAGTTGTATTGGATGTTGTGTTAGTTGTTCTTGATATTACAAAATGGTAGGATACATGGATATTTATAGACCCATAGATTATTCTAGAAACTCCTAGCTAGAACTAATGCATATACTTCTAGATTTTTCTACATAGTTGAATGTTCTTGATTTTTCTTTCTATCCTAGGCTTTTCTCCAATACTCTAGAAGTTTCTTTACATTTCAATAACTCTATCTTATAATTTTTTTAGATTCTTCTAGAATTTGCATTATACTTTAATACTCCTCCTTGATGCAAATTCGGTAACTCCAAGCATAGCGCGTAGTAGTTCAAATCTTGGTCTTGGTAAGGCCTTTGTGAAGATATCTGCAATTTGATCTTCTGTCGAGCAGTACTCAAGTCGTATCTTCATATTTGTTTCCGCTTCTCTGATGAAGTGGTATTTAATTGCTATGTGTTTTGTTCTACTGTGATGTATTGGGTTCTTCGTCATTGCAATAGCTGATTTATTATCACAGTTGATTGTAGTAGGTCCACTTTGTTTCTCTCCCATATCTTTGAATATCTTTCGAAGCCATATAGCTTGACTTGTTGCTTCAGCAGCAGCCACATATTCTGCTTCAGCTGTTGATTGTGCAACAGTTGCTTGCTTCTTTGATGCCCAAGAGAATGTTCCCGATCCAAGCGAGAAAGCAAAGCCTGAGGTGCTCTTCATGTCATCTATTGATCTTGCCCAATCACTATCGGTGTAGCCAATGATCCTTGAGTTAGTCATGGTTTTGTACCATATTCCAAACTCCTTTGTGCCTTGTAGATATCTTAAAATTCTTTTCCCTACTCCATAATGAATCTGACTTGGCTTTTGCATGAATCTTGATAGAAGACTTGTGGCATACATAATGTCTGGTCTTGTGGCTGTGAGATATAAGAGACTTCCAATCAAACTTCTGTAGCGTGATGCATCTGTTTCTTGTGCTCCATCATCTTTTTGTAGTTTCTCATTTACCACTAATGGAGTAGCAACAGGTTTACAATCATACATCTTGAACTTCTTCAATAGGGCTTCAATATATTTCTTTTGAGAGATAAATATGTCGTCTTCTTGTTGTTTCACCTCTATACCGAGGAAATAGTTCATCAACCCAAGGTCGGTCATCTCAAATGTCTTCATCATGTCTTCTTTAAATTCTTTCATCATCTCCAAATTGTTTCCTGTATAGATAAGATCATCGACATATAAGGAGACAATGAGGTGATACTGACCTTGTGCTTTAATATATAGTGTTGGCTCACTTTTGCTCCTCTTGAATCCTTGATCGATGAAGTATTGATCAATCTTGCTATACCATGCTCGAGGAGCTTGCTTCAAGCCGTATAAGGCTTTTTTTAGTCTTAGTACTTTGCCTTCATTGCCTTTATTGATGAAGCCTTGAGGTTGTTCAACATAAATCTCTTCTTCGAGCACTCCATTTAGGAAGGCTGATTTGACATCTAGTTGATAGATGTTCCATCCTTTTTGTGCTGCTAGGGCTATTAGAGCTCTTATTGTATCTAGTCGTGCGACTGGAGCAAATGTCTCATTGTAGTCGATTCCTGGTTGTTGTGAGTATCCTTTTGCGACCAATCTGGCCTTGTGCTTTTGTATAGTTCCATCAGGATTGAGCTTTGTTTTATATACCCATTTCACTCCAATGATGTCTTTTCCTTGAGGACAGTTTACGAGCTCCCAAGTGTTATTCTTCTCAATCATTTTAACCTCTTCTTCCATAGCCTTGACCCATATTTCTTGCTTTGATGCTTCCTCATAGCAGTTAGGCTCAATCATGGCCATATTGCAGGTTTCGTATATGTCTACCAAAGATCTTACTCGTCTTGGAGTGGACTCTAGTGAAGAATCTTCTAATGGAGGTGGAGAAGGCGTACTTGAAGCTTCTGCCTCTTCTTGAATTTCTTCTTGATATTGTTGCACTGGAACTAAAGTGGTGCTTTTAACAACTTTTTCTTCTTCCCAATTCCAAGAAGCATTTTCATCAATTTCAACATCTCGACTAATGACGAGCTTTTTTGTTTGTAGGTTGTAAACTCGATAGCCTTTTGATTGTGTGCTATATCCCAAGAATATTCCTCGTATAGTCTTGTCTTCAAGCTTGTGCCTCCTTTGATCAGGAACATGTATGTAGCAGATAGATCCAAATACTCGTAGGTGTTTGGCTGATGGCTTTCTTCCACTCCAAGCTTCAATAGGAGTCTTGTCTTTGACTGCCTTAGTTGGACATCTGTTTAAAATGTAAACTGCAGTGTAGACTGCTTCAGCCCAAAAAGTGTTAGGCATACCTTTCTCTTTTAGCATTGATCTTGCCATCTCCATGACTGTGCGATTTTTTCTTTCTGATACACCGTTTTGTTGTGGAGTATATGCGACTGTGAGTTGTCTCTCTATGCCTTCATCTTCGCAGAATTTGTCAAACTCGCGAGATGTATAATCCTTTCCACGATCACTTCTAAGTACTTTTATTCGTTTTCCACTTTGCTTCTCAACAAGGGCCTTGAATTTCTTGAATATTCCAAAGACTTCTGACTTTGCCTTTAAGAAATAAACCCATGTCATTCTAGAGAAGTCATCTATGAAGAGGATGAAGTACCTGTTGTTGTGATGTGAAGGCGTCCTCATTGGTCCACAAACATCAGTATGGATCAACTCTAGTAAGTCTTTTGCTCTCCATGCTTTGTCGGTCGAGAATGGTAATCGATGTTGTTTACCAAGGAGACATCCTTCGCATGATTCATTATTCTCTTTCAAGCATGGAAGATCTCTCATCATGTTTTTCTTATATAGAAGCTTTAAGGCATATGTGTTGAAGTGGCCAAATCTCCTATGCCAAAGCCACGAGTCATCAACTTCTGCCTTCATGGCAATATTAGTTCCAGGTTTGAAGCTTATGGGAAAGCTTCTATTTCTCTTCTCCATTTTTACTTGGCCAATTTCTGTCTTTCTACTGTCATAAATTTTGCATGTATCTTTCTCAAAGTGAGAGAATATCCATTCTCCATCATTTGACCAATACTTAAAAGATTATCTTTAAGATTGGGAACCAATAAAACATCCTTGATGAATTTCGTACCTTTCTTTGTCTCCACCATGACAGTTCCTTTGCCTTGAGACTCCACTATGGTACCGTTTCCTAGTCGAACTTTGACATTGACAGATTTATCAATGTCTTTGAAGATGCTTTGATCTTTGGCCATGTGATTGCTGCATCCACTATCCAAGTACCAACTTTCTCTTCCGTTAGGAGATTCTTGATTGGCATAAAATAAGCGTTGTTCCTGATTATGTTCTTCAGCAAAGTTTGCTTGATGCTTATTTTTATTACGACAATACTTCTCTACATGGCCAAATTTCTTGCAGTATTGACATTGAGGTTTTCCATGATGCCAACAATCTTTTTCCATGTGACTTGTCTTTTTACATATGCCACATGAGGGATATTTTCCTTGACGAGTCATAGGGAAGCTTCTAGAATTTTCTTTATTTCTAGAAATTTCTCCTCTACTTTTATTTCCTTCATATTCTTTATTCTGAGACCGTAATTTTAGTTTTGATTGAAAGGCATTTTCGACTGAGTCTTCTTCATGCCTTTTCAATCTTTGTTCATAAGCTTCAAGAGAACCCATTAGTTGTGTTACTGACAATGTGGCCAAATCTTTTGTTTGTTCAATCGCAGTTGCAATTGCATCATATTTTTGGGGAATAGAAATTAAAATTTTCTCAACGATTTTTTTGTCAAGAATAGTTTCCCCATAGGCTCTCATCTGACTAACTATTTCCTTTATTCTAGAATAGTAGTCTTTAATGGTCTCAGATTCTTTCATTCTTATTAATTCAAACTCTCGTCTTAGAGAATGAAGTTTAACATTGCGTACCTCATCACTTCCTTGAAAGTCTTCTTGTATTGTGTTCCAAGCTTGCTTTGCGTTTGTGGCACCTATTATTCTCGGAAAGATTGTGTCACCAACTGCTTGTTGAAGAGCAAATAAAGCCCTTGAATCCTTCTGTTTGTTTTCCTTCAACTCCTTCTTCTGAGCTGCAGTAAGAGTGGAAGTGTCTTCTGGAATAGTGAATCCCTCTTCTATAATGTCCCATAAATCTTGGGAGCGAAAGAATGTCTTCATTTTGACACTCCAAAAATCATAATTTTCTCCTGTGAAAATAGGTACTGGAATTGATGATGTGTGATTGGTAGTGGCCATAGGTTGAGAAAATATTTTGGAAGTAGTATATAATGGAGTTCTAATTTTTTTTGAAGTAGTTGAAAAGTTTATCTACGCCCAGTAGATGACCGAACGTAGCTCTGGTACCACAGATAGTAATTCAAGGTTGTGAAAGGGATAGTTGAAGGGATAGAGAAAATGTGTAGATAGTAGAGTGTGAAAGTAGTAGTTGGAGAAGTGTATTTGTAGTTGAGAGTAGTTGTATTGGATGTTGTGTTAGTTGTTCTTGATATTACAAAATGGTAGGATACATGGGTATTTATAGACCCATAGATTATTCTAGAAACTCCTAGCTAGAACTAATGCATATACTTCTAGATTTTTCTACATAGTTGAATGTTCTTGATTTTTCTTTCTATCCTAGGCTTTTCTCCAATACTCTAGAAGTTTCTTTACATTTCAATAACTCTATCTTATAATTTTTTTAGATTCTTCTAGAATTTGCATTATACTTTAATAGCTTCTCTAAATGCGTGCCAACTAAGAAGCTCAAGCGACTCCTTTGCGCTCATTAGCTTTAGCTGAAGAACAGAATCAACTTGATGAATCCTAAGTAGGTCTTCATCTCTCGTTGTAATGATTATTACAGTTCCTCTACTGAATCTAGAACGACATCTGTATAGGTCTAAAAATGGACCATACGCATTCATATCGTCGAGTACAATGAGTAGCCTTTTGCCAGAAAGTCTTTCCCGAATCATTCTTCTTCCCATCTCAACGCTACGTATCTCCACCTTTATTTTTAAGATATCTAAAAGAAGTTGTTCTTGTAAACTAACATGACTTCTTGTTCGACTAACTTCTGAAACATCTTCAATGAAAATTTTCTTCGTGAATGTACCATGAATTTGATGGTAGATGGCTTTGGCAAGGGTGGTTTTACCTGATCCTTCAATTCCACATATCCCTATCGTACAAACATCCATGGATTTGTTTTTGATAGCTCGAATCACATCTTCCACATGGGATTGTAATCCAACGGGAAACTTAGTAGCAGATAAGACTGATTAATTAAGAACACACTTAACAATTTTGTTCACTAGTTCAGCATCACTCCTTCAAGTTCAATAGCAATACAGAATAAGTCATACAATATCAAAAATTAAATCACATTCTTAGAAAACGCTTGTTTGAGTGAGTTACTTACCTGTAATTGCTCTCATCCCATCCAAATAAATTTGCTATTTTGGTGAGTGCGTGGCTCCACTTGGACATGCCATGTTCCAGTTGTTGACCTGAAAATGTTTGTTGTGCCGTTGCTTTTAAGGCTTTTCCAAAATCTCCTTTTTGAAGACGTACATCAGATGGCTGAATTTCGTAATATACGGGCAAAACATGTCGACAATAAGTTTCGTGCCATTGAATGATTTGTTGAAGCTGATGAAGACACCAAGCAGATTGAGAATATGTTTTGGTGAAAACAACAATTGCTACCCGACAGAGATTGACAATAGGTCCTTCGATGTGCATTGGCTTGAATGCATTCTGGTGGTGAAGGAAAGTGGTGAATCCAACAGCAGAGAGTGCAGAATCTAGATGGGAAACAAATTTCTTACGGATGTCGTCACCGGTAAAGTTGATGAGCACATCGTACATCCATGGGTGTTTGGATGATGAAGACGCGAACTCCATGGAAGGAATTGATGAGGTAATGAAGTGTTAGAAAGAAAGCATGAATGCGACACAGTGAGATAATTGATGTTTATTGACAGAACAATCAAAGTACGCGGAAGATTAATACTTCTGTATAGTCATGGAAGCGTGTTAAGACCATCACAGAACCCTTTTTATTTTAACCATTTAAAAATTAGACCAACACCCCTTTCAACCATACAAACAAATTGTTACTCTAATAACTATGAAATCTTTTTCTTTCTTTCAAAATAACATATTAACTTTACTTTTTAATCAGAAAGCAATATACTGTCTATTTTTATATTATGCCCATAAAGTTTTAAAAGCATACGAATTGCGTCCTCTTTTCACATTACTCATATATGTTTAAAGGAGGTTCTCGTAACTATTTCTATTGACTTTGAATATCGTTCATGATGAATGATGGGTGCGCATCATGATTAGATGAAATACGAGAAAAGAAGGTGAAGGCTGGTGCGATAAATGGCCCCATGTAGAAGCTGAAATTAAGGAGAAAAGACGGGTGGAAAATAATTTTTAATGCTTTGCTTCATTCTATATAAAAAGATATAAAATGATTTCGATTTTCCTTTTGACGTATAAAAAATTGTCAAAATTTGAGAGTAAATATCTCTAATTTCAAATTGGATTTTGAAGTGTTTCAATATATAACCTCTGATTTAAAATGAATGGTTCAACTAATAGATGAAGAAATATTATTATGAATTACGGTTTTTATAAGTATAATCGATTATTACTTCATTTTTGCCTTTTCTGCACATCATTCCCTTCAACAACATAAAAATGAAATTGCTGCTTTCCACAACTTTTCCTTGTCAAGTGGGGAACAGATTATTTCTCCTACACCTAGAATTAAAACTCCATTCACACACTAGAAAAAGAAACAAAAAAAGATATCCTACTTTTACAACTCAATGCCAAGACTTCCTAAGTTGAAAATGATAAAAGAAGACGAAAAGATAATTCTGTAAACTGAAAGAAAAAGAGAGAAAAAGAATTGTAGAGACAATTTCTCAAACTAAAAAACTAAAACATGATTTCTCCCTCTATTAGAGCTTATTTTGTCTACATATAGCCTTTCTAATAAGTTGAACACATGGGCCTAATTAAGAGTTCTAATTAGATCCACAAGCACAATTACAAAAGTCTAATTTAAATAAGGAAAAATTGAATCTGCATAATTTCATATACAAAAATTCAACAAATTTGCTTTGTAATTTCCAAAAATTCTAAGAAATAGTAAAAGATTCCAAATTCAACAAACCATATATCCATTTTAAAGCTCTAAAATTTTAGAATCTAATGCAACTAGAATTGACAAAAAAATACATGAAGTGTTTTTTTTGGTGATGCATACATTTCCCTACTTGCTTATAAAACTTTGCGTAGCAATTCCCAAGTATAGATTTCCAAATAAAATTTGTAATGATATATTACATAAAAAATTATAAACTTTACAACCCTACACCATTTTACGGCTTACACTACACAAGGATGGCAACACTAGAGATGGCAAATAAACCCGTCCCCGTGGGTATTGTCCGAATCCGTCCCCATTTTGACGGGAAATCCCTGCATTGACTGGGTATGGGTATGGGAAATCTCCGACTTTTTCAGTTAGGTATGGGGATGGGTATGGGGATATACATATCCCACCATAATACCCGTCCCGCCATATCTCCATCCTCATTTAAATTATTAAAATATTCACAATTAATTAAGTAACCCTATATATATATATATATATATATATATATATATATATATATATATATATATATATACTTTCTATTTTTTATTTCTTCTAATTATTTGGTTTGTCATGAAACTCATTCGCACCTCCAATATATTTTTCATCTTGTCATAACCTTTATGTAATTAAGTCAAAATGATGTATATTAATTAAAATTTTTTTATACCTCACATTTGAATATTTCTATTATTTTTTAATAATGTTATTTATTATATATTTTTCTTTCACATGAGAATGTTTATACTCAATTTAAGGTAATATAAATTTTTTTTTTACTTATTATTATTAATTTTTGTTTAATTTGAAGAACTCTTTTGTTTCGTTAAAATAATTTTCGTTATTTTTCAATCATTGAGTATATATGTTGATATTTGAAAAGTTTTCTTAGTTTTCTAAGGTATTTTTCATCTTATCATACCCTTAATTATACGTTTTATTTGCTTTGTGGGATTTCTTTCAATAGTCTCTCAAATTATTTCTAAGACACACATTTGTTAGTTTTTTAATATATTTATTTATTGTTTATTTTCATCATGTAGAATAATATTTCGATATATTCTATCTAATTATTTTTTATTTTCTAACTCATTATTAATCATACTGTAATTTTTTCACTTTAATTGTATAAATAACTTTTATTTACTACAATATAAAAGTTTAATGTAATTGCTATGAATATGTTTTTGTCACTATCCAACATATATTGAAGTTCAAAAGATACAAAATCTATGTCAAAATTTTATTATTATATTTATTATTTGTTCTTTGTGTCATTTTGATCAAGTGATGTATTATAACTTTTATTAGTGTATAAAAAATAGATTCATTAAAATTTAAAAAATTGAAGTAAACAAACATTTAAAATATATTTTAATTTGAATATTTGTTTTCCTTTTATATTTTTTTAAAATATTTTTTAATTTTATCAACTAAGTTTCATTAATGTTTGTAGTTTACAAATTTAATAAATGTTTTGGTTCTCATGAAATTTTATTTGGTATTCTAATCTAAAATGTAAATTATTATAATTTATTTCAAAGTATTTGATATGGAAGAAACAACCATCCTCATAATATTGAATATTTGATAATATTATGTTCTTTTACCGTAATTGTTTTTTCTTTTATAAAAATTAATATTGAAGTAGTTAGAACACGGGTACCCGATGCGGATGGGGATGGGACAAAAGTTTGATACCCGTTGGATTTGGGTATGGGGATGGGGATGAATTTTTTCTGCGGGGATGGGTATGGGATAACGAAACTCGTCTCCGCCCCGTTGCCATCCTTAGGAAACACCATTTTACGGCTTACACTACACAAGGACGACAACAGTTTAAAAACCATTCCTTAAGTTAGGATAAGGCCACAATTTTTTATTGTAGGCTATACTTTGAGTTTTATTTCCCTCCAAGACCAATCATATAGAAAAAAAACATTTCTTATTTCTTTTAAGCAAAATATAATGAAATGTGAAGAACACATGAGGCAACACTTATCTCAAGAGAAATATATAGAAAATTGTTCAACAGATTTAATGTTAGAAATGCTAAAACTAGGAATACATCTTTGGAAATTCACGTAAAGTTTTCAAAAGGGAAATCTTCTCGGACAGATGAAGAAGAAAGTTACTTGTAAGAAATGTCGTATGCATTTGCAATAAAGAGCTTGATGTATGCTATGGTTTACACCAAACCTAACATAGCACATTTAGTGGGAGTTGTGAGCATGTTTCTATTAAATCTCTGAAAGGAGCATTGGGAAGGTGTGAAGTGGATATTGAGATATTTGAAGGATACCTCAAAGGTGCATTTGTCTTTTAGAAGAAGTAATCTCACTTTACAAGGGTTTTCTGATGTAAACTTGAAAGGAGATTCAGATGGTAGAAAGAGCACAACAAGTTACTTTTTTACATTAAGTGGTAAAATTATTAGTTGGAAGTCTAAACTTCAAGGAAGAGTCTCCCTCTAAACCACTAAAGTTGAGTATGTAGCTATATCAAAAGTAGTGAAGGAAAATATATGGTTGAAGAACCTTCTAAAAGAGTTAGAGAAAGAGCAAGATGACTCTTCGTTGTTCAGTGAC